>NW_004443967.1:15722606-15735471 GCF_000243295.1 Trichechus manatus latirostris | reverse complement strand
TATATGGGATCAAGTTGATAACAGTAACTTGAAAGATTAGATAAGAACCTTGGGGAGCAGTGAGTTTATGTTACTGGGGTAGGAACAGCTCAGAGAAGGAGGATGAGAATGGTTGCCCAACTCGAACAATGTAATCAACATCCGTCACTGAATTGTCCGTGTGGAAACTGTTGAATTGGTGTATGTTTGCTGTATATATTCTCAACAACAACAACAAAATAAATGTTTAAAAAAGAAGATACACTTAAAAAGCAGGTAGCTGGAGCCTGAGACACCGTGAGCCAGCAATAGACAGGACGTAGGAGGAAGATGATGATACTTGTGATGAAGGCCAGGTCAGGGTGAGGATGGTGGTGGCGGTACGCTTCCATTCCCAAGACCAAGAATTCGGAGCAGAAGTCGTTTACCAGGTGACCGTGACTTTCTCCGTAATGAGAACAAGAAGCATGCATATTTGCAGACACAAAGCTCGGAAAGAAGTTCAAGCAAAGTCAAGATCTCTTTGATTGCTTTTCTTCTTTTTCGTTCTTATCTTCTTATTCCATACCTCAGGGCCTGGTTTTATAGAGAATCATTCACTGTCTGATCTCTCGGTAAAATAGACCAGAAGATCTAATGACAGCAGTCGTGAGAGTTCTGTGATTCCAGCTAGTCTAGAGTTTTTGCTGGAAACCAGAGTGAGTTCTGTCAGATATGCCGAGTCCAGTCTGGGTGTTGACAGGTTTTCCTCTCTGTCGTTTTTCAGTTCTGGTTGAGAAATAGCTGGTTTTCAGTAAAGGGTACTCATTTTATAACTAGGGAAATCCCAATCATCACTTTAATTATGATTTGTATTGTGTGTTGTTTTGTTAAAACTCCAGGCAATTTATCCCTGGTATGAAAGTATTCAGGAGCCCTGGTGATGCAGTGGTTAAGTGCTCAGCTGCTAACCGAAAGGTCAGTGGTTCAAGCCACCCAGTGGCTCTGCAGAAGAAAAGTCCTGGCAATCTGCTTCTGTAAAGATTACAGACTTGGAAACCTTATGGGGCAGTTCTATTCTATCCTATAGGGTCGCTATGAGTCCGAATCGACTGGATGACAACAGGTTTATGAAAGTATTCATAAGTATATTTCCAAATTATCATAAAAGAAAACCATTACCTAAATTTGTAGCTGAATGATTTTGTAATTTGTGGAGTAATAACGTGTGGTGAAGTAAATCTTCAGCAGAAAACTGGGTTGGATACTCTGTTGGAATACCAAATCAGTCTTCTATAAGGGAGCAGTACCTGGCGCCTACATTGCTCATGTGATTTAATTGCAAGGAGCGTCCGTCTTGCCTTCTGGAGTTAATTGACAAACAAGAGCTGTCTTGTGACACTTCAGCATAAATATGTTGCATAATAATTAAATCCCCAAACCATGCTTATATCCTTCAAATAAATCACAGGGAACAGTTAGCATGTCAACAATGACTTTTTTCAGATTCTAAGTAATTGGTGCCAATCTCTTAGCTTTTATTTCCCAGTTTCTGATATTTCAGCTGTTCGAAAATGGATAACAAGTTGTCAGGGCTGATCTTGATGACCTGACAGCATGTGGAATTCTTGAAGTACTGAGAAAGTAAATGTGACTGTCCTCTACCCTGTGCCCCCTCATGATCAGTGAAAGCAATTTTGAACCGTATTTCTTGTATTTTTAATGGATCCAGTTAGTTTGAACACATTCTATTTAAATTGGGCCCCTTTGCTATAATAACATTCGGTCTTAATTAATTATTAAAATCACTAATTTATTAAGCACCTACTGGGTGCTAGTGAGCTCTGGCGGTGCAGTGATTAAAGCGATTGACTGCTAACCGAGAGGCTCCACGGGAGAAAGATCTGGCACTCTGCTTCTGTAGAGATTTACAGCCTTAGAAACTCTGTGGGGTCGCTATGAGTCGGAATCGACTCGACAGCAGTGGGTTTGGTTTTTTCGGTTTGGGCGCCAGTCATTGTTCTGGGCTTCAGGATGTAGTTTCTGCCCTTTAGTTGAACCCACTGAGGGAGGAAGCGAAGTAAAGATGAAATAAGGTAGAAGGGGGAAGTCTCTTTACAAAATCCGGGCTAAACACAGCAGAGAAATTCGCTTATTCCAGGGGTGAGGGGCTAGAGAAGGAGCCCCCGGAAGTAAAAATGAGTGGGTATTTCTTTCCGCTTTTCCTGTTTGCCCTGTGCTTAACCATTGCGCCACCAGGGCTCCCTAACTAAATTATATAATGGTGAATTTAGAGTAGGATAATTTCAATATTGATTCAAAAAAAAAAATGTAGGGGTTATTTTGTTTGTTTCTTTCAATACTCAAATCAGAAATGCAAGAAACTTTATGAGAAAGAACTTTACCTAAATCATAATCCTGTGATGCAAATTTCTAAAATGATTGTTTTTAGCCATAAATACCTAAAGACTTTGAAACCAGAACAGTACTGTACAGGAAAGGACAAAATTCTGCCTGCTGTCCCATCGTAGCCTCCAGCGTGTGCTGCGTCTTCAGTCCATGGCGCTCCCAACCTCAGGCTCGTGAGTGGGTGAGTACTTGACATGGCCAGAGGGATGTCTCCAAGTGGCTCACACTCAACGGGCCAGGACTGACTCATGAGCTCTTTTCCCTTCTTTATGGATTACCCACCTCAGTTAATATTGTCCCCCCAGCATACAGCGAATCCTGGAGAATTTAACGTCCTAAGCCGTTCCTGATTCATCCCGCTGCTGACTTTTCCATCCTAAAGACTCAGGTCCTGTCCTGGTCGTAACTGACCTTTCTGCCCCTGTTGCGTCTCCCCGCCTCACATCTTGTTGGCCATGGCTGTCTGGATGGCCTTGGGCTCCAAAGCTTGCATCTCTCAGGTCACTGCTGTGTTTTAATGACTCCCGTTGCGTGGGATAAAGTCAGTGCACTCAGCACCCATAGGATCTGCCCCAAGCCTGCCTGTCACGGTAGCGGCATCTCGCCTTACCTCCATCTTTACACCCCAGCCTCTTGGAGCTCTACATTGTTTCCGTACTGAGGGCCAGTGGTGGTTTAGTGGTAAAATTCTCGCCTTCTGTGTAAGAGACCCAGGTTCAGTCCCTGGCCAGTACGCCTGAAACTAAGCCAGCGCCTGTCTGTCAGTGGAAGCTTCGGTGTTGCTATCATGCTGAACAACTTTCATTGGAGCTTCCAGACTAAGAAAGGCCTGGGGATCTACTTCTAAAAATCAGCCAGTGGGACTCTCTGGGTCACAGTGGTCTGATCTGCAATCAATCATGGCGATGGGGCAGGACCGGGCAGTGTTTTGTTCTGTTGTGAATGGGGGCTGTGTCTGGGGTTACCATGAGTCAGGGCCGACTTAACGGCAGTTAACAGCAATGCCCACCTCCCACAAGATGCTGTTTCTGTACCCTCCATGCCTTTGAGAATGTGGTCACTGCCCTCTGGAATATTCTCCTCCATGTTCCCTTGGAAGCTCTGGTGGCATAGTGATTAAGTGCTATGGCTGTTAACCAAAAGGTCAGCAGTTTAAGTCCACCAGGCGCTTCTTGGAAACTCTGTGGTGCAGTTCTAGTCTGTCCTATAGGGTTGCTATGAGTCGGAATCGACCTGACAGCAGTGGGTTTGGCTTTTTTTTTTTTTTTTTTTTTGGTTCCCTATGCTTACCCCAAACCCCTCCCACACCCCACCTGTCTTGTTCTTCCTCCATCCTTTATGACTCAGCTGGGCACCACCTCCCCTGGCCAGCTTCCGGAATAGAAGCCTCTCCTCAGAGCTCCATAGTGCTTGGCAGACATCTCTGTCCTGGAGTTCCAGTCACTTTTGGGGTCTGTGTCCGCCTGCATATGGCGAGCTCTCGGTATGTCTTATTCGCAGTGCACAGCACAATAAGTGTTGGTTAAAGAAGAGAATAGGTGTCACTTTTAACAGCAAAACAAACAGAAAACAGCAAAATCAGTTCCTGGCAGTTAAAATGCACTTGTTAAAGCCTTGTTAGATCAGCTAATCTATAAGCAGAAAAAAAAAAAAAAAAGTTCTCCTGAAATTTTACATTCACCTTGGTTTCCAGTTGCTGACGTCAGATAATCCATCTAATTGGATATGCTCCCTTTGGGTAAATCTGAAGGAAACGGGTCCATTGGTGTCACATTTCCTATACGGCCACTGTCCATCATCTCTGTTTTCTCCAGGGGCCTTTGACTTCCAGCCCCTCTTACAATACACACGCCCTGGAAACCATCGGCCAAGCACTTCCTTGGTTGCAGGTGATGGCGCCTGAGAAGGATGTAGGGCGGGTATTGCCCTTGGACTGGGAGGGAAGATTCCCAGAGGAAACGGAGTGCACCTGCAGCGTTCTCCTCAAGTGCATTCGTTCATTCGCTCCCTCGTGTCCTACTCAACAGATGTCTCCTGTACTCAGCACGGCACCCGCAAAGGGAGTGCCCCGCAGCGTGGAGAGTACAGGCTCTGCAGCCCAGCCACTTGGGTGCAGTGTGCTTTGGGCAGGTCACGTAACCTCCCTGCAGCTCAGTTTCCTCATTTAAATGGGGGATAAAAATAGTATCTAGCCTCCATGCTACAACATGGATGGACCTTGAGACCACGATGCTGAGTGCGGGAAGTCGGACACAAAAGGACAAATGTCGTGTGATCCCACTTAGATATGAAATAACCAGAGTAGGCAAGTGTTTGGAGGCCAAAGTCTGTGAGTGGTTCCCAGGAGCGGGAGGGGGGGCAAGAGTGAGTCATTGCTGGGGGGCACCACGTTTCTGTGAAGGGGGAAGGACAAATTTGGAGACAGATAGTGGTGACAGTTGCACCACATGATGGACACAATGTCACCGAACTGTATGTGTAAAAACATTGACATGGATATCCATATATATACGCACACATACTCGCGCACCATAATTTTAAAACATAGTATCTAACCCATAGGGCTGGATATTAGATACTATATGGGTTACATGAGATCTACCTGGAGAGCTTCGAGCAGTGCCAGGCCCAGAGTAAGTGCTCAGCAAATAGTAACTATAATGAAATAGTAGCTGTAATGAGATAGTAGCTATCATGAAATGTTAGCTATAATGAAAAGGAAGCCCCACGCTGGCGCTGGGCTGGGGGTGGAGGAACACAGAGCCCTCCTGTGGCTTTTAGCTTCCCAAACAGGGAGACAGACGATATACAGGTAAGCACTAAGTGCACGTAACAGGAGTGCTGTGTGATAAACCAAAGGGGTTCTGTGCTGTGGGGTGATAGTGCTGACGGGGGCTGGGCCCCTCTGGGAAAGCGACACCTAAACTAACACTGGAGGGGAAGGGACCCGCCACAGTGAAGTCACGCGAAGAGTGTTTCAGGCACAGGGCGTGGCCACAACTCAAAACCCATTGCCGTGGAGTCGATTCCCACTCATAGCGACCCTGAAGGACAGAGCAGAACTGCCCCCCTGGGTTTCTGAGGCTGTAAAGCTTTACGTAAGCAGACTGCCATGTCTTTAGCCACATTGGAGCAGCTGGTGGGTTCAAATCACTGACCTTTTGGCTAGCAGCCGAGCATTTTAACCACGGTGCCAAAAAGACACTAGTGGGGTAGGGTCTGGAACATTTTAGAACCCTCCAAAGGCCAGTGTTGGCTAGGACAGAGGGACACACAGGGGAAGTGGCAGTGTTGTGATAGGAGAGGCAGGGTGAGGTCCTGGGAGGCTTGGAGACGGTGGGAAGGTGCTGGGATTTCATTCCAACTGCAGTGGGAAGCCGTTAACAGGTTTTAAGCAGAAGAGAAGCATGATCTCAAAGTAGAACCTGGGTGGCTCCGTGATGCCGGGCGTTTCACAGCCTGAGGGAAATGTGAGGTGGACTGTTGGGGCACTGAGAGGAAATCAGAGTCGGGAGCAAGGGCGCGTGCAGAGTTCCCACAGAACACACTTCTTAATGATGTGTGTGGATCACGTGCCGCTCAGTTCACGTGTGCGGTCGTTACTGTGGAGCCAGGGACTCGTGGGGTTTACAGGTAGAAAGGGCCTCAGAGGTCGCTTCAGCTAACTTCCCTCCCATCCCTTATTCACACCTCCGAGGGGAAGACTGAGGCGCGAGAAAACAGAGGCTTTTCCCAGGCTCCCGGCGCCCTAGCGCTGGAACACGAGTTCTTCCTGGGGTTTCTTTTTTCTTTTCTCCTCTCCTCCCTCTCCCTTTCTCTTGTATCCCCTCCACTCCCCTCCTCTCTCCTGACTTGTGAAATGTTTTTAAAAGATATAATGCACACAAGTGGTATTGCTGCATCTGAGCTGTAAATCAGCGTATCTTTTCCAGACTTTATGAGAACAACTCATAAAGGATCAAGTCATTCAATGCCTCGGCTGGGACGGGGCACGTTCAGGAGCCCCTGTTTCGCCCCCTTTCAAGGAGAGGAAGCATACCATGGTATTTAAGAACTCTCTAGAGCCCCAAGTATGACTGCAGTTGTATTTCTGTTTAACTTAAATGACATCTGGATAACAATGAAAAGCAGTAGGGGTTCTTTCCTAGGCAAAAATATTAACTGATCTTTGTCTTACTGTATTGAGTCACATTTTAAAGGCTTATAATTAATCGTACTGCCGTTAAACCACCCAGTTACTCCGGCACCAAGTTTGCTGACAGTCGTCTACCAAAAGTTAATCTTTAATCCCCTGCCTTCCTGATGGATTTTCCATATCTTTCAAACATCAAGCAAGTTTCTCCTTTCTTTGACATCCATCTAAACTAGCCTTTGGTTCGGTCCGGTCAGATGCCTTTAAATTATATCTCTTTGCTCTACAAATGTCTCCATGTGTTACTCCCCTTAATATGAAGTAATAAGGTTTCAACATTGTTAAGGACTGAGTCACTAAATTATTAATAAAATATGAGATAAATAAAATTATTAATAAAATGTAGTTGTTAAATTATAGTAAGACCTTGAGATTTGGGTCCTTTTTTAAATGATTATTAAGTTGAGGAGTGGTTTTCTGAATGTCTGACCCTTCTTTTTCACCTTTCACTATGACCTTGAAACGGACCATGCCTTCTCCTCCATCAGGGACAACGGCCACTCCCAGCCCATGTCTGCCCCCCCCCCCGCCCCAGGTCTGGGCGTCCTTCCCTGCTTCTCTGCAGCTTTGCCTCACTGTCCCCTCTCTGCCTGTCCCCCCACTGTCCCCTCTCTGTCTCGGTACCCTCGCTCAGTTCCCTTCCATCCAGAGTAGCCACCCGATCCCTCTGCTTCCCTGCATAGCTACTCTTCTGGACACATGTGTTTACCTCCCTGCCCCTCGCCTCTTCCTTCCACCCCACAGTGGCTGTCGGTCCAGGTCACGGTGCCTCCTGGGCCTTCCTGGAGCTCTCTGCCGCGTCAGAGCAGACCCAGCTGCCGCCTCCTCTTCCCAGCTCCCCTCCTGGGTGCCTGTCAGCTCCCTCCACCTGCCCTGCCCACTCTCCCTTCACAACTCCCCCCGCCCCGGCCATCGTGTCAGGGCTGCTGTCCCCTGGAAATCAGCCTGCTCAGGGGACCTGAGAAAGCTCGGAGCAGGGACACCTACAAGATGGGGAATGAACTGTGGTTTGAGAGCCCAGCCAACGGGAAGTGGACCTTCTCGGGCCTGATTTGTAGCTTCCAGAGCAGCATGGAAAGTGTGGGGACGAGAGAACACACGTACCTTTGTCAGCGAGTGTGAGCAATTGTCAAGGTTTTATATTTCTGGCACACTGCTCAAGCCCTCGCCGTTAGATAGAGTGCAGCTCAGACCTGTAAGAATCTGACTGATTTAAACCAGGCGTATCCTAAATACCTCAAAATACATATAAAACAGAGGGGTTCCTTCAGCTTGGGACTTGGCTGGGAGAGGTCTGAAGAGACCTAACTGTGAGGAAAGTGTTCCTGACACTGTTCCGTTTGCAGTGTTCTCACTTCCCCTTCCATGCCATATTTCTCAGGACTCTGCTGCACTCCCAGCTCCAACCAGCTGAAGCAAAAGACAGGCATTCCTCGAGGGGGTTTTCTAGACTGTGGAGACTTCTTTTGCCGTGGTCCTTTCAACCAGCGTCTCCTGAAGCTCTGTGATCGCATCCTTAAGGCCTTGAGATCCAAGGGGAAAGCCCCATTCCGCAGAAGTCCCAGCTTCAAACACACTGTGGAGAAGATTTGAGATTGGCTTTGCTGGGGCCACATGTTTATCCGCGGACCCGAGTGGAGTAACTTCACTGAACCAAATGGTGTGAAGCGCGTTCTCCATATTGGTCCCTCAGTTGTAACAAATGCACCATGGGGGTGCAAGCTGTTAATAAAAGGTAAAACGGTGTGCAGGGGGGGTATGTGGGAACTCTGAATTGCTGTGCAATCTTTCTATGAACTTAAAACGGCTTTAAAAAAGTGTATTTAAAAAAAAAAGTACATATCTTTGGAATGATGAATGGTTGTCTTTAATTTTTCAAGAAATAACATGTACTGTCTAAGCTGAATATTTCTGTTTCCCAGTAACTCACTGTGAGTCAGAATTGACTCACTGGCACCCAGCAACAGCAACGGCAACAGCATTCTTTAAATTCTCGGATGATTTGATGTCTGGTCGCTGGCGGGGAGGGCAGACAGTGCCGTCTCTGCGCACTGCACCCCCGGTGAAGTTCAGGACTTAAAACAGCTCTTGACTCCTTGCCGCCCTGACAGATAGTATCCAGGCTCCGGTTGGAACCCTTAGCTGTCTTCTACCCACTGGTCCCTCGGGTTCCAGACCCTTCAAGTCTGGCCTTGAAGCCACTGGCTGGAATGCCTTTTTCCTCCCACCCTCTCCTCTTCCTGGCCAATCTGACTCCATCATGTAGGGCCCAGCCAGTTGTCAGCTCTCTCTGTAAAGCTTTTCATTCTATGATGCCCGCCCACTGTGCGCCCATCCACCTAGTAGGACTCTGTTACTACCGTGTACCAGCCCTCCCTGCACTGGGTTAGATTTCACCTGTCACCCCACCAGGCTGCAGTTCCCTCAAGACCAGGGGGTGCTGTGTGCATCCTTGTATCCCAGCAGCTAGTCCAGCTTGTAGCACATAGTAGGTACACAGGAAAGACTTCTTGTGGTTATGTTGAGCAGGATCAAATAATGCAAGTCACATAAGACATTGCAAAATAACTTAAAACCTAAATAAACCCGTGCTTTGCTGATATCAATGACGATCTAGTAGGTTGCATAGGGTTTTAGTTAGGATAAATGGGAGGTTTTCTCCTCTTTCAGTTTACCTTCGAAGTTGGATATTTCAGTGTGTCTCAAATCGTTATTCACTTGTGCAGTGCCGCTTTTGACATCATTATTGTTCTGATCTCTTCTTGGATGTTTTAATATTGACAGCTGCTTCTTCCACCTGCAGGAGAACCAGCAGGGCAATACTGTGGATCCTAAATTATTTTCCCACCAGGTGGCTTAGCCATCGATTCTAGTCTGCAGAGACTGGTGATTTCCAGGCATGCGATTTTCCCCAGCTCAGAAACGTGCCCGTACTATTTGTGTGTGTGTGTGTGTGTGTGTGTGTGTGTGTTGGAAGGATGAGGTGGGAGACAATGAGGGGAGGGCCGCACAAGTACTGTGTGGGGTATTGTTCAACCCACACACATCTGGATCTTGCCCGCCTGGGCTTCTCCTGATTCTCCCTGGCTAACCTGAACAGGTTGAAGGCCCTTCGGGGGCCTCGTGTTGTTTGTAAATAAGGAGAGGGTCAGACTAGGTCCGTTGCTGCCCTGGCCTTGAACATTCACAAGCAACGTGTCCGTGTGATACTCACGTATCGTTTTGTGTTGTTTCTATGTTTTCGCAGAGGTCTCATTGCCAGCGGCTTCACGGAAACCCATTATCTGCAGGATGGCACCGATGTCTCCCTCACTCGAAATTACACGGTAATTCCTGCATGCGTCGAGCGCTGTAACACTGCACGATAGAGCCTTTGCTTACACCTTGTAATCGTCTTATCCGGAGCAAAGCCACAGGCCCAGATTCTTGCCTTTGGCCCCAGGAAGAGCTTGTGAGTCATTTAGTGTTTAGGCGTGACATCGTAACTCCAGAAAATCTTGGCCTTCGCCAGTTATGTGCTGGCACGGTCTTGGAGGCACGGCTTTGTTGCAGGGCTGACCTTGACTCTTCCTTCCAAGTACTCTGGGATGCTCAGTTGGGCAGATCCTTTCTCTTTAGAAAGATGAGCAAGGCAAACGTAGCAGTGGATTGGAAAACAGTCATATCTGGGCTGAACTTTGCTAAGTGAAACTTAAATCCAAAGAAGAACTGACTCTTCCCAACCTGTCTGTCATAAATGGGTCCACAATGTCCATGTGATTCCGTATCGTGGACATTGCTGTGATAGGACACGTATTGCTGTTTAATCAGCCTTTCTTGGGTTTAAAGTTTTATATGTAATTTGGACAAAATTCTAGTTCTATTTGTTCATTTAACAAGCCTGTACTGCAGCCCCTCTGTGCCGGGCCTCACGTATGAGAATGGGGGTTCAAGGAGAATAAGGCAGAATCTCTGTCCCCCCGAGGACTGGGAAGGTTATTTGTTTTAAAGAGCTGTGGGTATTGGTTTAAAAGAATACATTTAGAGGAAGGTTTGAGATTTACAATTGGCACGTTATCAAATAGTGATTGTTGTCCACAGTGCTTCCTGCCTTCACTGCATTACGCCAGTGCTTGTTTTCTTTATCGCATGGTGGACATTGGGCACTTACAAACTGAGGCCTCTGGGCTTCCGGCAACACAGTGGAATGAGCTGGTTCAGTTCTCCCAGTCTGAAGAAGGTAGAAATCTTAGATAAAATTTAAGAATAATAAAAGAATTTAAGAATCTTTGTTAATGCCTGATCAAGCTTGAAAGAGAGTCAGACAAGTCTCCAAGAGGCAAAAAGAAAGAGGAAATGGTAAGCCAGAGCAGTAGGCTTGTGAGCTGGGGACATGGGACCCTAAAAGCTGATTCAATGCCCAGAGAAGGGGCCTGGTGAGCCTGGGGCTGGAACAAGACAAACGGGCATCTACAACTGAGAATCTCACAGAGCCCGGCCACCAGGAGAGCCACTTCCTTTGTGAAAAGGAGACAAGAAAAACTCCTCCAACAGGCCCAGAGAAGGAGCAAGAGTGAGAGCTGTATGCCAGATGTCCTGGATTGAAAAAAGGTTTCATGAAACAGAGAAATGGAAACGCCAGCTTGCCTTGTGTGTGTATGCTGGGGATGAGGGTAAGCCAGCATCCAGATTTTTAATGGCAGCCTAGGAATGGAATTTCCAGTTAAGATATAGACCTCAAAATGAGTACCAGATCAGTGCAATCCCCATGCCCCAGGCTGAAGCTAACCCCAGATTTAGGGATATTTCTATAACCTGGATTACATGAGTTGCCTCTATCAAAAAAATAAAAATAATAAAAAATATTGCTGATGAGTCCAAAATAAAAATTACCACACAGTGGAAAACACCACTGTAAGGGAGTGTGGGTAGACAAGAGAAGTTAGAGAATTAACATCCCCAGGAACACAGGGTAATAGGAAAATGTGGGAAAATTTTTAATGTTTTCAAGAGAACAATTAAGACTGTCCAATACAGATTTAATAAGAATTCCAGAATGAAAAAAATAGAAAAAAATAAAGAAGGGGCAATGTTTAAACAGTGTGATGAGAATTCCCCTGAATTTAAGGAAGACATGAGTCTTAAAGGAAGTCCACCAGGTCCCAGGCAGGAGGAGTAAAAATGAACCCACTCCAGGACAGCTTAGGGTGAAACTGCAAAACAGCAGAGATAAAATCTTAAAGCCCACTGAAAGAGAAGAGAGCTTTCTACAAAATAACGACAATTATACTGACAACAGACTTCTCATTAGCAACTATGGAATAAAAACTTCGGAGAGCGGAGGGAAAATTGTCAGCCTCAGCTGCATGCTCAGATTATTTTACAAGAAGCAGATATTTTCATACAAAAACAAGAAAATTTCCTACCCAGAGATTCTACCAAAGAATATCTTAGTAAGAAGAAACTTGAACACAAGAGAGAAGGGTAGGGTTTAAGAGGCAGTGGTAAGCAAAATAATTGCATGGACATAAATCTAAATTAGTTATTTCAAGTAGTAATTACAGCAACAATGATTAAATTAGGGTGGCTGAAAGTAGGATGAGTGAATAGATTTAATAATTTTAAGGAAATTCTGTTATACTAGAGAATAATATAGATGTTGAGTAATTTAGGATTTTTATAAGTAATGAATGTGTCTTACAAATTGAAGTATAACCATTGTAAGAGTAGAAAGACAGGATGTTTTATTCCAGATAAGTAGAGGGTGAATAAAAACAACATACCAACTCATTAGAGGCAGGAAAGAAGGAAAAGAATCAAACAAGCCGCAGAATAAATTAAAAACACAAAATAAAACGATAAGAATGAGTCCGCTTGTATCTGTAGTCGTGTTCATTCTATGTAAATAGATTTAATCTGCTTGTTAAAATGAAAACAGATTTTCTGCTTAGAATTTAGGATAAAATCCAACTATATAATTTTTTAAAAGGCTCACGCACAGTACAGAACAGTTATGAATGTAAAGGAATGCAAATCGATAGAGCAGCCATCCCCACTACCATCTTCCTGATTATGCCGCCACTATAATCAGTGTCACTGAATTTCGAGTGTAAAGACCGTTGGATTGAGAAAGCTGAAGGCTCCAAATTCAGGTATCTTAGAAGCCTGGAAGGGAGCGTGCCAGGACGGGAACAGAAGTTGTTGGCACGTGGCCGAGGCTTTGTGTTTTGCAATGTTCTGTGATTGGTGTGTGTAAGGGGGGTTGGGGGATGCATTTTTCTTTCTCCTCATTTCTCCAAGCATTTACTCTTCTTCTACCCCTTCACT
>NW_004443967.1:15700589-15722168 GCF_000243295.1 Trichechus manatus latirostris | reverse complement strand
CTCTGGAAAGAGCAGATTGCTCTTCCAGTTAGAAAAATCATGATTTCTCTTTGAATCTGGTGCTGCCTTGAAAACACTCATTCCTTTGAGTGCTTGTCTGAGTTGCTAGCCACATTACCGTAAAAGATCAGGATGAACAATCTTGTTCACAAGGAAAACCCCGCAGCCCTGAGCAGCTGCTCCCTCCAGCAGGAACCCCTGGGGCCGTCCCAGGCCTTGGGTCGTCTTCAGTGGTGAGGGGACGGATGCTGCCTTTTGGGTTGTGTTGTCATTGAACCAGCTGGGAAACAGAGAAATTCGCTGACTCATCTGCTCTTTCCCGACAGTCAGCACACAAGGAATTTTCGTAAATTTAAGATGATATATGAAATCAGAGCTGCTTGAGGCTAAAGTGCTCAGGATAAGCTGGTGGACTCAAACAGAGTAGTGGCTGATTTTAATTTTGGGAATGATCGCTTGTCTTTCGTATCTCGGTTGTCCCGACAGGAGGAAATATTTTCAGCTTTATCCTTTGCCGGCCACATCTAAGGGAAGATCATGTTTTATGTTGTCACTTTTAATGAGGCCCATGGGGGACAACGTACTGGACGCTGATGCTATTTACATCCCGCAAAGACAACTCGGGAGAGGCTAGAAAGGCCCTCCAGGAAGTCTCTTAAGATGGTCTCCATGCTGCCTGCATGTCAGCTGAGCCCTTACTCTGTGCTAGGTACGGTGACCACCCCTGAGGACACAGCAGTGACTTGAAACTTGAAAGGGAGCGCACGTGGGGCTGGGGAGGGGGGGGGATAGACAGACATTAGTACAGTCATCACAAACAATTAAAATCTGTACCAAGTACACCAAAGGAAAAGTGAGGGGTTTCGTCTGGTCTGAGGGATCCTGGAAGGCTTCATGAAGGAAGGGACGTTAGAACCAAGATCTAGACACTGAGGAGGCATGAGCCCAGGGAGGGGAGTGGGAGGGACCTTCCAGGCTGGTGCTGGGTTTTACTCACGCACCGTGAGGCGTGGGCAGGTGTTCAGAAGGTGACGGGTCACTGTGTGTAGCACTTGCAGACCATGGGGATAAACATGGTCGTCAGGAAGAGCGCCGAGAAGTCATTGAAAGGTTTCAGCCCAGGGGGTTGTCGTGACCAGGCATGTGCTTTGAGAAGATCCCGCTGGCTGCAGCGTGAGGAAGTGGTCAAAGGAGCAGAGGCATGGAGTCCTCAGGCTTGGGCAGTCAGCTCTCGTGGAAGGTGGGTGAGATGTGATGGCAGCTGAGGCCGGGGCGCAGAGCTGGGGAGAAGGAAAATGCCTGACCCTGTGCACGGGAGCATTACCCAGAAAGCTTGCATTTGCTGAATAACAATTCTTTAACCCTCTGCAGTATGCGCTCCCCCTGGAGTCCCTCAGGCACCATGAGAATATCATGAGAGTGCTGTCTGTGGGCAAGAAGGATCACCAGGTGCCCTGGTAACTGAGCTCCTACGGCTTGTGTCGCCATTAAATAGCAACCAGCTCCTTAGGTCTCCCGACTCCTGCTCCCACCCAGCCCCTCCCGTTCAGTGTCGGGCATCTACACAAAGCCCTAGGGAACCCTGGATGGCACAGTAGTTCAGCGCTAGACCCGCTACCCGAGAGGTTGGTGGTTTGAACCCACTCAGAAACATCTCGGAAGATGGGCCTGGTGGTGTGCTCCCAAAAGGTCACAGCTTGGAAACCCTATGGAGCAATTCTGCTCTGCACCCATGGGGTCGTCATGAGTCAGAATCGACTTGACAGCAGCTAACAACCCCACCACCGTAAAGCCCTCCGTAACATCAAAGGAGATTTGGAGCTGGGAGTTAGAAACGATCAGAGAGTGTAAGAAAGTAACAGGTGCGTTTCTGTAATGGGCCAGTCCTTCTCACACGCATTCGTTCGTTCCACAAAAGTGCACAAAATAGGAGGAAATAGGAGGACACCCCTTTGCCATCGAGTTGATTCCAACTCATAGTGATCCTGTAGGACAGAGTGGAACTGCCCCATGGGGTTTCCAAGGCTGTTAAATCTTTACGGAAGCAGACTGCCACATCTTTCTCCCACAGAGCACCTGGTGGGTTCAAACTGCTGATCTTTCAGTTAGCTGCTGAGCGCTTAACCACTGTGCCACCAGGGCTCCTCAGGAGCATAGTGATGTTAGAATATTTATCTTTGTAATCAAGATGTGTAGCAACGCCTTAAGTTTACAGATTGCTTCCTCTTGTAATGGGTATTTGATCCTTAAAACCGTGGGCAATAAGTATTAGCCGCTTTTTGCCCATTAAAAGCTGAGACTCTGAGTCTCAAGCCCGAGACTTGCACCCGGCTCGCAGCCCCTGTTTGCCAGGAGGTCCGCCAGCACGTGAGCATGGTTTCCTAAGCCCGTGTCTCTACTACAGAATCCCAGCTCAGCAGAGTCAGTGGAATGGCCCCTGAGCTTGGGGCTTGGAGGCTTTTCACCAGATGTGGTTCTTGTTAGAGCTGGGAGCAGAGATAGCCCTGGGGTTTGGGGTGTGGTGACTTATTTCTGAACGACCATCCCATGCACTCTCGGGGCTGATGGAATGTAGCAGAGTCACAGAAACCCAGGGCAGGAGCTCGCTCTTCCCTTTGCTGGAACGCACTTCGCGGCGTTTCAGCCTCAAACACACGTGGGGGAGGGGTCCTGTGTTCAGTCCAAGGGCATCAAGGCCTGACCACGGTCATGCTGGATGCGGGCCAGCAGTCACGTGCACACACTCACACATCACACTCGTGCACTCACACAAACTCAGTCACACACACACACACCCGCTCACATATACTCATATATACACACACCCACCCGCACAGACTCCCTTGTACACACACATTCACACACACTCACACTAATGCACTCAGACTCACTCATACACACATGCTCCCACACACACATGCACACTTATGCATTCACACAGACTCAGATACACGCTCACACATACATGCACACTCATGCACTCACGCAGACTCACTTGTACACATTCACACACATGCACTCACAAACTCACACGCGCTCATTCACACGCACTCACACAGGCTCACGCCTGCACATGCACTCACACTCACGTGCACACTCATGCACACAGACACACATTCACACAGTCACAGACACGTTCACATGCACGTACTCACATACTCACATGTACAAACATTTGCACACTTAGTCACAAACTCACATGCAAACACGTGCACATTCACACACATTCACATGCAACACACACATTCCCTGATGCAAGCACACCCGTTCACGCACACACTCATGCTCGTACACACACTCGTGTTCACACTCACCCACACATTCATGAGCATGCATACGTATTAGCAGTATACACTCATCCATAGATTCACACCTATATTGGTACTCACACAAGCTCAGTCATGCACACACATGCTCACACACATATTCACACTCACACACATATTCACACTCACACACATTCACACTCACACGTACACACATATTCACAGTATACAAACCCATTCATTCACACGTGCTCACACAAGCTCAGTCATGTGTGCTCGCACACACATTCACACTCAAATGCCCACACGCTCACACATGTTCACACTCAGGCAAACACACATTCACGCTCATTCACACACACCGCTTCACACCTTCTCTTCTGCCCTCCCCATCTGCAGATTTCTCTCTGCGTCTGGATATGACTTCAGTTTCCTGTGCTCCCTGGGTGGTGCTGTACTGAGGTTCTGTGGGATTTGAGAAAAGCAGCCTGTCCACGTTTGGATCATAGTTGATAGCTCTGCCTCTTGAAGGGAAAGAGAGAGGCATGAGGGTGCATGTTCAGAGCTATGTGGTGTGGCGGGAGGCCACCTGGCCTGGAGTCGGGGGCCTGGATCGTAGCTCCTGCCCTGCCTTTCATCGGCTCTGACCCTGAGCAAGCTGCGTGACCTGTCAGGCCTCAGTTTCCACGTGTGTCCATAGAGGAGCTGGCTAAAAGAGGAGGGTTGGCCTCCAGCTAGAACATTCTGGGACTCAAGGTAGCCTGGCATGTTGCAGATGAGGTGAGGAGTCTGGGCGGTACAAAATTCCCAAGGAGTAAAAGCGCCGACAATCGTTTTCGTTGGGCACGCTCCCTAACAGTCTGATCATAGTCCTTTTTTAGTCAGAGGCTCAGACTGCTTTTGTCACCAGTTCAGCCTCTAACATTCCTTTCTTTTGATTCCTCTGATGGTTGGATAACAGAATTCTGAGTCTCTGCCCCACATGGCGTGGTGTTGAGGGCTACACGTTTTCAGGTTCAAGAGTTCTTCTTCCGTCTCCCTCTTACCCACTTGTATGTTTGATTGGTAGTATTAAACAGAAGGAACGGTTCTTTTACTGGAGTGGGGAAATGCATTAGGTTAAGAAATAAGTATATAAAATACGTGGTTAGAGGGTTCGTAAAGGAAAAGATGTAATTTCGTGGTTCTGCATGTTTGGGGCTTTTTTCTGCATTGTGTTTTGTTGGTAGAAGGAGAATGTAGTGGATCAGCAGAATGGGCAAACAGGAGTGTCCTGGGAGGAGAACGTCTCGTTCACTAAGGTCTTGGGAGATGTGAGCGTGATGAAAAGAGAGAGATTGTACGGTTTCGAGACTCTTAAGGCCATCAGACGGAGGAAAGGGGAGGCAACATGAGAAAGTTCGTACAGAGGGCGGAGTCACTGGGTAGTACAAAGAGTTAACGCGCTCAGCTGCTAACCTAAAGGTTGGAGGTTTGAGTCCATCCAGGGGCTCCTCAGAAGAAAGACCTAATGATCTACTTCTGAAAAATCAGCTACCATTGGAAACCCTAGGGAGCACATCTCTGCTCTGCAACACGGTGTCACCGTCAGCCACGGTCAGCCTGACAGCACTGACAAGGACAGCCATTGTGGTCGATGGGGCCAGTGGGCCCTGGAGCATGGCCCGCCCTTGAGCATCATGGATGTCTGCTGTGTTCATTGCTGACATGGCCACATCCAGACCAAACAGGCCAAGTGTGTGCAAATCCACATGGCCTTTGCGTTCCTGCTTCGTAGCACCGGTGCATGGAGGCATCCTGGCCTCAGATGGGGGGCCACTGGGATAGTGATGCTGCCTACATTGCCCCCCACCTCTGCTACCACCAAAGAGGGTCATACGTCTATACCCGGCGTCAACCGGGTTGCCATCAAGTCAACTCCAACTCATGGTGACCCCATGTGTGTCAGAGTAGAACTGTGCTCCATAGCTTTTCAATGGCTGATTTTTTCAAAAGTAGCTTGTCAGGCCTTTCCTTCAAGGCACCTCTGGGTGGACTCGAACCTCCAGCCTTTAGGTTAGCAGCTGAGTCCACTAACCGTTTGCACCGCCCAGGGAGGATGAGAGTGAGTGCATTTCCTTTACCTCCATAATCAAATTTCCCAGCAAATTATATGGCAATGTGATGTGACAAGTATGTCTTCCTGATTTGCAAATATATCTGTATGATGACTTCCTGAGTTATAAAAACTAAATCACATTCGTTTCAACATTTAGTGAATCATCTTTATTGAAGAAGTAAAATTTCACGAAATTGTAATTGTCCTGCAGAATCTGGAATATGGGGTGTTAGTAATTATGCTTAGTAATCCAGGAAATTTATCACTGTTGGGAGTGAGCAATGAGCTTGTTAGCTGAATGTCTGAAAATAAACTGAAACACAGTTTTAGAGCTCATAAATAAGTTGTTAACTCTGGTCGTGATTAAGAGAGGTGGATTGTTTACTTTAAGGATCAGTTTATGAACACGCGAATCTCTGCTATAAGCAATACTTCAGCCAAGTTGTTGAGTTGGAAATTAATTTTATTCTAATTTGTTCTCAGCTCATGCTTTAATGAGCTTGTATTTCTGGGTATTTAATTTGAAAGAACATTTGATAAATCATCTATTAAAAAATAAATTGAGATTGAGAATAAATGAGTTTGGAACTTCAGAGGTCAGTAATTAAGATTATCGTCACCATGTGCTTCTTTCAGTTTTTAGCCAGTATTTTGCTGTCTATAGTAACATTGCACATTTCTCTAAGATGGGGGGAAATTCTGTAATGTATGGGGCCCCCCGAGATCTGGAACAGTCAAGAACCAGTGATATCTGGTTACCCTGGGCAGCCTGAACTATTACATCAGAACTTGTCGTTTCAATTTCCAGATGTCCTTTAGCACTGGCACAGCCATGTCTGCCGTGTGCCCCGGACTGAACCCCCGCTCCCACCCTGCTGCAGAAGCCTGGGGAGGGGACGTCGCTGTGCCCTGGGGCATCATGACCCAACTGCTGGATCCCCTTGTGTTTAGTGTATTATTATCATGCCTCCTCTAAGTACCCAGCCAAGGAATGATCTAGAGAGCCTTTCAAAATTTATTTCACACAGAGGCTAAGGAGCAAGCAGGCAGCGAGGTCTGCCCTCACCGATGGCCTGGGTGTGCGGTGGATGTGGCTGACTGGGCGTTGTTTCCACCCCCACCCCACCTTGGTGCATCCTTCCTGAAGCCATGTGTCTGCTGAAGAGCACAGCCTCGCCAGAGGGGGAATAGAAGGCCTGCAGTGCTGCACCCCTGACTTGAGTCTTCCAACCAAGCAGAACCCCACCCCTTCCATTGCACGCTGCCTCTGCACACACTTTCTCTTTCCCTCTGTTTTAAATTCCTGCCCCTGCCTTCGCCACTGGGCTCCTAGCCATCCCCTTCCTCAACATTGTACGGAAGGTCCAAACAAAAACCTGTAAGACTTTGATTTTTTGCAGTCGATATGATCAACGAGATAGAAAATCCAAGATATGCCACAAACTAATAAACTGATAAGATGGCCAGGAAGAGGGTCTGATGCAGGATCAACTTTAAAAAAAGCAAAATCTTTTCCTTTATACTAACAACATGTATAAGATGCAATAGAAAAAATAGTCTGTTCATGTTATTAGCAAACCTACACAATAGCCAGGCATAAGCAAACCTAACAAAAAAATTTCCAATAGCCACGTGAAAAAAAAAAAAAAACCCTAATACCAAACCAAAGGACATACAAACAACCTTATTAAAGAGACCTACCATATACGTGAGTAGGAAAACTCTTTATTGTAAAAACATAAGTTCTCCTCAAACTGACCTATACATTCAGTGGAGTCCCAGCTGAAATCTCAATGGATTATTATGGAGCTTTAACAATTTGATTCTAAAACTCATCTAGATGGGAAAATAGGCAATAGTAGCCTAGACACTTGAAAAAAAGAACAGTAACAAAAGAATACTGGTTGTCAATAAGGGCACAATTCAGTGGGGGAAAAGAATAGTCTTTTCAACTAATGGTCCTGAGACAACTGGATATCCACATGCAAAAAAAATGAAGTTAGACTCCCTACCTCACACCGTATACAAAAATTAACTCACAATGGATCAAAGACATAAATGTAAGAGCTAAGACTACAGAACTCTTAGAAGAAAACCCAGGAGTTTACTCTTCATGGCCTTCAATTAGGCAGTTGTTTCTTAGATACAACATCAAGAGCACAAGCAACTGAAGAAAAGGAAAAGATGGAACTTCATCAAAATTTAAAATGTTTGTGCTTCAGAAGACATTATCAAGAAATCAAAAAGACACACTGTGACAATGTGTGACATCGGCGTGAGTACCAAGGGTAGAGCCTCCTGAAGCTCCTGAAGCTGCCAACTCCCGCCGACCCACACAGCCAGCACACACTTGTCTTTCAGAGTCTGCTGAAAATAGTTCCTTCAGCTCACCTGCCTCCCCTCTTGCCACAGCACTCAGACACAAGACCTCTCTAACTGGAGCCTCTGGGTGTAGTGGACACAGGAGGGTGTTTGGTGCCAGGCAGACTTGCGTTTCAATCCCCGCTCTTCCCCTTAGTACCTATATGGCCTTATGTAACGTGTTTAAAAGGAGCCCTCGTGGTGCAATGGTTAAGCACTCAGCTGCTAACTGAAAGGCTGGTGGTTCAAACCCACCCGGTGGCTCCACAAGAGAGAAGACTTGGCAATTTGTTCCCGCAGAGATTATAGCCTAGAAAACCCTATGGGGCAGTTCTGCTCTGTCACATCAGGTCACAATGAGTCAGCATCGACTTCTTGGCACCTAACAACACAGGATTTAAAATCTCTGCTCAGTGTATTCACTTTTAAATTGAGATAATAAATATTATAGAGTCACGTAAGGTTTCTGGAGAGGGGAATGTTCCTTAGGCCATTACAAAGAGAAGTTACAAAATCAAGATCCAAATAAAAGAAGTTTTGACTATAGAGTTTACGGTGTAGAATACCTGGGAGGTCGTCGGAAAGAAAACTGATGAACAAACAAGAAGAAAGACAGCCCCCAGAATGAGAGAAAATGTTTGCAAATCATGTCTCTGATAAAGGTTTAATCGCCCAACTATATAAATAATTCCTGTAACTCGACAGCAAAAAGACAAACAACCCAATTAAACAATGGGCAAAGGATTTTAAGAGAAATATCTACCAAAAGGTAGAAACAAGCCAGATGACCACCAGCTGATGAGTGTATAAACAGAATGTGGCGTATCCGCACAATGGAATATTATTTAGCAATAAAAAGGAATGACGTACTGATAACGTGCCACCACATGGATGCATCTTGAAAACATTACGCTAAATGAAAGGAGCCAGATGCAAATGGCCACATATTGTATGAATCTGCTTATACGCAACGTCCAGAATAGTCAAATCCATAGAAGCAGCAGATGAGCAGTTGCCTGGGGCTGAGGGGAGAGGAAAATGAGAAGTGACTGCTAATAGGTACAGGGTTTCTTTTGGGGTGATGAAAACGTTTTGAAATTAGATAGTGGGCATGGTTGCAAGACACTGTGACTAGACTAAAAACCGCTGAATTGTACACTTAACAATTTTTATAGTGTATGAATTCAGTCTCCATAAAAAAGAGAACATGCCCTGATATCAGATGTAGTTTAGAACAGGAATAATTAAAACCATGTTGGGTTGGCACAGGAGTGGGCAAACAGAAGATTGTCTCAGGGAAGTAGCCCAAGGAGTAAACACGGAGTCATACACATAAGTAGGTATTCAGTATGTGACAAGGTAGCATTTCCAACCAGTGAGAAAAGAAAAAATCGTGGTGGAACACTTAGGTGCTGATTTGAGGGGGAAGTTAGATTCCAGCCTCACTCCCCCACAGAAATAAATTCCAGGTAGATTAAGGAGCTACTCGTAAGAGTACTAGAAGCATTAGAAAGAAGTAAAGAACATATGTACAACCTTGAAGAAAGCCTCCTTCTTAAGTAATACACACAATGCACAGAGAGAAAGAAGGATACATTTGACTTTATGAGAAGTAGAAGTTTCTGTGCAACAGAAGACATCATGGGCAAAGTGAAAAGACACTTCCTGTATAAAGCAAGAGCCCCTGGGTGGTGCAAATGGTTAAGTGCTCGGCTGCTAACTGAAAGGTTGGAAGTTTGAGTCCACCCAGAGGTGCCTTGGAAGAAAGGCCTGGCAGTCTACTTTTGAAAAATCACCCATTGAAAACCCTGTGGAACATAGTTCTATTCTGACACATGTGGGGTAGTTGTGAGTCAGAGTCGCCTCTGACTGGTTCTGTCCAGAATACAGAACTCGGAAAATGAAGACAAAAACAGCTAACTGTCCTACAGCCCTCAACATCTCCTCCTTTTCTTGTCCTTCCAGATGATCCCAAAGTCTCATCCTCGAATCAATGACTCAGATCACCTTAACCCCTTTCTCATGGCAGTATCTGGTGTTCTCAGCCACTCAATCCCATCTGGTCCTTCTTAGCAAGGTCAAGGTGGTCTTTGGAATTTTGCCTTTGTTGGGTAGAATAACTGGACACCAGGCCCTGTTCTGGAACAGGCGAGTCACTGTCGTCCAAGTAGAGGAGCCGTGTGCTGAGGGGGGCACACGGAACAGGCTGAAACCTGAGTGCCCCCTCCCTTTCCCCTGGGAAGGCACAGCCCTTTCCCTGCCGGGACCCCGCTCCAGCTGACACTCAAAGGGACAGAGACCCAGCGCTGCTGAGGCCGCTGCAGCCCTGCCTTGCCAGGCAGCCACTTAACTGGGACTGTAACAAAACCTTTGTTCAACAATAAAACTACCTGGATTCTGGACAGATTCCTGTCTTAACTAAGGATGCATCCGTGCTGTGGATCTTTTTTGCAAACAGCTACATTATTAAAGAAATAGAGTATTGCAGGCTTGTCACGCAGAGACTTCTGTCTTCCACTAGAAGGGCTTGGGGGCTTCGGGTACTAGCAGACCTTCCTATTATTCTTTCCGGCCGAAATAGACTTCGAGCTCTCAGTTGGACGGTTCAGTGCGGTCCTGCCCCCCTTCTCACCCCCTCGCTCTCATCTGCGTTTCTGTCTTCATGAGCCATAGACTCGGGCCTCGTTTTATTACATTTCACAGTGTGCTTAAATACCCCGTACGGTTCCACATCTCATTACAAAAGACAGTTTACAGGAGGCTGAGACGGGGATATCAGTGTGATTTGTTCTGCTGCTGGATTTTATAAAGCCTTCTGCACCAGGGCTCTCGTGGAGGGTGTTGGGGAGACCGGGATGGAGCTGGGAGGCGTTTTAAACCCCGTGCGATGATCTGTGAGGAAATCCGATGTTTCTGCCATGGACCCTGGCTGGGTCACGTGGAGCTTGGCATTAAATATGAAAACTGCTGGTTCAATATCTCACACAAAAGGAAATTCTACAGGTGGTTGGTGTATTGTAAAGAGGAGATGCTGACACTGACCTGGTTTCCTCCTCCCTTTTAGGGTCACTGTTACTACCACGGACATGTGCATGGTTATCCTGGATCGACGGTCAGCCTCAGCACTTGTTCTGGTCTCAGGTAAGCGACCCTTCTGGTGTCAGGCGAGAGCACCATAGACCCCTTTCTTTTCCCGTTCACACCGAGATGCTGATGCCTCCCCTGGCTGGCGCAAGCAGTTTGTGCTTGACTGCTAACTTAAAGGTTGGGGGTTCAAACCCACCCAACAGCTCCACGGGTGAAAGGCCCAGCCATCTCCTTCCGTAAGATCACAGCCAAGAAAACCCCGTGGAGCAGCTCGACTCTGTAAAACATGGGGTCACCGTGAGTTGGAATCAACTCAAGGACAACAGGTTTGGTTGTGGTTTTCTAAAGCCCCGAGAGCACACTGTGGGGGGTCTCAGGGCACACCTGCCCCCAGGTGAGATAGGGGAGCCTCTTGGTTAACAACATAGCATGCGAGAGCGCAGCTCAGCCGGGACCTTAGTTTCTCTCTCACAGCTCCCGTCCAGCGTGTTCTCTGCCTGGGGGGCTGCAAGCCACTAAAATGGCAACTGTGGCAAACTGCCTGAGTCTCAGCCTCCCAGGGATTCCAGAATCATCTTTCTTTTATGTGGCTCTAATATTTAATAATTGCCAGTGTTAAAGGTAGGACTTAAGTATTAACATTTAAGCTCCTTAGTTGCAAGAAACTATAAAAGGCCTTTACTCATTAGGAAACAAAGTGAAGGGACTAATTTTAACAGTGGCCAAGGTGAGTTGAGTGTAGGCACGGATTGGTCGTGCCTTCCGCTAATGTGCTCTGGGAACAATGCAAGCAGCAGGTACCTTCCAGAGGTGGACAAGCCAAGCCTGGCATTTCCTCACAGCCCCTTCCTTCCAAATCACCGTAATTAACCATCAGCCACCTCTTGTGTGCGCCCCAGGAAACCCAGTTTTTCTGAAAAAGTTCCAGCTGCCTCAGCTTTTTACTGGATTGATAGAGTTTGTGAACTAACAGCGTGCATCCTCCCGAGTCCTGTTTTTGCTCCAGCCCGTGGCACAGAGTGTGGTTCTGTGGGAGGGGGGAGAGAGAAGGCCCTGGGCGGGCAGCGAGCCAGCCTGAGCTAGCAAGCAGGATTGCCTTCTGTGTATCACAGCCCCTGCACATGCTACACACACAACTCAAGGTACACACAACACGTACAAATCACATAGACAAAAATACACGTCGCACACATCACACACGCCAGAAAAACATAAACATCACACGCACCACACATACACACACCTCACGCACCACATAGGTACATACCACACACATATTTCTGCATATATATGACTCTTTGAAAGTACTTATATCAAAACACCCAGGTATTTTACTAATGAACTTTCCTATGATGGTCTGATAGAGTACTAAACAATGCTGGGTCTCAGTAAATATACTGCTTATGCATTTGTATGTACGCCTTTGAGATCTACACTGTTTAATACTGTTTGTGTACTATTTAAATATACGTTTACCTGTCTTTATGATTTGCATATACAAAAGTAGTCTTCATTATTACTGTTCGAAGGGAAAGTCATTACCTATGTCCTGAATAAATTTGATTGTTGAGATAATTTTTAAATAATTTTTAAATAATTTTAAACTTTGTTAAGGTAGCATCTGAAGTAAGAAATCATCGACAAAGTACTTGTATCCCATTTATATAACACTCTGAACTTTAAAGTTGTGCTCATCTAATAAGTGAGTAGAGGTATCTTGTTGTTTGAACTTGCTTCTCTCCCGTTGTTCATTCATTCCGAACGGGGCGAACTGTTGCCCGTAAAAGGATAAACAAGGGCTGGGAATACTCAGAAACAAATAGGCCCCCTTCACCAACAGCCTCCCCGTGTATCTGAAGAAGTTTTCAGTCATCAACACTGAGACCAGGCATAAATGGAGGCATTTGGGATCCGTCTGATAATTTTCAGGTGATCCTTGTAGGGACTGTCAAATTCTTGACGAGTAAAGAGAAAAGCCACCGCCTGTCTGTCCGTCTGTCACACTGCGGTGGCTTGCATGTTGCTATAATGTCAGAAGCTATGCCACCGGTATTTCAAATACCCGCAGGGTCACCCATGATAGACAGGTATCACTGGAGTTTCCAGACTGAGACAGATTAGGAAGAAAGGCCTGGTGATCTACTGAAAATTGCCCTATGGATTGCAACAGAATATTGTCTGACATAGTGCTGGAAGATGAGCCCCCTAGCTTGAGAGGCAGTCAATGCACTGGGGCCGTAAGGATGGACTTGAGCATAGTAACGATTGCGAAGATGGTGCAGGATCGAGCGACTTCTCATTCCGTTGTAGCTGGGGTGGCCATGAGTTGGAGCTACTCAACAGCAACTAACAACAATGAGGAGAAAAGGGGTGTCCCCAGGGGGCCCCCAATGTCTCCTTTTTACAATAAATAAAACAACTCATACACCATTAGGTAATTGGTTTAAAAAAAAATGAAGCTAAACTACCGGGTAGACTATTTCCAGGGCAGTGTTCAAATACGACAAATCTACTCTCTCTTCCTTGACTGGGACATCCGGTCACAAATCCCTGTCCTTGTTCCTTTTTCCTGCTACCACTCTGTTCAGGACATGCTGCCTAAACTCTTGCAGCCTCCAAGGACACAGAAATGGCCAGGGTTCCGGGTCCCTCCCCACATAGCAGGGTCAGCCACGCTGAGCCAGCGCTGTAGCATGTCTGAGCCTCCATGTCCACCTCTGGTCTCCAGTTCCTGGAGTACATCCCTCCCCCTTACCTGACCCAGACCCAGAATTTGGTAAACAGGAATACTGTAAAATACTTGTGGCCAGGGTTTCGGGAAAAGTCAGAGCGTGAGTGCTGCGTTGTCTGGGGTCAACCACCAAGACTGAGGGGGAATGGTCTTGGGGATGCGTGTGGGTATCACCCACTCCCTGCTGTGTTGTTCCTGAGGATTTCAACTTCCCAGATCTTCATGGTGTTGTTGCAAAAGCAGCAGACCGTGTATCAACAGAGAAATTCCAGAGTTGTGTAGTCAACTTTATGTTCTTGCAAGAACCAGACCCGAGAAAAAGCTGTGTTCGATCAACTGCTCGGAGACAGGAGAATCGATTGAGTCTGGAAACAGAGAAAAAATGGAACGTTAGTAGCACCAGCCTGGTGGACTTGGAGAAAGAAAATAGGGATTAAAAATTATATGCACAGTGGTGTGCTCCAAAAACACATTAAGATCTAGGAATGTGGAAGAAGTCTTGAGCGTCCCAGGGGACTCATTAATTAGAGCCCAGCAGATTATGGTTCTGCAGAGAAAAAGCAGAGAGAAGAAACATCCTGCATTGCTTCAAACAGGCTCCATCAAAGATGGGCAGGCGAGGACAAAGTCCATCCTGGGGTGGAGAAGAGAGGAGGGAACCATCAAGTCATCCTTCATCATTTGAAGGGAAAAGATAAGGGGACAGAAAAGCACAAAGATCCTAGTGGAACGGGGGATTGAAGAGGAAGCAGCCGTTTCATGGAGGAAATGAAGTGCGACATGGAAAATGGGTCATAAAAACGAGTTCAGCCGTGGAGTTTATCCTGACTTTGAAATAACTCCAAGTCAAATGTAAAGTTCAGGCCATCAGTTAATCTTGTACCATCTTGTGTGTCTCTCTGGAGCCCTGGTGGTGCAGTGGTTAAGAGCTCAGCTGCTAACCTAAAGGTCAGCAGTTCGAATTCACCAGCAGCTCCTTGGAATCCCTGTGGGACAGTTCTACTCTGTCCGATAGGCTCACTATGAGTTGGAGTCAACTCAACGGCAATGGGTTTTGGTTTTTGATTTGTGTGTCTCCCCAAGATGCTCATGCCAAAGTTAGTATAGACTGGATGCAGTGTTCGTGATTACCCTCTACTGTTGGGAATGGAACTGAAAGATCCATTGAGGTCTTAAACCCTCCACCAGTAAATGAGACCGTGCTTGATGAAATAAGACTTTTCCTTAGCCAATGTTTTCAGTTAAGACATACTGAAATAGTGTGGGTCCCAGTCCTAATCCCTTCTGAGTGGCTTCTTGTCAAAGAAGGACAGACACAGAAACAGAGTCACACACGGGAAGACAGATGACACGTGGATAAAAATCTATAGGGCAAGGAACGCCAAGGATTGTTGGGAGCCAGCAGATACCATTCAACTCACTCCAGTAACCATGGGCTTCTCTTCCTTGATTTCCTCATTAGTAAAATGCACTCGTGATATCTGCTGGACAGGATTGCTGTAAACAGTAGAGAAGATAATACGTTCAAGACCCTGGCTCACGGGGAGAGGAGAGAAGAGGGAGTGACTCCCAGTGGTTATAGGGTTTCTTTTTGGGGTGATGAAAATTTTCTGGAATTAGATAGCGGTGACAGTTCCATAACTCTGTGAATATTCTACCATTGAAGTGTACACTTTTACACGATGAATTGAATAGCTTGCAGACTATATCTCAATAAAGCTATTATAAAAAGAGGAGCCCACTCAGGTGATCCTCATCATACATCACGTTGCTATTAGGTTCCATCAAGTCAGTTCCAACTCATAGCAACCCTGTGTACAACAGAAACACTGCACAGTCCTGTGCCATCCTCACAATCATTGTTATGCTTGAGCCCATTGTTGCAGCCACTGTGTCATTCCATCTCATTGAGGGTCTTCCTCTTTTTCGCTGACCCTCTACTTCATCAAGCATGATGTCCTTCTCCAGGGACTGGTCCCCCTGATAACATGTCCAAAGTATGTGAGACAAAGTCTCTCCATCCTGGCATTCTGGCTGTACTTCTTCCAAGACAGATTTGTTTGTTCTTCTGGCAGTCCATGGTACATTCAGTATTCTTCGCCAACACCATAATTCAAAGGCATCAATTCTTCAGTGATCCTGGAAGATTTGCCACCGGTATTTCAAATACTAGCAGGGTTACCCTTGGTAGACGGTTTTCAGCAGAGCTTCCAGACTAAGACAGATTAGAAAGAAGGACCTGACAGTCTACTTCTGAAAAAATTGGCCAGTGAAAACCTTATGAATAGCAGCAGAACATCGTACATCATAGTTGCTGTTATTATTAATGTATCAGTAACAACTATCGAAAAATCATTTATAATAATTTCTCATTTTCCTGTTTGTCATGTCTTCCCAACCCAGTTACGAGGTAAATCTGAT
Organism: Trichechus manatus latirostris; assembly: GCF_000243295.1. Taxonomy (NCBI): domain Eukaryota; kingdom Metazoa; phylum Chordata; class Mammalia; order Sirenia; family Trichechidae; genus Trichechus; species Trichechus manatus. The sequence continues at coordinate 15,706,204 of NW_004443967.1, read as the reverse complement.
ACAGGAAGCATAGGCGAGATGGCTTTGTTGTTCTGTGGGAGCTAGCCCTGTGCTTTGCACATACTAAAAAAACATTTTAAGAGAAAAAACAGTGGCCATCGAGTCATTTCCAACTCATGGCAACCCCATGCGTGTCAGGGTAGAACTGTGCTCTGTAGAGTTTTCAATGGCTGATTTTTTGAAGTAGATCGCCAGGCCTTTCTTCTGAGGCACCTCTGGGTGGACTTGAACCTCCAACCTTTCAGTTAGCAGCAAGGACGTTGGCCATTGTACTACCCAAAAACTCCTTTGCATCTAGTAAGGTGTAATAAATATTTGTTGTGATTATATATGAGTAGTGCACATGGAAATTATTCATTGACAATATGCCCTGTGGTGCTTATGCGTTCACTAATACAGCTGGCTTCACTGTTTATCAAACATATATGAGGTGGGATATTACTTTTACCCGTTGTCTTGTTATCTAGTGTTGCTATAACAGAAATACCACAAGTGGATGGCTTTAACAAACTTATTTTCTTACAGTTTAAGAGGTTAGAAGTCCAAATTCAGAGCACCAGCTCTAGGAGAAGGCTTTCTCTCTCTGTCGGCGCCGGAAGAAGGTCCTTGTTGCTTTAGCTTGTTTCCTGGTTCCTTGGAGATCTCCATGTGGCTTGGCATCAGTCTTCCCCCATCTCTGCTTCCTAGCTTGTTTGTTTAATCTCTCTTATATCTCAAAAGAGTTTGACTCAAGACACACCCTATGCTAATCCTGTCTCATTAACGTAACAAAGGCAGCCCATTCCCAAATGAGATTATAACCACAGGCATAGAGGTTAGGATTTACAACACATATTTTTGGGGAACGCAGTTCAATCCATATTACCCATGAACTCCTAAAAAAGTAAATTTCATGCCAACTGCATTTCCGGCTTGTGATTGGCAGCACAATGTTGAGACCAAAAGTCTTTCCAAGAAAGTTAAATTAGCAACTGAACATGGAACCAGCTATAATTTGTATTTTCTAATCATTACCTTATTACAGGTAGTCAAAATCAGTGCACCAAAATCACCTGTTTGCCTGGGAGTAGTAAGAAAAGCTATAATAAGAACAACAACATTATGCTATGTTATTGCCTGATGCACCATTGCATCAGAGATTAAAAAATGAATTTTAAGAAGGACAAAAACATACCTCAAGGAAATACAGGTCTCCTGAGTTTTCACTTTGAAAGTTCAGAAAATCAACTTAAAAATTCAGTAGGTTCCTCTTCCATTCTGAAAACAATAGGATTTTAAGGTAAGGCTGCTGTCTTAGTTTCTTAGGTACTGCTGTAACAGAAACACCACAAGGGGGTGGCTTTCATGAACAGAAATTTATTTTCCTACAGTTTAGGGGGCTAAAAGTCTGAATTCAAAGCACCAGCTCTAGGGGAAGGTTCTGTCTCTGTCAGCTCTGGGGGAAGTTCCTGGCTTCTTCTGTAGCCCAGCATTCCTCAGTTCCATGACGATCTTCACGAGGCGTCTGTCTTCCCCCTGTATGTTCTGCCTTCTGTGCCTAATCTGCTCTTTTTCTATCTCAGAAGTCATTAGGTTTAGGACACTGATATGGCCTTATTAACATAAAAAGAAAACCTTACTCCCAAACGGGATTACATCCACAGGTACAGGGGTTAGGATTCCAACACGTATTTCTGGGGACGCCATTCAATCCATAACAACTGCCAATTTTCAAAGCAGCAACTCCACATTGTTCTAGTTCTCTTGTCCTTCTCGAAACAGCATTAAGACGGGAGGCAGGCAAGCATGAGACTGAGAAGCCTGCCCTTGGACACAGAGGTCCAGGCTGGGGCCCAGCTCTGCCTGGAGCCACCTTGGCAGTGGGGATAGTGGCAGGAGCTGCAGCTGTGTGAGGGTCAGTTAGGTGATAAACGTGGCAGGCACAGTCCAGATCCAAGGTCCTAGGAAGAGTGCCATATTGGTGGGTGCCAGCCACTCCCTCTGTGCCTCTATTCCTCATGCCCAGTGCACTGCTCCAGAACTTGGACTCAGCCACCACCACCACCATCCCTGGTGGCTGGTCCAGTGTCTTCTCCATCCCACTTGTCTCCCCCTAGAGGAGAAGGTACCCAGAGCTGCCATCTTGCCCAGGACACAGGAGATCATCTTCAAGCCTTTCTCCTCTGACTCTACCAAGCGGAAAAGAACCTATGTTCAAAGTCTGCTGTATTTAAATTCTATACTCTTGAGATGCTTGCAACTCCAAGTGTATAACAAAACATCTCAAAACAAATTGCATTTGCTTATCTAGCTTGGGGCCAGGAAGGGCTGTGAGAAGATCAAAACTGTACATCTCAGAAACCCTGAATCCTAGAATTTTGTGTCCATTGTTGTTTCCAACAATCTCTAGAGCTAAATGATTAATTATACCCAAGACAATCCGAAGCAATTATTTAATTAAGCTGTATTATAGGCTGCCAATTATGTGGAGCCCAGGGAAGGCCTTCACCCCGGTTTCTCAACATCTGGCCTTTGGATGACTTCAGAGATAAAAGGAGATATGAGAACATTTTTATGACTAAGTAACAATTTCTAGAAATTTTCCATTAAGTATAAAAACTTCTTCAGTAATTTGCTTTTCATGGTTAGAACTTGGTGACATGTTTTACTGTAAGTGTTCAGCCTGTTTAAATCCAGTGCAAAATAGAAAATACTGCAATGCAAAATGCAACGTTGGTGCCGTTTCCTTTTTAGGGCAATTTTCTAGCTCCCCTATATTATCCCTTTACATGTGTTCGTTTTCTGCTCTTCCCTTGCCTTTTTTTTTAAGTTTTCTTTCTTAATTTAAGATTTTTTAAATTAGCTTTAATAAGCAAAATCCTATTACCCATTAAATTTAAAAATTTAAGTTTTATTTCATAAAACTCTTCTCAAGGAAAGAGATACAAGCCCTCCCCACCCTCACCTCCACACAGATCAATGACCAAAGTCATGTTTCTGTGTCTTCTTGTAGAGGTGCCTAGACACCAGTTTTTGTTTTTCTTTTGGGGAGAAGGGGGAACAAGAATAGCTTCATATAATGACTCTCAATCAGTCTGTGGGAATTGAAAATATCCAAAAATTCTTCAGTTACTCCAAGCCACATTGGGCTCCCCCAGCTCTGGACAGTTTAGTATCCTGACTGTTGGTAGACACAGCTGAGCTCTTAAATAGTGTCAAATTGTTGCACGTGTCTTGGTGCTCTCTTCTCAATTAGGGTGCACATGTCCTGAGGACGTGACCTTTCTGTAACTCCCACCATCTCTAATGCCACAGAAAACACACGATGGGTGGAGTACACCAGTTAAATAATAATGAATCGATTGGTGTGTATTTGCTCACCAGTTGTGATCTAAATAAATCTTTGGCTAAGTGAAATGATGCATTGTATCGGGCAAATCTGTTGCAAAAGTTCTCTTTAAAGTGTTAAAAAGCAAAGATGTCACTTCTAAGGACTAAGGTGCATCTGACCCAAGCCATGGTGTTTTCAGTTGCCTCATGTGTGTGCGAAAGCTGGACAATGAATAAGGAAGACCAAAGAAGGACTGATGCCTTTGAATGATGGTGTTGGAGAAGGATATTGAATATACCATGAACTACTAGAAGAATGAACAAATCTGTCTTGGAAGAAGTATGGCCAGAATGCTCCTTAGAAGCAAGGATGGCGAGACTACATCTCACATACTTTGGACGTGTTATCAGGAGGGATCAGTCCCTGGAAAAGGACATCATACTTGGCAGAGGATTAGCAAAAAAGAGGAAGACCTTCAATGAGATGAACTGACACAGTGACTGCAACAGTAGGCTCAAGCATAACAACAATTGTGATGATGGCACAGGACCAGGCAGCGTTTTGTTCTGTTGTACATAGCATTGCAACTGACTTGATGGCATCTAATAACAACAATTCAAACATCTTTATCCCATACCATTTGAGGACTTAAATACTGCCATTCTGTTACAGTTTAAGAATGGTTACGTTGTCACCAGTGCAGGTCATCAATAAGCACAGGCTAAATGAATAACTGGGCAAATGAACACTAATACATGACCTAGGGACACCTTACCAAGTCCCTTGTATAAAAACAGGTTCAGATTGTCTGAGGAAAACTGATGGACCCAGCGTTATCAGCTTTTTCTTACAGATTAAGATATACTCAAACACTTATGTGTTAGAACCGATGCCCTAAACCTGGAGTCCAGGGACCTCAGCCACAGCCCATGAATCTCCCCAAGTTGTCTGTAAAACTTTATTGTTACGTGAATTATGCTGGGGAGAGTCTACAGATGTTAGGAGACATTGTGTTAGATATGTCTATTTACAGTCAAATGAATTTTGCATGAAAATCTTGAGCATTACTGTAGTGAGCTGTTGTGATCACCTTGCTAAATAGTGGAAGGTGAGCGGTGAAGCCAAGATGGCGGAGTAGTCAGACGCTTCTGGTGGTCCCTCTTACAACAAAGACCTGAAAAACAGGTGAATCGATTATATATGACAGTCTAGGAGACCTGAACATCAAAGGCAAAGCTTAAGAATCAGACTGAGTGGCAGGGGGAGGGAGAGACGGTTCAGACGCAGCGAGGAGTTGCCAGACCTGACCTGGAAGGAGCCAGCACCCTTCGGGCCAGATCAGCTAGCGTGTGCTGTAAGGCAAGCAGTGACATTCAAGATGAATTTTCCACATCAGGAAAGATGGAGCGTCGGAGAGTCTGCTCAGGCCTCCAGAGCCAGTGAAAAGCAGTGATCAATCAACAAAAGATAAGTACACGCAATTAACCTACCAGGTTGATCAAAAAACAACCCATTTGGGAAAAACCTGTCTGCCATTTACCTGCTCCTCCCCCCCACCACCACCACCACTCTGCACCAGATCCTGGGCTGACTTCAGTGATTGCCGAGGCCCCTGGCCCAGAAGTAGGACCCATCACGTGCCCTGAGCCATTCTCCCAGCCTTGGAGAGGGAACAAATTAACAAACAGGAAAAAATAATCTGCAGGCTCCCCTAAGCCGGGAACTCAAGTCAGGCACAGTTTCTTTGCCTAGGCATGGGCATAAGGGGTCCATGGACTTGGAATGCCTTTCACCCCTGCATAGACATTTGTGGGCCCATTTCAATAGTGTAGGCCCTCATTAGCACAGTACAACAGGGTATACACCTGAAGCCTGACTTCACCGTATCAGCTATATGGTGGAGTGGCAGGTTCGTGACATTTGATACCACTCTGCCTATTAAGCAGGGTCCATACCTACCTACATCAGGGACCTGAAGATGGGTGGCTCCTAGCCACCTGCGACAGGGGTCCAATAATAAGTGGTGCCTCCCATTCCCTACAGCCAACAGCATCAGGTGCCCACAGTCCAGCTACAAAACCCACCCACCTACACACACGAGGCAACAGGGACATGCTTTCCTCCCAGACACTCAGTGGCGACCATCAGTCCTCTGCCTTGCTCAGCACGTGACTACCTACTACAACCAGATACCTGTGCCTACTCCAGTCACCCCTGCCCATCTAGGACTGTAGGTGAGAGCCTGCACCACACATGTGGTGACCAACTATCTGGACACATGAGTTGAATCCATACAAAAAAAGTA
>NW_004443967.1:15692845-15693812 GCF_000243295.1 Trichechus manatus latirostris | reverse complement strand
TGAGACTAAATGGGCAGCTCCTGTCCAGAGGCGAGATGAGAAGGCAGAGAGGGTCAGGAGCTGGTTCAACGGACACAAGAAATCCGAAGTGGAAAGGAGGAGTGTGCTGTCACATTATAGGGAGAGCAACTAGGGTCACATAGTAATATGTGTATACATTTTTGTATGAGAAACTGACTTGAACTGTAAACTTTCAGATAAAGCATAATTAAAAAAAAAAAAAAGTGGACGGTGCTGGATGTGTGGGAACCCAGCCTAGAGTTTCCCAAAATGCCATTTCTCCAGAGAAAATCTTTCTGTCAGCATCAGGAAGCGCCTGTTAAATTAAAGCAGTTTGTTGTCCCATGATGGAAAAGAGAGAAACAGAAAGCCATGCAGAGGCTAGTACACCCATCACTTGGAAGAAGCTGATACCCCTGAGTAATGCTGCTCATTTCTGGGGGCGAGACAGGGCGTCAGTGCCGTCCTGCTGCAGATCACTAGACAAGTGTTGAGGGTCCGTGGCGCGTGCCACCTACTGTCTCTGCAATTAGAACATTTAGCAAATCTGTTTCATTTTTAAAAAAAATTTTTTTTTGTATTCCTAAACCTAAATATCAGCTCAAAGAGTCTTTCTTAGTTATCGTTATTCCCATTAGTTTATCTCGTTTTATTACTGCTGTCTCTCGTATCAGGAGCCACAAACGGCCAGTACACCTATCAGCAGATACATGTAACAAAATATTGTCATATTTGTCAGTTGGCGTCAAGTCTGCTCTGACTCATGGCAACCCCATGTACAACCGAACAAAGCTTTGCCTGGTCCTGGGCCATCCTCATGATTGTTGGTATACTCAAGTCCATTGTTGAGGCCACTGTGTATTTTGAGTGCCTTCCAACCTAGGGGGCTTATCTTTCAGCACTATATAGGACAATATTCTGTTGTGATGCATAGGGTTTTCACTGCCTAATTCTCAAAAATAGATCA
>NW_004443967.1:15647800-15691159 GCF_000243295.1 Trichechus manatus latirostris | reverse complement strand
GCTCTGTAAACCTTCATCTAAAGTACAATTTAAAAAAACAAAACTGTGTCTTAGCCATAAACAAGAAGCTGCTCTTAAAAGGTATGTTTTTTCCTTATTTTTTTTTTCAATAGGGGACTTATTATGTTTGAAAATAAAACCTATATCTTAGAACCGATGAAAAATACAACCAATAGATACAAGCTCTACCCAGCGGAGAGTCTGAAGAGCATCCTGGGATCTTGTGGATCACATTGGAACACCTCGGGCCTCACTGCGGATAACTTGCTCCAGCCACCCTCCCAGATGCGGGCAAACAGGGTAGGAGGAAGCCCAATTTCATGTTTCTGGGGAGCCAGGTCTCAAGATATGGACACCCAGTGCTGGGACATCTAGGGAAATTCTGCCATCTGCACGCTGTGTCTGAGTGACAGAAGCCCCTGTTTGGTCTGGGAGTGGTTGGCATCATGTGGGCGGAGCATGGCCAAATATTGAAACCTCCATCACTGGTATTGCAATTGCCGGCCTCTGACTCATTTCAGATATGCTGGCTAAAGCCACACTTAGTCAGGGTCAGAGGATGACAACATTAAACGTTTGTTAAATCTTTAATGAGAACCTACTGTGGGCCTAGACCCAGAGGTGGGCCCACCATGGTGGACAAGACTAGAATGGACCCTGCGACTCTCAGGCAGCCCTTGTTCTCCTGGGGCGAAGACAATATAGAGATTTCTTTATTAGCAAGTCGCTTTTACAGTTAGGGTCCTCGTTACAATTGGCAGAAAATTTGTAGTCTTTGCCCGGAGGTGAGTTGAATCTTTGTCCACATGGAGTTGCTGAGAGTTTTGCTGACTGCCAGCCAGTGCTGTGAATGCTGTCCTCACTCCCCTCTGGGGACTGTCCAAGCAGGCGGTTTTCTGCCTCCTGCCCCTGGGTCTTCTACTCATAAAGCTTCTTCCCTTTTGCTACTGGAAAGGGTAACTGTCTAATGGAGTCCTTCCTGTGTAGTGGACAGAAGCATAGCTGTCCAGACACTTCTTGTGAAACATCTTGTAGCTTCTCCCACACATGGCTGCTTGGGGCTACACAGAGCTCAGCAGAGTATAATTAGCAGAGAGCATCTTCCTTCCCAATGTTTGATTTGTTGTTGTATGCTGTCGAGTTAGTGCCAACTCACAGCGACCCCACGTGACAGGGTAGGACTGCCCCATAGGATTTTCCGAGGCTGTAATCTTTATGCAAGCAGACTGCCACATCTTTCTCCCATGGAGCTGTTGGTGGGTTCAAACCACCAACCTTTCAGTTAGCAGCCGAGCACTTTAACCACTATACCGCCAGGGCTCTTTGGTGTTTGACTTAAAGGCCTTGAATTGGAATGAGTGCTTCCCGATAGGAAATGATGTTCACTATTTCCTGATTCTTCATCTCAGGCTTCCCTGTTCCTCTGTTGACAAGGAATCAAGAAAATTCACAGATAGAGTTTCCCTTGTGCTTCCAGATGACTGTCTGCATGTATGTTCTTCAAGGTTGCCATCAGCATGTTTTGTCTTTCCTAACTTTTATTTATGTATATCCCTGCTTAAAGGTCAGTCTTTCATGAATATTGGTCCTCTTGGTTCATTCCAGATCATTTTTTTTTTAAATCAAACAGTAAGGACTATCCTAAATGATTTTTTTTGATTCTTAAAATTTCCCTCTTAAGCTGCTGATAGGTGTGTGTTCCCCTAACCCGTTCTCACCTACTCTACACCTTGCCAGAACTTTTTATTTTAATTTCACTTTTCATTCTGCCTGTCGAGGTATTCTGCCTGTGTGTTCCTAACTTCCTGTTCTGTTCTGTGTGTCTTCCTTACCCAGTGCTGCTGTAACAGAAACATCACAAGAGGGTGGCTTTAAACAACAGAGACTTATTTTCTCACAATTCTCAGGCTAAAAGTCAAACCAGGGTCTCAGCCATGTCGACTCCTTCCTTGTTAGTAGCCTGGACGTTCTTGGTTCCTTGGTTGGTAGACGACTCTCACGTGACATCTGTCATTCCTGTACATGCTCACCTCTGTGTCTAATCTGCTGTTTTTATGACACAGAAGTGATTAACCGTATTTTACGCAAATAATGCATGCCTTCTACGTTTGTTTGCCAACCGCACCCTCCCCCCATGAGGTATTTTCGTAAGCATGCTATGCTAATTTTTTCACAGCAACGTGTGAAAAAAAAGTTGGCATAGTGGCACTTAAAAAAATACCTCGTGGGGGGAGAACATGGTTGGCAAACAAAGGTAGAGGACGTGTTATTTTCATAAAAACATGGTAGGCTTAGGACACACTCTATGTTGATATGGCCTATTAACATAACAAATAAAACCCTGTTTCTGAACAGGATTACATCAGCACGTATAGGGTTTAGGATTCCAACACATATTTCGGGGGGACACAGCTCAGTCCCTAACAGTATGTTCCCAAAATTTCTGTGGCAGGTGCTCACGACCTTTTTTTTCTTTTTCTGTCCCATCCCACAAGAGGGGCACGCACACACCCATCAGGTACCGTGGCTCACTTTGACATGATGCTCGCTGGGGGAGTCTGTAAGGAGCCCTCGTGGTGCAGTGGTTAAGCACTGGGCTGCTAACCAAAAGATTAGCGGTTCAAACCCACCTGCTGCTGCCTGGGAGAAAGATGTGGCAGTCTGCTTCCGTAAAGATTACAGCCTTGGAAACCCGATAGGGCAGTTCTGCTCTGTCCTGTAGGGTCGCTGTGAGTCAAAATTGACTTGACGGTAATGGGGTGAGGGGAGTCTGTCTCCAAACCCCAGGGAGCAGGACATAATAACTTGGAAGGCACCCTCCTCCCCAACTCAGGAGGGTCTAACATCCTGCTTTCCTCCCCCGCCACATCTGAGAGTCAGTGATTTCAGAGTGAAACTTCAAAGACCAGCATCTGGGGTCCCACCACGTGTTTATTTTACTCTTCAAACACTCTTGGATTTCAGACCTGGGAGAAGATGTGATTCAGCTGTAGCTTCACCAGCCATAAACAAGTAAATAACATTTTCATTTGATTTTTTGAGGCTCTTTGCCTTGAGTACCTTGTTGAATACAAGTTTTTCATGTTACGAGATTTATAACTTGACAGTTTAAACGACACGCAGATATTTTTGCCATTTCATTTAGAAGTAGGAGCGTGGCCTGTACCTGCCAGTCATATTTTAATTCTTTAAGTAAGCTTAGAGCTCTCCAGAACGATGATTGGCACCGTAATTTCCAGTCAGTTTGACTTACATGGAAATGGCAGGAACCTGAATAACAGTGTTGTTTTGTTAATAATACATATTGAAATGTAAATGAACCTTTAAATGGAAAAGGGAAAGCTTCTCATGCACTTCAACTTGGCCCGCAGTATTTCTCTCTAGAAATAGTTTCTTCTACAGGAGAGAAAATGTCCATGACTTAAAGTACATCTATATAATGAAAATGTCACGAAAAGTAATTTTCAAATGAGTGGAACACTTGGGGATTGAAATTATACAGAAGATTGTTTTGGATGGTATCTGTGGTAAATATGAAAGGGGTATATTCAAGTTATGTGCCCCTTACCTGCCTCAATTACCTGCCTTTATTTTATACTAAAAATCAGTGTGAGTGCTGCTAACTCATCTTATTTATGCAATGCAGCAACTGGATTTGCTTTTTTCTAGCATTTTCCTGCCCCCACTAAGTATTAACTATTTCAAATATGGGTTTGGAGACTGCCGTCTCTCCGCATATGTTTGCGTTTTTCTTCGCGGAGCAGTGGGGATAAATCTAGACTCAGGGCTGTAGGATGAACTTGGGCTATTGTTTGTCATTTTTACAAGGCTCTGTGTTAGATTGAAGGAGCTCTGGTGCTGCAGTGGTTAAAGCACTCTGCTGCTAAGTGAGAGGTCGGTAGTTTGAGCCCACCAGCTGCTTCTCAGGAGAAAGATGTGGCAGTCTGCTTTTCTGTAAAGATTGACAGCCTTGGAAACCCTACGGGGCAGTTCTACTCTGTCCTATAGGGTCGCCATGAGTCGGAATCGACTGGACAGCAATGGGTTTGGTTTTTTGGATTTTATCTTGGATTGTAGTAAGAGCCCACGTTACTCGTGGAGAGGCATGGAAAGACAGGGAGCTTCGTCGTTCTCTCTTCTACGGGTTTGTAATTCCAGCCTGAAGGGCCCCTGGCACTCAGTCCACCTGTGACAAACTCCTTCCGTCTTCACGTACTGTGCATTCAAGATTGCAGAACATTTGAGCGTTAGCCTCAGCAAGCTAGAAGGCAGGTGAAGGCAGGAGAACTGCTGCTCGAGAAAATGATGTACTATATCCCAAGGGCAAGGGTAGGTTACTTTTGAGTTATCCCTTCTTTGGGATATCCCTCTTCTATGCCATTGTTCCCCTCCATTAGTATGGATAATTATGAGTCAAACGTAAAAGTGGATGCCTTCTGTCGAAAGAAATGTTTGCTTGGATTACTGAGCACCAATCGGACAGCGAGGCTGGGAGATCCTGTTGTTTCCTCAAATGCAGCCTTCTGAGATGAACTAGTGCTATTCATTGCTTTTGTTTCTCCACAGGGGTTGTGTAATGAGAGTCAGTAATGGGGGTGGTAGTAGTAATAGTAATACTAAGGTATCGAACCAGTAGCCACTGAGTTAACTCTGACTCATGACAATACATGCATGTCCAAGTACAGCTGTGCTCCATAGGGTTTGCGATGGCTGATTTTTTTCAGAAGTAGATTGCCAAGATTTTCTTCCAAGGCATCTCTGGGTGGATTCAAACCTCCAACCTTTTGGCTTGTAGCCAAGCATGTTAACCATTTGCACCACCAGGGAGTCCAGTAAGGTATCTAGAGCCCAGCAATAGTTGAATATCAGGAACTGGCCAGAGCCATTTGAAAACTCATTAATTATAGCAGACATTTTCCATTCCTTTCTAAGGTAATCATCCTCACATCCTTCCATCCCTCCTGTAAGAGACAACATCAAGCTCTCTGTCACCGTGCTTGTTCTTAAAGCTTGGTGATGGGGTGCACGGGCAGCACCTCTGTAACTTCCTTGGCCCTGGGCTCTGAACATCTGTTAGTGTAAACTGAGGCTGCAGAGTCTCAAGGCGTGGGCTCCTATTTACTTTCGAAGCCATTAGAACACTAGACTTGTACACAAATAAAAAACAGATCTCGGTGGTGCCACTGGCATTTGGGACTCAATTTCAGTGCCTCACATCTCTCCCTAGTGACGTTCAGCTCGTCAGACCCAGCCTGTTCAGCCCAGTCCCTTTTGCTTGTTAATTCTGCCAGCCTGTCTGTGAGCCAGGCGTCAGAGGCTGGGTCCCACACAAATATGATCCATGGGCAACGTCCCCATGCACATCGCGGTGGGGGTGGTGGGGGTGACCTTTCATAGCAGACGGAGATCAGGGCTCACTTTATAAATATGCACAAGCTGACCTTAGAGGCAAGGCAGGGAGCCTCCTTTGAGCTCATAATGATTTTTCCTTGCTCAGAGGAAGATAAATGAAGCTTTTGATTCATTTAATATGCTGATCTCACAAGCGGTGGAAACGTTGGCCGCGGCCCCATGTTTGGGGCGGTTGATTGGTGTCGCCTGGCTGTTGTTCGGTTATTCCTCTCCTGACTTGAACCGAGTTGCCCGTCTCCATGGTTACTGCCACACGCCGTCCCCAGCTCTCACCGGACAGCTGTATGGCCCCGTCTGCTCTCTTGGCTTCCACTCTCCTCACCCTATAATCCATTCTCCTCTTAGCAGCCAGAGTGATATCTTTAAATAACGAACCCTTCAAGGGCTCCATTGGTTTAGATTGCCACTCATCCTCTTTACCATGGCCCCGTCCATGTCTTCAGCCTCATCTTAGTCACTCTCCCCACCCCCACTTACTAGCCTCTGCCATGTTGCCTATTGTTAGAATATTCCAAGCTCTCCACTAGGCTCAGGATTTCTGCTGTTCGTAGTCCATCTACCTGAAACATTAGGTATTTATGCCCCATGAATACCTGCTTCTCATCCTTCAGCTCTCAGCTAAATTACTGCTCCCTCCATCTTTATCCTCATGGGGGAACGCTGTTTATTTCCTTCATTGCATTTTCACAGTCTGTGCTTTATTGTGAATTCCCCCAAGCCCCCGTTAGCATGTAAGCTTCATGAGGACAGTAAAGTTGGATTTCCTGTCCATCCCTGTATCCCCAGCACCCAGCGCAGTGCCCAGCACAAAGATGGCTCCCAGCAGACATTTGTGGGTTGAAGGAGTGATATACAAATGGTCTAGCCCATCTAAAAAGGAGCCCTGTTGGCACAGTGGTTAAGCAGTCAGCTGCTAACCAAAAGATCAGCAGTTCGAACCCACCAGCAATTCTGTGGGAGAAAAACCTAGCCTAGGAAACTCTATGGGATGGTTGTACTCTGTCCTATAGGGTCACTATGAGTCAGAATCAACTTGGTGGCACACAGCACAACAGCCTATATGAAGAAGGAGTTGCAAGGAGAATTTATTGGAACACCAGTCTCAACTTGCTTTTCTGACTGGAGTTGGGTTGAGTTAAATTCCCAGTGACAGGCTTCTCGCTGCAGGCTGCCTATCTGGGGAATATTCCATCTCTGGGAACTTGGCTGTAATGACTTGGAGAAACCCAGGAGCTGGTTCCGGCCTGATGAAGGCTCCAAGAATGTTCCTTTCTCCACCATGGAGCCGGGACCATTGGGCCATTCTCAGGGGCTTGTGTTTCTATCTGTTTGGGAAACCAGTTTCGTTCATAACCCACAAAATGAAAATTTCATCTAGCAACTAGTTTTAAATGTTGCTCTCCATATCACGAATAAAAAATATGCAGGAATCCCTGGGCGATGCAAACAGCTAAGCACTCGACCGCTAGCCAGAAGGTTGGCGTTCGAACCCTCCCAGAGGCAGCTTGGAAGGCAGGCCTGGCAATCTGCTTCCGAAAGATCACAGCCTTAAAAACCCTATGGAGCAGCTGCACTCCATGCACACGGAGTTGCCGTAGGTTGGAATTGACTCAATGGCAGTTAATAACTACAGTTCAGTATAAACATGTGACATCAGAATACGTGCAGCAGAACTAAATAATCAAAAAATAGGATTTTTATTTTTTTAACTGGATAGCCCAGATAGGTCAAAATGATGTGGAGGTAATTGAAGCCTCTCTGTGGGTGCTGCTGATGGGAGAGTGAACCTTCAAGGCCATGAGCCGGCCACTCCCCCATACTTTTATTATTGTGTGGTTAGCTTCTCTCTGAGCTTGCAATTCCCTGAATTCATGGGAAAATGCGGGCTTCTCTGAAAACTGCAGAGACGGGGAAATTGCGGTCACGTGTTTGTTTTCATTATCTGGAATGGTGTGTTTTCTACATGACGATCCAAGGCCGGTTGGAAATACCCTCTAGTCGAGTCATTTATTTCACCCCTTAGCGGTTGGAATAGTGTGAAGTCTTTCAATAAGTTTTTCCGTGGAGATTAATTTATTTTCTTATTTTTACAGCTATACTTTCTCCTGCATAACTAGGTCGGTTTGTTCATGGTCAGAGGTCAGGGAATTATTGTAGGGTCAAGAGAGAATGCTCTGTCTTTCACACCGCAATAGAGAAAAGGGACAAGATCTTCACATTTTCAAAAGGTTTCTCGTTCTGCGTGCACCATTGGGTGCCCCTGGGCTAATTTATTTTCCCTTTGTAAGTACGCTGTTATCACCATCAAACACGCCTACAACATACGGTCCCAAAGCACAAAGCTTGGCATTTTTTTTCTTGCAACATTGTAAAAGTATGAGAAAATATATCTCTCCCGGCGCTTTCTTTTTCCTTCCTCCGTGAGGTTTCCAGATTTCTTCAGGGATACTAAATCCATGACTCAGCACAGCTGGGCAGCAAGGAGGATCCCTGCTCTGATACAAACATTTCTCCTATAAAAATCTGTTTGGAAGATCCTGGACTGATGAGGATTTGTTTTATAAAAGATGTTGATGGTTCCCTCAGGATTATGTGACTGGAAACCCGACTGAAAGCACGCTTTAGTCATCTTTGCTTTTGTCTGAGTGATGATAGCATGTGGGTTTTAAACTTGAAACAGTACATGTAGTTAACTCGTAAACCAGCACTATCAGTCCCAAGAACCAGTTGAAGCCCCTTTCCTCCCCCTGTGGAGCTCTTGTGGTGCAGTGGTTAGGAACTTGGCTCCTAACCACAAGGTCGGCAGTTCGAATCCACCAGCTGCTCCTTGGAAACCCTATGGGGCTGTTCTCCTCTGTCCTATAGGGTCACTATGAGTCACAAGCAACTCGGCGGCAATGGTTTTTGTTTTTTTTCCTCCCACTACATTTTATTGCAGAAACAGAAGGGTTTTTTTTTGTTTTTAGTGTTTGTTTTGGGAGACCACCCTCCATGAATTTCTTCCCCTACCCTCCTAAAAATGCCTTTGGGGTTCTCCCAGTAATCCACGGCAGAGCACTAATGCTTCTTGAGGAGGCTTGATTAAAATGTAACCCACCTCAGAGGTTGCCTTTATTTGGGATAGCGTTCCTATTTTTTCCTGCCTGAATCTTCACCATTCCCATACCTTGATATCAAATTTCAACGCTCTTCTTAACTATCTCACTCTTACTAAAGCTCTTTTCTCCAGTGGCGTAGGGTGGGTTTTTTTTCTTTTTGGCACTGTTTCTTCCTGTTCTCTTTCTTTTTTGTTCCTTTCTGGTTTCCTCCTAGAATCTTCTTGCGTCTCTCTTCAGCAATGTGGATTTTTCCCTTTGCCGAGCCCTTTTCTCCAGACTACCTCAGTCTTCCTTCGCTTCTGATTGGATTTTTAAATGATCAGCCACAAGAAGCAGCTCCCAGGTGCAGACTCAGGGTCTCCCCAGAAGAGTTACACAGTTCCTGCTCAAAACATGGCCCCCTCCATCTTCTGAAGCCCAAAGCAGGTCCATTTATTTAGACCATGAAGGTGGAGGGAACACACTGGAGATGCTGCATCCCAGTAGGACTGTCTGGAAGAAGCAGCCTGTTCTTTAGTGATCTTTAAATGTGCTGCATATGGCCTGAGGTGAACCGCCATTGGCTGGCTCCTGTTTAGAAAGAGCTTAAGTTTGTTTATCTGCTTGCTTTGTTTAATAATGGTCTTGACTTTTTCTGATCCTACCATCAGTGACACAGCAGAAACGTTAAATTTCTGTTTAAGGATTCCCCAGAAGGAAGTGGAAACACATCACTCATGTTAAGAGGGCTTTACGCAAAGACGGGTGAGGTGGTGAACTTCTAGATAGAAAGAGGGTGTGGGGATAGAGACTCACTTTAGTTCAAGTGGTTGGATCGGCAGATGTTGCCCAATGCCTGGAGGCCCAGGGGGGCTTTCAGGGAAATTAACTTCATGTTTCCTTTCGGCAGTATAAAAGAGAGACCCTCAAGATGACCAAGTACGTAGAGCTGGTCATTGTGGCAGACAACCGAGAGGTAAGGACGTTTTGAAATTTCTCAAAACGGTTAGTTAGAAAAAAGAAAACGGTTAGCAAGTTATTACTGGTTTTGATCAACCTCATTTTCTACAAGTCCTTAACGTATTGGAAACAACTCACCGAAAAAATGGCTTTCTGGTCTTATTAAATGTGAGATATTAAAAATGTGTTATCTGATAATATAAAATAATAGCAAAGACTGCCAAAAAGGCAAGGGTTGCCCTGTACTAAGCTCTTCAGTCGGCGACGGGGGGTATTGCTTGAGGGAAATGAAAGATGGCTTTAGGTTGTGTTCTAAAATAGTTCGGGGAAAAGTTTAGTTTAAAAACATGTCTGATACGACCGAAACTAAGCAAAACAAATGAAAGAAGAAGATGGTCAAGATGGAGCAGGAAAACCTTACTCTCTGTGGTATGGGCTGATATTATATTAGCTTTTTGTTGAATTCAGTTTTTAAATTATTTTCTCGGTATTCACTGATACCCTCTACTTGTTGCTGTGTGCTGTCAGGTTGATTCTGACTAATAGCGACCCTATAAGACAGAGCAGAACTGTCCCATAGGGTTTCCAAGGCTGTAATCTTTACGGGAGAAGATCACCAGTCCTTTCTCCCGTGGAGCTGCTGGTGAGTTCGAACCACCATCCTTTAGGTTAGCGGCCAAGCACTTAACCATGGCGCCACCAGGGCTCCTATTACATAGTATGAATTCAGTGACATTTTCTCACAGACCTAAGATTAGGTGGCCTTCGCCACATATGAGTGAAACAAGCTTTGAACATTTCTCAGAAAAGCGTTCCTATTCTGGAAGGTCAGATGGGAGAAGGGAAGGGGGATCCATGACCGACTTTTGATCTGGTCTCCTCTGCACTGGTTGCCTTGTTGCCACGAGCTTCCATGGCTTTTACTGTTTAATGTTTGAAACTCAAATAAAAAAGAAAATTTGTCAGGAAGTGGGAATCAAGCTGATGATATGAAAAATGGCTTTGGGCTAGCTGCTAGTTGTCTGTTTTCTCTTTGCCAAAACATGTCACTGCCTTCATCATTTATGAGGCTGGAAAAATAGCAGCAGTTACTGTCTTAGGAGCACTTGGCTTGAACGACTTTCAGGGAATTTCAGGGAGTCCCCAGTCCGGAAAATTACTCGACAGGATGCAAACTCCTTTCACCCTAAACCGGGGAGGGTCCCTGGTGGTTTGTAAGGCCCAAGACTTCATTTTCCCAGGAGCCAGGGAGATGAGATTTGATCGATATTCTTGCTGTTGTTAATGCTGCCATTTAAAATTGTTAAGTTTCAGAGGCAAAGAAAAGATCTGGAAAAAGTCAAGCAGCGACTAATAGAGATCGCTAATCACGTTGACAAGGTAAGTTCTCTTTTGGGTAATTGAATCACTCAAATCGTGTAAATGTTTGGAAATGAGGTTGAGGGAATTAGGAGCACCTCATCTGATTCAGCAGGGAGACGAAAGTTCTACCCTGGGCCCTGGGCTGCAGCGCAGCTTCCCTTCCTCTGAGCATATAATTCCTGGTCCTGGGCAGCTTCAGGAGCCCCCACCCAGGACTTTCTGGACCGTGGTGGCCTCAGGGCTACCTTTACCTCTGGACTGTCTTCTGGGCAGGCAGACTCCAGTCTCCCATGTAGATCCAAACTCCATAGCTGCGTCCGACCCTTTCGAGAACTCCTAAGCTGGGCCTCTTACCAGGGATCCTGCCCACCCATCGACAGCCAGAGACGCTTGTGCAGCCCTGCTCCACTGTGACGGGAGGGCAGCCGCTCACTTACAGGGGACCCTTGGGCTACACTGTCCGGAGACACAGAATTTGGCTTTCGGCCCAGTCAGCTACTGGAAAGTCGTGTCCTGGGAGCAAATAGGTCAGGAGTTCACCTGTCACAAAGGTGATTCCAGAGCTGGAAGAGACCCTGGAATCTAGTCTGGTCCTGGGGGGTGTTTGCTGACCAACTTCTCCTTACACCACCTGTCCAAACCCCTGTCCTTCAATCATACATGGTATAGGAGAGAGAGCTATCTGATGTGGATCCCTCTCAGCCTGAAACAGGTTCTGAGATCTGCCTGTTCATGGGATTGCCTGGGGAACCTTCAGGAGCACTGGTGCCTGGGTTCTGAGGTGGGGCCTGGGCCTCAGCATCTTCAGAAGCTCCCGGGTGATTCTCATGTACAGCAAAGGCCAGCACCCTTCGTCCTGAAGCAGCCACACTTCTCAGCAGTCCCCTGCCTCCTGCCTGCAGGGCCAGCGTGAGAAGAAAAAGCGACCTACAGCAGCTTGCTGAGCGTTTCACAGCCAGGATCCTGTGAATCAGCTCCATTTTACACATATGCAAAAGCATTGTTTCCAAACGATTCTTGTGTTCAAATTAAGTTTTCAGAAAAATGGAAGCAAAGGCTCTTCCAGAAATTCAGCTCCGTTCTACAAAGCCTTGTGGATGTAGCAAGCACGGGCATCCAGGATGAAGCAGGCGCGGTCCCTCTGCTGGAGGGGCGCGCAGGGCAGCGGGGCAGCAGGCGCACAGAGCGCTTAGCGTGGTCCCGCACAGTAGCAGCTGTGCTGATGCTGTGAATCAAGTACGATGAGGGGGCGGCAGAGGAGAGGAGTCGCTTCCTGGGGGCCGGCGAGTCTTTGCGGCCAGGGAACTCTGAAAGCTGAGCACCAGGAGTGGCGCAGGAGAGGGCCTGGCTTGCTCCCCACAAATCTGAACCCCAAGAGTAGCTCCACATGACCCAAGTGTGTATGTGCACGCACGTGTGTGCGTGTGCGTGTGTATATGTATGCAGCTAGGGCAGGAGGAGACGAATCTGCAGGGGTGTCAGGTTGGCCAGGGCCCTGAATGCCTGCAAAGCCTTCTTGGTTTGATTCTGCCATCAGTGGAGAGCCAGGTAGATGTTTTCAAGCAGAGAGGAGACACACAGAATTGTCCAAAGACATCATAGGTGTTAGAACTAGGTCTCAGTCCTGGTGGGCATGAAGGTCCCCTGGAGAGTTGTTTGTGTATATGTTGGGTTTGTAAAATACTGGCTCCCAAGTCTCAGTGAAGAGATGCTGATGTGATTGGCCCAGGGTAGGGCAGGCAGGGTATTGGGCAGGACCACCCGTGGTGCTGATGTGAGGCAGGGTCACTGACAGAGGCTGGGGTCAGATGCCTGAGCTGTGAGCAGGAGCCCTGTGGCCTGGAAGGCCAGAGATAGTACAAAGAGGATGTGCATTTCTCTTAGGCCTTGAAGTAAAGGAAACCATGAGCTATGTTAAACCCAGACTGAGAATTGCTGAAATCCAATTTTAAAAAGCCGTGTTTGGCCCTCTTTGTTTGTACTTATCTACATTTTATTCTACATACTTTGGACATGTTATCAGGAGGGACCAGTCCCTGGAGAAGGACATTATGCTTGGTAAAGTAGAGGGTCAGCAGAAAAGAGGAAGACCCTCCATGAGATGGATTGACACAGTGGCTGCAACAATGGGCTCAAACATAGCAACGATTGTGAGGACGGCGCAGGAGCGGGCAGTGTTTCGTTCTGTTGTACACGGGGTCGCTGTGGGTTGGAACCGATTCAACAGCACCTACCAACAACAGCAACATTTTATTCTATATTGTATCTTGCTTCAGTTTGCGAAACCAAAAAGGAGCAGTTGGAGGTTTGTTAATAACTTGAACTGAAGACTAAAGAACATCCCACTGAAAAGTCCCGCAGGACTCGGTCACGTCTGCCAGCCTGCTTGTCCTTAGTTGCCAGTGGGTGAGAGCTGATTTGCTGGCATCCCTGTCCACCCCCAGTGAACCCTGAAGACCCCGCGATGGGGACACCCAGACGCCTTAGGACCCTTGGGTACATCCAGGTCCATTAACCAGTGGCCCCTGGTCTCTGTCAAAGGTTCCACTTTTCCATTTGGCAGCTTTACAGTTGGGAGTGTCTCAGCCCCAGAAACAGTGACTGTTCCAGTGGCAACTTCTGCATTTGCTGAAATCCTGGCTCTTCTTGGCCATTCTAAATTAATAACCACTTGGCCAGCGTTAGCTTGAAGAAAAGAGAGAACATTCCAGACTCCGGAAGACAGAGAAGTGATTTCATGACAAACGTGACATTCTGAAACCCTCAGGAAGTTCCCTCTGTAAGTGAAGCGCAGACGTATGTCTGCCGCTCATAGGCCCAGGCCAACCCTTTACAATCTGCGTGAAGAGAGTTAATACTCCCTGGGTCCTGCTTCAACGGTGTGGGGGCAGCAGTAGTGTGTGCGTCTGCCTGAGGAAGTGACGGCTGAAGCGTTGCCTCTTTAATCTTCCACCTTGGTCCGTCCTGCTGCTTATTCATGAAGAAGTGGGCACCAGCTGTGCGTTCTTTAAGCCTGGCCCTCCGTGACCTGCTTCTGAAGAACCTCGTCTTCTGCGTGTTTAATTTCCTCAGGTGCGTTCACTCTGTGGGTGACGTCTTCTTCCTGTCTCTCCCCAGCAAGTTGCCTGAAGAATGCAAGTATCCACGCTGGACCCCAGGGGGATTGTCTTTTAATTCCACCCTTTTTGCCCAGATCCCTATCTTGCAGAAAGCCTAGCACAGCCCACCGGAGCCTCCGTTTGCGCCATTTCTTGGTGGTTCACTGTATTATAGCTAACTGTACTAATGGCTAAGTTTCCCATGCCGTAGGCCTTCTGGTGACCTCTGAGCATCTTGGGGGCAGGAGTGGGGGCATCCTAATCCTTTTGCACCCTGCTAGGGCCAAGCCTAGCACACAGCAACAGCCAAGCAAATATTTTTTGTTGCTATGTTAGTCGATGAATCAATCCAGCCGTATCTCTGACTGTGTCCACACACGTTCTGGGATTTGCGAGCCCAGCAGGCAGCTGCCAAGCTCCATTTGTACTGTGTGGGCCAGGGAGCTGCTCTCTGGGCCTGGGGTCACAGCGCGTCATCTCGGAAGGCAGCCTCAGTGCACCCACCGAGGGTGGCAGTGCTGCTCAGTGCTTTAAAACGTGGGCCTCAGCCGTGCCCATCATGGCCATGGGTGTGTTTCCTAACCCTCTGTGCCCCAGTGCTCTTGACTGTAAGACAGGAATAGCATTAGTTCTCAACTCACAAGGTGGTCGTGAGGGTTCAGAGAGCTACAGCCTGGAGAGCACTCAGTGCTGTGCCTGGGACACCGCCAGCGCTCACTGGTTGTTAGCTGTGATTGTCGTTTTTGAGGAAGAACCACAAGGAACCCACGGGCAGCAGTAGCGAGAGCGTGTAGAGGAGGCAGGAGAGGAACTGTAGACTCGTGGTGCCCTGGTGTGAGTTTAGCACATGGGACAGCTGATGGATGGTAGCACCAGGTTTGGAGAGGAGAGACGGACGTGGATTCTGCAAGGGTGAACGCTCTTCTCAGGATGTGCTTTGAGAGAGATAATCGGTGGAAACTGAAAACGCATCATTATTAGGAACAGCCCCTTGATCAGCACGCAGCAACGCCAACCCAGAGACGTGACAATGATTGGTCCTTTTAGGCCTTGGCTCCTGACTCCATGGAGACAAGTGGAGGCCCCCTGCACAGATGACACCGTACCCTGCGCAGGTATCTGGCCCTGAGGACGTCGTTGAGCAAACTGGTGTGAGCAGCTGAATCAGAGCACAAGTGTTTCCGCCTGATCACTGTCACCTCGTACCTACTGGAGCTGAAGCTCCACGTCTCAGTCAAAGGACAGCAGCCAAACATGTGCATTTGGAGCCCCGAGGATTCCAGGAACTTAATTTTCCCTGCAAAGCCTGGGCTGGGAGCTCGCAAGTGGATATAGCATAGGCCAAGCAGTTCTTGATTAAAAGCAAGCTGTTGGGCAGCCGTTTGGTCATGTAATTGTCTCATTAACTTATTAATGTAATGCCCATAATTGTTATCTGTTTGAAACCAAGTTGGACAGCTGCAATCTGTTCACATCCTGTGGTGGAGACTGTGCTCCAGCCACTTTCTTGTGCGAACCTAATGCTCTCCAGATGACTCGGGGGGAGATGGGCAAGGGAAAAGACGAGCCGCCCCCCTGGGTTAGAACCAGGGTCAGATGCTCAACCTTGGGAGTTTCTTGCTCTTTAGCTCATCGCACTGGAATGGTGCTTAGCTATTACATGTGGAGCTTCTGTGATTGGTGTGTTCCTCCCTGGCCCACATGCTTGCAGCAGTTGAGAAGAGGGCCTGCTCACATTTGGAGCTTAACTCCAGCTGCCGTCAGGAACTACACTTTTCGCCTTGGCTACCTGGACTGCCAGTGGATGAGACTTTCTCTCTGTGTGCTGCCTCGCACTGCACGGGCATTGAAAGGTGTCACAGCCAGCCAGGTGATCCCCCGTCCCCTCCTGCACGCCCCAGAGCGCTGGACCTCCTCCCTGTCTGTGTGATGCATGAGGGGAAAGTGAGGCACCTGGGGGCAATGGTAATTCATGCCCCAACCCTGACTGCTCGTTCTACCCAGTGTGGTCACCTGAGACAGTGATACATGGATGAACCTTGAAAACATGCTGAGTGAGTTAGTCACAAAAGGACAAATATTGTATGATCCCACTTCTATGAACTATCTAGAATAGACAAGTGTGTAGAGACCAGAATTTATCAGTGATAACCTGGGGTGGGTGGGAGGGAGGGGGAAAGGAGAACTCAGTGCTAGGGGACATTGAGCTTCTGTTGAGGGTGATGGTATAATTTGGGAATGGATAAGAGTGATGATTGAACAGCATGATAAACGTAATTAATGTCACTGAACTGTACCTGTGCAGATGGTTGAATTGTCCAATGTTTGGGTTACCATAATAATAATAAACATTCCTTAGTCATCGGTTATAGTTGTTAGTTGATGTTGAGTTGACTCTAACTCATGGTGATCCTGCGTGTTACAGAGTACCGTATTTTTACTCAAATAACACCTGCCTTCTATGTTTGTTTGCCAACCACACCTTCCCCCCATGAGGTGTTTTCCTAAGTGCCACTATGCCAGGTTTTTTTACATGTTGCTGTAAAAGAAATTAGCATAGCGTGCTTACAAAAATACCTGGGGCAGGGGGGCATGATTGGCAAACAAACGTCGAAGGCATGTGTTATTTGTGTAAAAGTACAGGAGACCTGTTCCATAGACTTTTTTTGGCTGTAATCTTAATGGAAGCAGATCTCAGGCCTCTTCTTCCTTGGTTCGAACTGCCAGCCTTTAGGTTAGCAGTCATTTGCAAACCATTTGTGCCACCTATCAGTGCCTTTAAGGAACCCTGGTGGTGCGGCAGTTAAGTGAAAGATCGGCGGTTTGAACTCACCAGCCACTCCGCAGGAGAAAGAGTGGCAGTCTGCTTCCGTAAAGATTCACAGCCTTGGAAACCCTCTGGGGCAGTTCTGCTCTGTCCTGCAGGGTAGCTACGAGGCGGGATCAGCTCAACGGCAACAGATTTGGTTTGGGTTTTGGATCAGTGCCTTCAGCCATTGGAAGAGTGGATTTTCTTCCCTCTGACCCAGGGCAACCTGCCTGCTGAGGATGTGTAGTGGGGGGAGATTGGGCACACATAAGGACTCCTGGTACATAGAGGATACATACATCCCTGAACGCAGACAGAAGTGGGGTGAGCAGACTTGCTGTGAGTTTTTCCCAAGCCTGGAGAAGGGGAACTTCACTTCCCAGATCTTTCCCGGGACGGGGCTGGTGAGCTGACATCTGGCTCCAGGGAGAATGGCCACCGTGGTGCCCGGAAGGTTCTGTTCCTGCCTTCATTATCCTGAAAGATACTGATTTGTTCATTTAATTAAAACCTTCTAGGCTGATTATAGGTGACAGAACATGATCATGTCAGCCAAGCCTGAGTCTTTGCTGAAAAATTAGTAGCAGACTCATTTTCAGTAACTCATAGGCAGAACATTTTGCTTAAAATGAACAAATTATTATCCTTGGCAGAAGTGT
The DNA here is from genome assembly GCF_000243295.1 of Trichechus manatus latirostris. Taxonomy (NCBI): domain Eukaryota; kingdom Metazoa; phylum Chordata; class Mammalia; order Sirenia; family Trichechidae; genus Trichechus; species Trichechus manatus. The sequence continues at coordinate 15,673,782 of NW_004443967.1, read as the reverse complement.
AAGAAAGCTCCTGATTCACTCAGTGCTGTTCTTGCAGTAGGTAATAACTGGCAGTCTTTAGCTATAATATACATATATATGCACATTTTAAATCACCAGTGAATCATTTGAAATGAATGCTCCTGTACAAATATGAGCAGACTTTTAGCATCTAACTGATCAATAGTGTTTGAGAACCCACTTAACACACCACATTGCATCAGGGACTCCAGATATTGCTTAAATTCTAATGCCACTGGGAAACAAAAGGAGCATAAACATATTTTTCTCAGCCATGTAAATGAAGTCCCAACAATGCAGATCAGCTCTGATCTCCACTTTAAGCTCTCATGAATGTGGTCCCCAAAGGCTGCCTGTCTCCTCAGTTTTACAGGGCGCTCAACATCCGCATCGTCCTGGTGGGCGTGGAAGTGTGGAATGACATCGACAAGTGCTCCATAAGTCAGGACCCATTCACAAGCCTCCATGAGTTTCTGGACTGGAGAAAGATGAAGCTTCTACCTCGAAAATCCCACGACAATGCCCAGCTTATCAGGTAGGGTGCTCTGGCTCTCTCCTTCACTTTGGGATGTAGGGACCTCGGTGCACCCTGTCTTCTCTCATCCCCCCGTCCCTGCACAGCCCCCGGGGCTACAGACCTTTATGCGGAGCCTGTGGGCTTAGACACAGCCATCCTGACCCGGCATCGTGGGCGTGCCAGGCAAGGCTCCCTCCGTTCACCCTGGGAAGACTCTCCGTCAACCAGGTGTTTCCATTGCCTTCCTCATCACCTGGATGGATTTCTCCATGCAGATTTTTCTAGTCTTCATCTTGACATGGAGTTCCTGTTGTTGTGTACTGTCGAGCTGATTCTGACTCATAACGATCCTATGGGACGGGGTGGAACTGCCCCATAGGGTTTCCTAGGCTGTACTCTTTACAGTAGCAGACTGCCGGGTCTGTTCGCCAGCGGAGCCACTAGTGTGTTTGAACTGCTGACCTTTCGTTTAGCAGCTGGGCACTTGACCATTGCACCAAGACTCCTTGTGGAGTTCCTGGATGGTGCAAACGGTTTACGTGCTCAACAGCTAACAGAAAGGCTCGAGTCCACCCAGAGGTACCTGGGAAGAAAGGCCTCGCGATCTACTTCTGAAAAGTCATTGAAAACCCTATGGAGCACGGTTCTGACCTGACATACGTGGGGTAGCTACGAGTCAGAATCAACTTGAATTACAACTGGTTAATCTTGCTATAAGGTTGTCCTGAGTAGGCTATTTTTCTTAAAAGCTCTTTTTTTTTTCATTATAAGTGAAAAATATAAGAAATCTAAGGACAGTACATTTGGGTGAATATTGTCAGATGCCTGGAGGAAGGAAATCTCCATTCCTCCCCGTTTTGCCTGTTACTCTTTGGTTTCTAGATCAGAGAATACCAGCGGTATTCTTTCGCTCCGTCAACAAGTATTGATCACTTATTAGGAACCAAATGATGATTTAGGGTCTTTGAACACAATGGTGATCAAGACAGTCACTCTCCCTGATACCATTGAGTCTCTTGGGAGGAGGCAAGAATTAACAAAATTTGAGAGAGTGAGAAGTATCGTAATAATGAGGGAAACATAGCTATAGTATAACATAATATAAAAACGTACTGTAACATAACAACATCATACTATAACGTAACATAGTATAACATAACAGCATAACATCATAACAAAACAGCATAATGTAACAACATAATATAGCATAACATAATATAGCAATATACTATAACATAACAACATAATATAACATAACATCATAACAAAACAGCATAATATAGCATAACATAATAATAACATAACATCATAATCTAACGTGACAACATAATGTAATATAATAGCAACGTAATATAACATAACATCATAGTATAACATAACAACGTAACATCATAACAAAACAATGTAATATAGCATAACAACATAATATAACATAACAGCATAATATATCAGTAACGTATTACAGACACCTTTATCGTTAAAAGGAAAAATCTTAGTTATAAACTGGTATGAAGTAGATTTTTCCAGAAATGACAAACGTTTAATTTATTAAAAGTCCTTAAATAGCATATGCCGTTAGTCTTCTGTTCTCATGTGGCTTGTATCACTGGCGTGAAAACTCTGGGGACAGAGATATTTTGCTTGGACAAATCAGATGTAGTCTATTGAACGTTCGTGGAGTGTTACACTGTCCTACCCATCCTCACTTGCCAAATGCCTGCACCGGAACCAAGGCTGTTGGCATTCTCTCATCATTGACTTTGGCCGTTTTCATAAGGTTTTTGGTTTTTTCTTGGATATTGTAATTGCCTCATGTTTTATGCATTGATTTGTCCTGAACTCCTAAAAGTACCTTTCAGATATTTTGAGTCTGAGTATTTTGATCTTTTTTCCCACATGGGATCTGTCCAACTTGAACATCTGGAAATAAATTAGCCTCTTGTATAACTTATTATTTATATACATGTATAATTGTATCCTGGTGGCACAGTGATTAAGAGCTCGGCTGCTAACCATAAAGGTCGGCAGTTCGAATCCACCAGCCACTCCTTGGAAACCCTATGGGGCAGTCCTACTCTGTCCTACAAGGTTGCTATGAGTTGGAACCAGCTCAACAACACCTAAGAGCAACAACATAACTCATCTATTCATACGGTCTATACAAAACCAGAAAACCAAATCAGCTGCCATTGCGTCGATTCAGACTCATGGCAACCCCATGTGTTGCAGGGTGGAACTGTGCTCCATAGTGTTTTCAAGGCTGTGATCTTTCAGAAGTAGATCACCAGGTCTTTCTTCTGAGGTATCTCTGGGTGAATTTGAACCTCCAAACTTTTGGTTAGTAGTTGATCATTCAACTGTTTGCGCCACCCAGGGACTCCCCGGTGGTCTATATACATGTATATATACAAGTTGCTATCCCTACTACTGTACATATGAGTATAAAGGTATATATGCGTAGATTGGGTTTCATATACATCTACCACCTTCTTGTTAGCCACTGCCAGAATATCTAACTCTTCAAACTATGCGTAATCTGTATATGTACATGACCAAGATAACGTGAGCAAGTCATTCGTTTCCTTCCAAGGAGATTAACAAACACAATGTTGAATGTATGAAATTGGATTTAACAGCATGTACCCTGAACAGGCCCTTGGTGTTGTCAGATCAGGATGAAATTCCAGGTGTGAGGATGCCTGCACCAAAGCCAAGAGATCCTGCCTTCTAGAACTTTCCCTCTGGGCCCTGAGGCCTTGTGGGTGCTTATTTATTCTCCACCGGCCCCAGGTGATCAGTCATTTTCCCGCCAGTTTCTATTCTGTGAGCTTTATGAGCAGGACATTGGGAAGCATTTTGCGTTTCTGGCCCACTTGCAGTGAATTACACAGGAAAGCACAATCCAGCGACAACAGAAGCCTAGAAAGTGACCTAATGCGTTTAGCTGACAGTGATTCTCTGCCACTGTTTCAGCCCGTCCATCGGCCGGCTTGTTTAAAGGGGGCGGTTTTGGTTACCCCTTCGGGAATTGGGCGGGGCCAGGTTTAAAATTCCAAAGGAAAGAACGGTTGATTGCCTGCGTCTTGAAAACTAAAATCCAAAGCAACGATGGGACCATAAAGCAACTGTGAAATAAATTTTAAAGGAAATAAACAAAGGTTGAAATCACCTATGACCATACCTTCAGGCAGCTCTCTGCATTTTTGCATATTCTTTTGCAGTACTGTCAGAATGCGAGAATGTTCAACAGAATTTCAAATAGTAGAATCTCTTTGCTCTATATTACGTTCAAGAAAGCCTTTTCTTGTATTTCCTAGCGGGGTGTATTTCCAAGGGACCACCATCGGCATGGCGCCCATCATGAGCATGTGTACCGCGGAGCAGTCCGGCGGAGTCGTCATGGTAAGTCCAGGATGCCGGGGAGCCAACGGGAATACCCAGAGCCCTTTGCTTTCTTAATGACTTCCCTGCAAACTGCTCCACTGATCAGACTTTGTGAAGAGAAGTGGTTTTCTTTAATGCTTTTTAGATTTCATTCTAAGGAGCCCTGGTGGTGCAACGGTTAAGCACTCAGCTTCTTATCCAGAGGTTAGCACTTTGAACCCACCGGTGGGTTTTTAGAGCTGAAACAGAATTCTGCCCAAGCATGGCAGATTCTGCCACTGTGTGGTGCATTCATGGTCCTATAACCAATGTGATCACATTAAGTCGTTTGCTTCGGCCCACACGTCCACCCTTCTGTTTCCATGTGGTCGTTTTATTAGTATTCTTTCTTCAAAAACATACACGGAGACCTAATTTTTATAAAAAATGGAGGAAATGAGTGTGGTAAGTGTAGCAAATGATACATCCTGCCAGGAGAAACCATTGAAGACCAAAGTTACTCATCAGACAATGTGTTTTACCCATTTGGCCACCGTTACTGTCACCCTTAGACATGCCTTGTTTATCCCATGTTCAAGGGAAACATCAAGCTGGATGAAAATGCCACAGTTCCTTTGATTTCTAGGATATTCAGGACATAAACAAGATCAACATCTTGACCAGATCTGAGACTTCTAGACTAACTTTACTCTGTTGTGTCTTAAAGTCGAATACAGAGATGTTATATATGACCATGCCTCCAACTCACAAATCTGAGAGGAAGAAAATAATGTGGCAAGGGAGCAGGAATTTTAATAAAATGAAAATATGATTTTGGTTATTGTTTGTCTACTTTTTGTCAAGAGAGTAAATCGTTCATTTTAGCAACTTAAGCCACACGCTTATATCCAACTGGACTATAGCAGTCTTGATTTGTGGATAATGCCATAAGTTTAGAGGGTTTTTTTGTTTTGTTTTGTTTTTTTAACTATTTTCCTCTTATTACAAATGTAAACTGTTAAACAGGGTCTCTTAAGTAACATTCTGCTTATAGTCACACATGCGCTGAAGAATGTCAGACAATTAGGCATTTAAAAACTGAACCAAGATATTCAGGGATAGAAAAGAATCAGTATTTTTTTTAAGGGTGAATTCCTTGAATTTTGTACCTATGCATGCTAAATTCTGCCTTCCGCATTTGTAGACGGGCTGCATTCTCTTCACCAGGGTGTGTTATTCTTGAGAACTGATTTCCTGAAACATATTTGTAAAGCTTCCTACAACAGGAAACTGTAGAATCCAAACGAAGTAATTTATTAGGAATTTCATCTATTCTAAGAATAACCGGGTTCCCGGCCATGCCATTCTTCTCTTAAGACTGCGGGCCAGTGAAGCAGGCAGCTGCAGCAGTAAATACCAGCAACAAATTTATAAGATCTTACCCGAATGCACTTTCATTGAAAGGGCCCACAAACTATGTGTATCGGGAATAATGTTTGCCATAAAACAGCCATCACTGTCCCCTGGAAGCCTCTTGGAAAGTCTCTTTCCTCTTTTCTGGATAGTACAAAGCAGGAGTCAGAAGTGTCCTTTCATTATTCCCTGGTGTTCAAGCCTTTTCAGAAACACCATTCATGGGCATGCTTATTGCAGTTCACATTCATTAATTAATGAATTTTAGTTTGTTAAAGTTGAGTAGGTATATTTTTAGTTCCTTTCTAACATCTGTTTGAACCAAGTCATCCAAGCGCTTCACTAACTGGGGGGCAGCCAGACAGCACTTGCTGAATGGTAAACCCCTTCTACAACCAAGCAGAAGGTTGAGCCCAGCTGTCAGGAACAGTCAGAGAATCAGACACTTCCATCCATTTCCAAGGTCTACTGATAAGAAAAGGGCCAGCTGGAGGGAGGCATCACAGGATTGCCATCTTAATTCAGTGAGTCTGCAACCACTCAGTGGTTAGCTTTTATTGTGAGTTACTGTGAATTTTCCAATTATCCTCCTCTACCAGGTAGACCAAGTTGGAGCCCTGGTGGCGCAGTGGTTAAGAGCTCGGCTGCTAACCAAATGGTCAGCAGTTCGGATCTACCAGCCGCTCTGTGGAAACCCTACGGGGCAGTTCTACTGTGTCCTGTAGGGTCACTATGAGTCAGAACTGACTCCACAGCACCTAGCAGCAACCACCAGGTAGACAACCAGTAGGTGTGCTCAACAACAACTTGTGCAGGTCTTATTTAGAATGTCACAGCACGTGCTTCCTCCTGCGAACTTCACGTCAGCATACTTCTCTATCAAGAGATAAAATGGTACTTTGACTACCCGTGAAGGAGTGGACTTTGGCTTCCTATCATGTGGGACTTTTTGCTTCATTCACTGGTGAATGGCATTTTGTGAGGGCTTCTGGGAGTTTTTCATTAAAGATATAGAAGGATCCTACACGGGGAGAGGTAGGCGCTCCTCAGCAGAAGGAGCCTCAAACTCGTCTAGTGAAATACACTGATTTTTTTTTTTAAGTTTAAACTGAATTCTGGGTCTCCATGTTGTGCCCCGATAGGGAATTGGATTAAGTCAAATGGTAATAAATGGAAAAAATGGGGGTTGATGAACAGGGTGAGAAATGAGGCTGAGGAGATGTGAACTGTGTCTGTGCTCTTGTGTTTTCTTCGAGGATCATTCAGACAGCCCCCTTGGCGCGGCCGTGACCCTGGCCCACGAGCTGGGCCACAATTTCGGGATGAACCATGACACGCTGGAGAGGGGCTGTAACTGCAGAATGACTGCTGAGAGAGGCGGCTGCATCATGAACCCTTCGACTGGGCAAGTGCTGTGCTCCCAGCTCTGGTGGCATCCCGCCGCAGCTGGAAATGCTTTCTGGGAAACAGATGAGCCCAAAGTTCCCTTGGTTTTCTGGCCAGAGCCCCCATGGAAACTTCCAAAAAGAAATTCCTTCCCAAGTAGCAAGAGTGGGCTGTGCTGCTCTGGGAGAATCGTGGGCCACCATTTTGCAGCGCCACATGACATGGGGGCCAACGTCTTCCCCAAGAAGTGGGGGGGGGATGGATTCTGTCTTTGTTTAGAAACTGAAAATTACCCTACAATCCCAGCTCAAGTTCCTCAGGAGTGGAGGAGTCAGCCCCCCTGAGGGCCTTGGAAACCCACTGGGCGAAGGGCTGTGTCCTCTGGGGGAATGTAAGGGGGGTGGTGCGTGGGAGGTGTTTCTTCCCTTGGGAGTTGGCCCTTAGGGAATATATCAAGGGAGTTAGGGGCTTGGAGACTTGTGGTATCCCTATGTCGGACACCAAACCCGTGCCGCTTTACTAGATCTTAGCGGTTTAAATGAAGTGCTTTTTCTATTCTCGGTAGATTGTTTCAATATATTATGTTCAATAGGTTATGCCTTTCTGAAACTCTAGTCTTGGTTCACCCAAAAGAAAAAGAAGACGCAGTAGCTTTATTATTGCAGCGTTTACATGAAGTGGAAATAGATGCATTAAACTAGAATTTTGTGCTAGTTTCAGAACGATTTCGTTGGTAAAGGAAAACCTGTCCTTGCTACAGCGCTGTCTTCTTTATCGCTGTGAGTCTGTCTGTCTCTGTCTCTCTTGGATGTAGGGAGAAGGTGGCCCTTGCATTGTATAAGAATACAAAACAAATTACCTTGAGATATTTGAAAGCTACAGGTAGAAATGGTATTGCTAAGAGCTCAGCAAATCATTTAAAAGCCTTTTTTTTCCTTATCAGGAGTTTGTTAATAGCCTTTATTTGATTTATACCTTATTAGCGATTTCCAAGTTTTCTCTTTTGCTGAGCTTGTGCTTTTGCGTTAATCTTTTCTCCTTGGTTCTCATTTATGATCTCACGTTCCTATCCAGAGAGTGGTGTTTTTAATTTTCTCAGATGGAGGGAAACTTCCTAAGCAAGTGGGTGAATTAATCACAAAATCCCACAGTGCGGGGGAGGTCAGGCCTCTGAGCCAACTCATCATCATCCATCACCCACTGCGGGGTCTCCCAGGCGGCTCCTCATCTCCAGTATTATCTCAAAGTGGTGCTTCTCTTACCTCATGGTGTCCCCATGAGAGTGGGAGAGTAAGTTACATGAGATCATGGGTCTTTGTAAACTGTAACTCACTCCACAGATGCAAGGTGGTGTTACTGTTATTTAGCTCACAGGGATGCTGGAAGAATCAAAAAGTTAAAGACCTTTTTCAGGATCCCTACTCATAGTTACCGGAAAGCACTTCTAGTGCCGTGTGGCACTCACTCAGCAGTGCGCCCGTGGTTTGCGTGTGAATGGTTCATAATAAACTGGCACCCGTCCAAACACATACCTTCCTTCTGACTTCTTCTGCCCCACTGCTGACTCAGGCACATGTTAAAAGGGTTGGTTCATTTAAGTCACCACGTTATTTTTAGCCCCAAAAGTGACTCTCAAAGAGATGAATCAGTGACTAATGATATTGAAGCCGCACAGAATCAAACAGAACCGACAACCACTGTAGGTGGTTTAAAGGGGGAAGTGCATCCCCTGATAGACCTATTTATTCTTGATTAAAACATTCCAGAATCCTAAGTCTGAAAACATTAACCAGCCGCCATCATTGACAAATTGGACCTGAAGGCCTGCAAACACTAGGCTAGAGCAGAGGTCTTTGTAAGCTTGGGTGACATGACCGCAGCTGCACGGTGCAGGAATGGTTGGAGAAGTTTCCTTGGGGCTGACGTCATTAAACACTGCGAGTCTTTGAGTACACGTGAGAGTATGTGTTTTATGTCTTTGGATAGTTAACATTTAAGACCTGTCTTGGAAATGACTCTGTGGCAAAAGCAGCATCTGGGGATTTGTGTGGGAGTTTAAACTCGATTGGGTCTGCCATTAATGACCTTCTTGGAGCACTTGGTCTTTAAAGGTTGAAGACTAAGTATGCCACGTTGGTAGGAGTAAGAAAAAAGTGAATGATTTGAACACTTTCAGCAAAGAATATTTAACATAATAGTAAATATCACTTCCTAGATTAAAAAAAAATGAGTATTAACATTCAGAAGTCACTGTCACAGATTTATGTATTTTTTGCAGAAGGTTTCCTGTTGAAATGAGGTTGGAGTCATAGGTCCATCCTGTCAGGGAATGTGGCTGAGCCTGCAATGCATGTTACCTCAGCTCCTGCAATGTGTTTGCCTGTGAAGACATCAGGGATACAACAGTGACCAAGACAGAGGTGTTTCTTGTCCTCCTGAAACTTGCATTCTAGAGGGGTCAGCGGACTTGAAATGAATTAAAAAATTGCAGATTGGGAAGAGTGTGATGAAGGAAGCAAAGGAAGAGGACGGAAAAGGAAAACAAGGGATGGGGGGGAGGGTTTTGGGAAGACCTCTCTGTGGAGATGATGTTTCAGCCAAGACCAAAAGAGAGAGAGGAATAGAGAGCAGGCAGAGATGCTAAAGGCATGAGCTCCAGGCGGAGGGGACAGTGTGGGTTAAGGGCTCTGCCAGGGGGGTGGGGGGTGGAGTGGTGCCAAGTGGAAACGAGGAGGAGCCAGATCAAACAAAGTCCTGTCCTCCGTGATATAGACAGGAAGATGGTTGGATGGATGGGTAGATAGATACATAGATATCTGCAGCTGAGTTGACTCTGACTCGTGATGATCTTATGTAAAACAGAGTGAAACATTGCACACTCCTACGTTATCCTCACGAATACAGGCTGTTGTTATAGCTATTATGCCAGGCCATCTCACCGAGGGGCTCCCTCACCCTTACTAGTCCTCTGCTTCACCAAGTGTAATGGCCTCCAACGATTTATCCCTCCTGATGGCATGACCAAAGCAAGCAAGTTGGACACTGTTCTGTTGTGATCCACAGGGTTTCATTGCCTGATTTTCAAAAGTAGATCCACCAGGCCTTTCTTCCTAGTCTGTCTTAGTCTGGAAGCCCCAATGAAACCCGTCCACCATGGGTGATCCTGCTGGTATTTGAAATTCCAGCAGCATAGCTTCCAGCATCATAGCAGCATGCAAGCCGCCACAGTTTGACAAACTAACAGACAGGTGGTAGGTCCAGGGAAATGGGACATCACTGAAGGTTTTTAGGCAAGGGAGTGATGTGATCTGATTTATAAGATTTCCTCATTTTAAGAAGATTACGTGGCATCAGAGCTACTATAGTTTGCTAAATTAAGGGGCTTACTGTCTATAAAAGAAAAGAGGAAAGTTTCTATTAAAAGAAAGTGATAGTGTATAAATTCTAGTTTTATTTTAGTGTAATTAGTAGGTATTTGGAAACCCGTTGCTTTGTTAAAAACAAGGGATGCTACAGTAGCTCGTTGTTGTTGCTGTTAAGTCAGCTCCGAATCATGGCGACCTTACGTGCAATTGAGCAGATCGTTGGAATGCTCAAGTCCAGTGCTGCTGCCACTGCGTATTCCAAGTGCCTTTCTACCTAGGGCCTTCATCTTCCAACACTGTACTGGACAATATTCTGTTGTAATTCATAAGGTTTTCATAGGCTGAATTTCAGAAGTAGGCTTTTATTGAGGGATATCATTGCTAATGGCAGATTGATCTTGACTGAAAGCAGAGAATACCAGAAAGGTGATTACCTGTGTTTTATGGACTATGCAAAGGCGTTCGATTGTGTGGATCATAACACATTATGGATAACATTGTGAAGAATGGGAATTCCCGAACACTTAATTATGCTCATGCAGAACCTGTACATAGACCAAGAGGCAGTTGTTTGAACAAAACAAGGGGAGATTGCATGGTGTAAAGTCAGGAAAGGTGTGCGTCAGGGTTGTATCCTTTCACCATACTTATTAAGTCTGTATGCTGAGCAAATAATCCGAGAAGCTGGACTATATGAAGAAGAACACAGCATCTGGATTGGCGGAAGACTCATTAACAACCTGTGATATGCCAATGACACAACCTTGCTTACCAAAAGTCAAGAGGACTTGAAGCACTTACTGATGAAAATCAAAGACTACAGCCTTCAGTATGGATTATAGCTCAACATAAAATAAAAATCTTCACAGCTGGACCAATAAGCAACATCACGATAAAGGGAGAAAGCGTTGAAGTCGTCAAGGGTTTCATTTTAGTTGGAACCACAATCAACGCCCATGCAAACAGCAGCCAAGAAATCAAACGACAAGTTGCACTGGGCAAATCTGCTGCCAAAGACCACCTCAAAGTGTTAAAAAGCAAAGATGTCACTTTGAGGACTAAGATGTGCCTGACCCAAGCCACGGTATTTTCAATCACCTCATATGCTTGCAAAAGCTGGACAATGAATAAAAAGACTGAAGAAGAATTGATGCCTTTGAATTATGGTGTTGGTGAAGAATATTGACTATACCATGGACTGCCGGAAGAACTAACAAATCTGTTGTGGAAGAAGTACAGCCAGAGTGTTCCTTGGATGGCGAGACTTCATCTTGCTTACTTCGGACAGATTATCAGGAGGGACCAGTCCCTAGAGAAGGATATCATGCTTAGTAAAGTAGAGGATCAGTGAAAAAGAGGAAGACCCTCAATGAGATGGATTGACACAGTGGCTGCAACAACGGATTCAAACATAGCAACGATAGTGAGGGTGGTGCAGGACCGGGCAGTGTTGCGTTCTGTTGTACGTAGGGTAGCTATGAGATGGAACCAGCTCAACAGCACCTAACAACAACAACAGGCCTTTATTGCCTGACCTTTCTTCCTAGTCTGTCTTAATCTGGAAGCTCTGCTGAAACTTGTCCCGCATGGGTAACCTGGTGGCATCTGAAATACTGGTGGCGTAGCTTCCAGCATGACAGTAACATGCAAGCCACCACAGTACGACAAACTGACAGACGGGTGGTGGACATTAGCGTACAGGGTTTACATCAGTCCACGCCGCACACACTCAGCTCTCCAGCCCGGTAGAATCTCTGTGAAGTAGAAGATTGTTTTGCATTGAGCATTTCACTTTCCTTTCCCAACAGTAAGCACCGTCTAAGGCCTCCACTTTGAAGAGCCACAGACCAGCGCCTTTTCCTTGTAGGTATCTGAGACGATTTACCGCCATAGTGCCCATGCCAATGCTGAGATTAGGAGTCTGGGGCTGTTGTGGTTTTGCTTCATCCAGACTGGCGAACAGCTCCGAAGCCAAGAATATGTCCCCAGCTGCCAACGGGGAGTGAGGGCAGCATGGTGAGCACTGAAGAGAACGCAGGCTGAGGAAATAGTCAGATGAGCATCACCCCTGGCTCTCCAGGGGTGTAAGTAATTCACACTCTGCTGAGGCTGGACCTTTCAGCAGTATATCTACAACCAGACCAGATGACCGTGTTTAAGGAGAAAGCACTGCCCTTCTACTTCCCCAGAAATTTGCAGAGTTGGCTTGTTCAGTTCCATGTAATTCAGTTCAGGAAACATTTATTGCACGCCTGCTTTCTGCACAGCTGTCTGGATGTGGAGCAATTCCAGAGGAGACACTGGATCTGCGTGGCCTCCACCCAAGTTCACCCTTCCTTACTGAAAACTGAGAGGAGGGCAGTCCTGCCTCAGACTGCAGAAAACAGGGTTCACAGACGAGGGGAGGCAAGCAGTCACAGAAAAACCACTCATTTATTCAACCAGTTCTTCCTGTGCATCTACTGTGTGCCAGATCCTGGGGAACGGGCTGGGCATCGACATAAAAGGCAGGTCCTTGGTTACAAGGAGCTCATGCTGTGTTGGCAAGGCCAAGGGCTCTGGTAGGGGGCATTGTAGATGCCGTGAGACCCACCGGGGTGGCGCCTAGCTTGTCTATTTACACAGTCCTCGGTATCACACCCTCTCCTCTGTAAGTACTTCAGTGTGTGTCTGTAAACAATAAGGATAAGTTTATAAACATAACCATAATACCATTTCACATCTTTTATAATGCCCAATAATTTATGGTGCAGGAGCAAAGGTTGGAAGGGGTGCTGTTGAACATTCTGGAATGCTGGCGAACATTCTGGAATAAAGTCCAGTCTGAGCTGATGCCTGAAGCATCGAGTAGAGGTTAGGCTGATCTCTCCCTACAATTGCTAGCTCATATTGTGGTAAAACTGGATTTCTTTTTGAGAACTGTCTGAAAATGTGTTTCAGGGGAATACAGTGAACTGCAGTTTTTCAGTGAAAAATTCCTCAGAGCTTTGGATGTGGTAGGAATTGATAGACATGCAAATGTAGGTGGAAAATCCATACTCTTTGTAGATATGTTTGAAACTTGAACTTGAGAAATAGTGCGGAATACAGGTAATTAAAGCTCACCTTCTTTGTAACTTTGAGAGAGCTATTTGATATCATGAATACATTTGTTATGAAGGGATTTTTCCAGAATGGAGTTGGAGAAAATTATTTCCTGTATCAGCTCTTCACTGAGGGTAACTGTATGTTTTTCTTAATGGAAAGTTTAAGAAAATCTGCAGTTCCTTCTTCAAGTATTAGGAAAAAAAATGAAAATTTTTATTCAAGGAGAAAAAAAAGTAAGAGCAGCTATATAATGATGAAAACACTGCTGGTTAGACTCCATTTAATTACCCAGAGTGATTGAGTTGGCTGTCTTGGGACATTATCATAGGGAAAATGAACTGGCAGTAGGATTCTTGACAACAGTTCAAGAAGGACACATCAATATGCGTGTGTTCCCATTTCTTCTCTGTATAATTAGATAGTGCCCACTGAAAAAATAAATGAGTTTATCTACAGTGAATGCAGAGTAAGAACACTAACTTACAGAGCCGCTGTGAGTTGGAGTCAAGTCAACGGCAATGGGTTTGGTTTCTTTGGTTTAAGAATACTTAAATCCACTGCCCAAGGTCATGGTCGAATCGTCCTCCTCTCTTAAACCAAGCAGAAAACAGAGCAGTCAAGCTAGGGAGATGTATCTGTATGCTGTCGCTCCTTGAACATACAGTTCAGGGGAAATGAGAGTAGACAAACTTGACTTTGACCCTGGAGGATAACATTAGTGATTCCCTATTTATTAGTAAGCTTAGTGATGTGGATATTATTATACCCATTTCAAAGATAAGGGAATTGGATGGGGCTTAGAAAGCTAAATGAAGCACCTAAATTTTCACAGGAGGCAGTGGTGGTCCAATGGTAGAATTCTAGCCTTCCATCTTGGAGACCTGGGTTCAGTTCCTGGCCAACGCACCTCATGCACAGCCACCACCCATGTGTTAGTGGAGGTTTGTGTGTTGTTATGAGGCTGAACATGTTTCAGCAGAGCTTCCAGACTAAGAGAGACTAGGAGGAAATTCTTGGTGGTCTGCTTCCAAAAATCAACCAGTGACAACCCTACGGATCACAACAGTCCAGTCCACAACCAATCGTGCGGCTGGTGCAGGGCCAGGCAGGGTTTCATTCCCTTGTGCATGGAGGTCGCCATGAGTTGAGGGGCCAACTGACGACTAACAGCAGCTAACGACAACCACAAACTTTCAAATCGCCAAAGTGGAAGCATCAGGATATAATGTTGCCAGAGTCCAAGCCCCTGCCTTTCCACCTTCATCTCACATCAAAAGTTGCGGCAGCTGTGATTTTCTCAGGAAGAGCAGAAAAGCCTCTATCCTGGGGCACTGGTTGGAGAAAAATGCACTCAGCGTCTGACTATAGGTTCGCAGGAGCTCTGTGCAACCAGACGGATGGTCCAGCGAGGCTTAGGACAAGCCTGTTGGGCAGCCGTGCACCCCAGCATCCCCGTGTGTTTGCCACATGGAAATGGCCAGGCCATACTTTGGCTCCATCTGGGGACTGAAGCCTTCTCAGTAGAGAGCAGTGTCCCCGTAGGACCTCTGGAAGGTGGAAGGCGGCCCCATTTTTAAATCGTTTAGTTCTGCAAGCCTCCTTCAACTTATGTTACGACAGCAGGGAATTATTTCCTGTCATTGGCTTGTTAATCCAGCATTTCATTTGTGGTGGAACATGTGTGAAAACATTGCAGCTGAAATTCTGCCAATCCCTCTATCCCACTCCCACACACACACACCCATTGCTTCCTCCTCTCCTCAGGACATGTGGTATGGAGACCACGGTATGAGGTCAAGCGTGAATTCTGGGCCTCTCGGTAACCAGCTGTATCCGGAAAAGTCCACTTTAAGCTCAAGGAGGTCAGGAATTTTGTCTGTTTTGTTCATTACTGAATCCCCAGCACCTAGAACAGTACCTGACACATAGTAGGGGCTCGGTGAATATTTCTTGACTGAAAGGATGGATGGATGGATGGTGAATGGTTGAGGGATGGTTAGGTTGGTGGGTAGATGAATGGATAGGTGGCTGGGTGGGTGGATGGACAGATGAAGGGACGGATGGGTGGGTGGAAGCATGGACAAATGATGGGTGAATGGATAGATGATGGATGGGTGGGTAGATGGATGGATGATGGGTGAGTGGGTGTGGAAATGGATGGGAAGATGATGGCTGGGCAAGTGATGGACGGATGGATGGTGATTACAACCCACCAGAGGTGTGCAGAGTGAGGCCATCTCTTCACCTTTTGTGTGATGGCTAAGCCTCTAGGGAGAAAGTTCTGAGGCCATTGTCTTTTATGCCAACTCTAGTGTTTGCCACATTGCTGTGTCTGATTTTTGTATGTGCCTCATCATTCTGCAGTGGATTTGCAATAGCTTATAAGACTAGACACAATACAATAAATAGAAAAACAAAACCGAAGGACGGAGAAAACCCAGGTACACAGGAGGCCGAGGCCCTTGTCCCTTTGACATGCTCCGTGGAAATCTGGGCGACAGGAGCAATTTTCTTTCAAAGAGCAGTGTCACTGGCCTTTGGGGCATCTCCTGAAAGCCTTTGCTTAATTTGGCTAAAGTTGGGGGTGGGGGATAAAAATATAGAATCTAAAATAGTTATAAAAATAAGACCCCGTATTGGTAGACCATTCTCTAGTTTACAAAGAACTTTGACAGCTGCTTTCTCATTTTTTTCCATACCTCTAAGAGGAAAGAGCAGATACGATCACCTCCATTTTACAGATGAGAAGGAGGTTCGGGCAGGCCACAGGCCCCACTGTCGGGCAGCGTTAGACTCTAGGTATCAACCTGCAGCTTCTTGCCCCTGGACCATTCCCCTGCCCCTCTGCAGGTGCCTGTAAGCAGGGGCGCCTTCGGGTCCCAGTCATTGGGAGGGACAGCCCCTTCATGCTCTCGAGTCCAGGATTGCTTTCATGGCACCAAGTGCCTGGAGCTCAGCAAGACACAGAGCAGGGCACACGCAGACTACAGCTCTGTCCGGGTGGCTTGGAGGTCTCAGCCACCCTTTCTCTCATATTTGATTAAAAGTGCCTTTCCTATCACAGACCTGCAGACTGCAGAACCGACTGGCATGCTCTATGCAGGTCTCTCCACTGGGGCAGGAGGAGAGGGTGGCACTGTCTCGGAGATGTGACTTGTCCCTGACCAGCCCCTGGGTCTGTCTCTGTCTGGGTGAGCCCAGTCCTGCACGAGCAGCCAGCAGCCTTTCTTCTAATGTCGCTGAGAAGCTAATAGCCCACCTCTGCTGGGGCTCACACCTTCAGGACAGCTAATGGTATGAGGGGTCCCTTTCATGGGGTCACTGTGCCTTTGCCTTTGAGGTCCTCGCATTTCAGGAGTTGGTTTAGGAGCAAACCGATATCAGCACAGAAGTGGAAAGTCCACCTTCTGGTAACTTCCAGAAGCCTCCTGCGCTCCTCACAACTGACCAGAGCTGAGTTGGTGTCTCCCTTTATTGTGAATTCTGGGACAGTCCGTTTACAATGTAATTGGTTTCTGTGGAGACGAAGCAGAGGTCAGAGTTCACGTGTTCAGAACATGGATTATAATGTGCTGCAGATGACTCCATTCTGGGCCCCAGGTGTTTGCTGTTAACAACTGAAATGTCCTACTAAGGACACTTTTGATCATTCGCTCCTGGCCTGGTGGTTTCCTTCACCTCCTGCAGCACATCTGGTGGGCACACTGGGGTGGCACTCGGTGTAATGCCGTCATTCTCCAGGCCTGAAGTCGACGTGGCGATGAGTTTTCCCACAAGGTTCACCCTGGATTCCCGTTCTGTTGTTGGAGACAGTGCTTTGCATGTCACGCCCCCATGCACCCCTCGGTGGCGGAATGCCTCCCCAGCTCAGGCCCGTGTCCCTCTGCCATCACCATGCAGCGTCCTCAGTCACGCTGCTTTTTTTGCGGTCGACTGTTTCCTCTGCCCTCAGCTTCTTGGGGCCTGTCTCGGATGTGCTGGGTAAACCCCAGACCTGGCCTTTGTTTCCATACACCGAGGACATTTAGAGAGGGTGCCAGGAGCTAGCTTCAGAATGAAGCTAGAACCTCATAGTTCCCAGCGTGTGAGGTCCTTGTTGTCACCCCATTTTATAGATGTGAAAACTGAGGCTTGGCGGAGTGCTGGGAGGTGGGGAGCTCAGACTTGGTGTCCGACTCAGCTGTTTGCTGCTGCTCTGCACCGCACGCCCAGGTAGGAGAAGAGCCTCCCAGCCCTTCGGAATCTGTCGCTTCCTCCGTCAGGAGAGAAGAAAGCCCCATTTTAGTCTGCAAAGGGAAATCCGTGGGAAGCAGAGTGGCAAGAGCATGTTTTCAAAAGCCAGCTGGCCTTGTATGGTCAAATTGGTTATCAACTGTGACGATGGGAGTGTTTTTCTATCGATTTGAAGCAAGGATCCAGATGGCTTTGGGCCCAGGTTTCCTGCAACATTGTGTTTCCTGCCACTGGCTTGTGGCAGCTCCGAGCTGTTCTCAGCAGCCTGCTCCATCCTTCTTGCTCCGGTCACTTCTGCCTCTTTCCTGTGGTCAGCATGCGGGCCCATGTCAGACTGCCGACAAGTGGCCAAGCCAACCTCGGGACCGGTGACCCCCAGGCCTGATGACAGCGCCTTCCCCGCCTACCTAATTTCCAGCAAGAAAAGCAACTGTCTCCGGGTAATTCCCAGAGAGCTTCTGCAAGACAGATATCTGCCGACTTCCATGGGTTGATAAATTGGCTTAGTGCGATTCACCCCGAGAATACAGCGGGGAAGTGCACAATAGGCTCCTACAGACTGCAGATTTGTCAAAGTAACCCCTAGTCATGTTTTACTCGGCAGCCTGTGACGGCTAAAATATTAAGCCACGACTGCATGTGTGCTGGGAAGCCCTAAGTGGCGTTCCTCTTTTGAAAAGTTGAGGTTTTTTCCTTAATTTTATGTTTCTGGAATCACCCAGCTGTCTGTTTCATCTTCCTTCTATTTCTTACCTTGCATTTGGCGGGGTAGATGTGCCCCCGAGTGTCCCTGGTGGTTAAATATTAGGGAAAAAGGGCACATCCAAGCAGATAAATTCTCTGCTCCTGAGCCGAAAAAGCACTTTTTCTGAGCCGCAGGGATAATCATTTCAAAGCGTTCTTTTTCCAAGGGATAGTGTCAGTGCGGAAGGGTTTCTTTTCCAAATAATCCTCCGGTTTTGTTGCATTGTTGCAGCCTGTCGTTGCTATGTGTCAATTCAGTTAGCCGCTTTCCTGACATATTCGGGAGAATTTATTAGAAGTATTAGAAATTACATTGTGATGTGATGAGCTTGCTGCAGACTGTGGACGAAACCAAGGCTTGTCTTTTTAAGCTACTGACCGTGAGCTGTACAAGGAAATCGTTGATGTCATGGGCAGCTACATGGCCCAATTCAAGGTTCCTTTCACCCGTGCTCCAGGGACGAAAATGAAAATAGGAAAGGGGAAAGCCGAGCGAGGGAGAGGCAGACTGCCGTTCTTGGAATTTTGAAGCAAGTGCAAGGGAATTGTTATGATTGAACTGTGTCGCCCCAAAAAATGTGCTGTAAATCCTAATCCCTATACCTGTGGTTAAGGAGCCCTGGTGGCCCAGTGGTTAAGTGCTCAGCTACTAACTGAAGGGTTGGCGGTTCAAACCACTAGCTGCTTTATGGGAGAAAGATGTGGCAGTCTGCTTCCATAAAGATTACAGCCTTGAAAATCCTATGGGGCATTTCTGCTCTGTCCTGTAGGGTTGCTGTGAGTCAAAATCAACTCAAGGGCAACAGGGTTTGGTTTCGGTTAATCTCATTTGGGAATGAGTTTTCTTTGTTATGTTAATGAGACAGTATTACTGTAGGGTGTGTCTTAAGTCAGTCTCTTTTGAGATATAAGAGAGATTAAACAAGCAGGAGAAGCAGAGGTGGGGGAAGATGGATGCCAGGACACGTGACAATCACCAAGGAGCCAAGGAGTAGAAGCTGAAGAGCCGAGGACCTTCCCCTAGAGGCAACAGACAGAGAAGCCTTCCCCTGGAGCCAGCACCCTGATTTTGGACTTCCAGCCTCCTAACTGTGAGAAAATAAATTTCTGTTCGTTAAAGCCACCCACTGTGGTATTTCTGTGATAGCAGCGCTAGATAACAAGATAGGAAGCATCACTCTGTTCAGAATCAGAACCTTTTCTGGCACGTTAATTAGTGGGCAAAGGTCCCTGAATGCCAGAAACAGTTTGTACTCTGCTACTAACCTCCTAAGGAGCCCTGGTGGCACAGTGGTTGAGAGCTATGCCTGCTAATCAAAAGTTCAGCAGTTCAAATCCACCAGCTGCTCTTTGGAAACTCTATGGGACAGTTCTACTCTGTCCTGTAGGGTCACTATGAGTCAGAATCGACTCGACGGCAACGGGACTAATCTACTAAAGGTTGGTAGCGGTTCTTACCCGCCTAGCAGCACCATGGAAGAAAGGCCTGGTGATCTGCTTCCCTAAAGATTACAGCCAAGAAAACCCTGTGGAGAAGTTCTACTCTGTAACACCTGGCATTGCTGTGAGTCGAGATTGACTCGACGGCAGTGGGTTTGGGTTTGGGTTTAATTCGTGTGTAGGTTCCTAATGAGTCAGTCATTTCACCATAACTCACGAAAGTATTGGAAAAGTCACGCATAGTTTGAACCTGGCTTTAAGAGATAACACACAGGATTGAGCACATGCCAAAAATCAGAGGAGGTTTTCAAAATGCTCTACACTGTACTTTTCTCAGACAGGGGACCCATGGTGCCAAACAGAACAGTTTCTAAGTAAAGTGCATGAAGGATGACCTACATGAGCCTGGTTTGCATTTCTTTTTTTTTTTTTTTAATAAATGGTTGTGGGTTTGTCCATATGTTAGCTTTACAACAATATTTGCATTTCAAATCTAGGCTAGTTGTTTCCAAACTTTAATAGGCGTCAGAGTCACCTGGACCATCGGCAGATGACTCGATAAACAAAGTGTGGTCTGTCCATACGGTGGAGTATTATTCAGCCATGAAAAGGAATGAAGTTCTGATAGTTGCTACAACATGGGTGGACCTTGAAAACACTACGCTGAGTGAAAGCAGCCAGACGCAAAAAGGCCATGTGGTGTATGATTCCATTTATCTGACGTGTCCAGAATTGGCAAATCCCCAGAGACAGGAAGTAGATTAGTGGTTGACTCGGACTGGGGGAGCGGGGAATGGGGAGCAGCTGCTTAAGGGTATGGTGTGCGGAGAATGTTCTGGAATTAGCTAGTGGTGATGGTTGCACAACCTTGTGAATGTACGAGAAGTCCCTGACTTGTACACTTTAAAATGGTTCAAATGATGAATTTTACATTCTGTGAATTTTACCTCAATTGAAAAAAACACAGGCTGCTAGGCCCCACCCTAGAGCTTTGCTGACTCGGTAGGTCTGGGGTAGGATCTGAGATTTTGCATTTTTAGTAAGTGAGCAGGTGCTGCTGATGCTGACCCACATTTTGAGAACCGCTGGTCTAGGCATGCGTTGGGTAATGGAAGGACGTGTCCTCTGTATCTGAATCAGTGCCTCCGGGGCTGATTGATCACCCTCCACATCTCAGCTGTTCACCGCCAGTAATCCAGTGTGGAGTTGGCATCAGTAAGGAGAAAATGTCTCTCTAATTACTGAACTGGAAATCAGTGCATGGTCCCATCTAGTCTCTGCCACCCCCTAACTGTGAACCCTTAAGCAAGTCCCCTTACCTCCTTTGCAAAATGAGGATGGTAATGTTGGTTTCATTGGACTGTTTTGTGAATTTAAATTCATGTAAGAAAGAGCACACCAAAGAAGAAAGAGAAATATTACTATGAAAAGCATCCACCATATCACCTGGCTTAAAACAGGCACTCAGTAAATAGTTATCCCCCCTAAAATTTATTTTCCCCAGTTCCTAGTCTTGTTATCGTTCTTAGGTGTCATCAAGTCAGTACCGACTCATAGTGACCCTATGAACAACAGAACGAAATATGGCCCGATCGTGCGCCATCCTCACAATTGTTGCAATGTTAGAGCCCATTGTTGCAGCCACTGTGTCAGTCCATCTTGTTGAGGGTCTTTTTCTCTTTCACTGACCCCGTGCTTTAACAAGCATGATGTTCTTCTCCAGGGACTGATCCCTTCTCATAACATGTCCAAAGTAAGCAAGATGGAGTCTCACTGTCCTCGCTTCTAAGGGGCATTCTGGCTGTGCTTCTTCCAAGGCAGTTTTGTTCGTTCTTCTGGAAGTCCGTGGTACGTGCAATATTCTTCACCAACACCATAATTCAAAGGCATCAGTTCTTCTTCGGTCTTCCTTAGTCACTGTCCAGCTTTCACATGCATATGAGGCGATTAAAAGTAACACAGCTTGGGTCAGGCGCATCTTAGTCCTCAAGGTGACATCTTTGCTTTTAACACTTTAAAGAGGTCTTTTGCAGCAGATTTGCCCAATGCAATGTGTCTTTTGATTTCTTAACTGCTGCTTCCATGGGCGTTGATTGTGGATCCAAGTAAAATGAAATCCTTGACAACTTCAGTCTTTTCTCCGTTTATCATGACGTTGCTTGTTGGTCCAGTTGTGAGGAGTTTTGTTTTCTTTATGTTGAGGTGTAATCCATACTGAAGGCTGTGGTCTTTGATCTTCATCCTACTCTTAGGAATTGATGATCTTGTGGAGGACACAAGACGACATGGGAAGGGAACAATAACTAATGGCAAAGCATGGGGCTGAAATTGTATTTGGTAGACCCTGTATGTGGCAGAAATAGCATGCGTGTATCTGAGGGCTGGGAGTTTTCAAGGGCCATTTCCTGGAGGAGCTGAATCTTAGTGGTGACCTTGGAGACTGGATGAAGAGGCAGTGGGTGAGATGAGCAAGGCCAGCAGGGAAGGAGCTTGGCGGAGGTCAGGCAAGGGGGAGCAGGCAGGTCTGGGACCACATTTGAATCAATCTGTCTGCCAAGGGGAGTTAGAAAGATTTCAGAAGAAACATCGTTGCAGGGCTGCATGAAGGCAAGTTCTGGCTGATTGCCTTTGCATCCGACAGATGCAAATTATTCATTTATTTGTAGATTAGAATTATACTCCCGAGTTAATAACCTGAGATTGATAGAAAACACTTGGAGAGGTAGAGCAGTGTTATCAGTTTGGCAGAGGAAATTGTGATGATTTTGAAATCTTGCCAAGCCTAATCATTGCACCGTGGGTGGAGTCTGATATCTTCGTGGAAACATAACAGCTTGCATCAGCTTGGCCAATTGATTGAGATCCAAGTGTAATGTCATTCTGTAAATGTCCCCGTGGGGGAGGGGGAAGCGCTTGGGCCCACTGGACAGCAGACCCTGCTCTCTCATTAAGTAATAAAACCTTCTGGGTTTCTGGCATCTTCTCCCTTATAATCCTTGCTGCCTGACACATGGAAAATACGCTCGTGAAAGAATGTGAGACACACTGTACATGTTGGGTAACACCAGCTGCTGTAAGAAAGAAACCCCACATTTTTAGTGGCTTTCGATAATAGAAGTGTGTTCCCCTTCCGTACGGCCCTCTGGGGTTCTGGGCTGTAGATGGCTTTCCTCAGTGCCGGGAGTCAGCACAAGTTCCGTGTCTGGCTCCTCTGTCTCTGAGGACCTTGGGATACCCTGAGTCAGGAGACAGAAGGGAAAAGAGGCGACATGAAAAAGGGCACCCGCATCTTAAATACCTTCAACCAGAGGGGACCCACATCCCTTCTGCTCACATTCCCCTGTCAAGAATTAGTGCCCATTTGCCATGAGATCAGAAGAAATGGATGGTACCCAGCTATCGTTACTCAGCATTTTGATCAAGAACCCAATAGATGGATCCTAATCAAAAGGAGGAAAATTGTGGAGCAGATCTTCCAATTCATATGGAAACCAGACTTGCTGTAACCATTGACACCGGGGGAGCCCCCAAGGCTACTGCCCAGAAATAATCTTTAAACCTTGAACCAAAATTATCCCATGAAGCCATAGTTAAACGAAACAACAGTTTAGCTCAGCTAATAAACAGTGTTTGCCTTGAGCACTGTGCTTTTATAAAGAAGTATCTGTATGAGTTCAAAATGACAGTAGTTCATCTAAAGGACAGATGAGAGAGAGAGGCTGAGAATGGTGACAGTGTGAACTATGTAACCAATGTCATTGAAATATCCATGTAGAATTGTGAGTGGATGTATGTTTGATTGTGTGTACTGCCACCAACAACAACAAAAAAGAACTAGTGCACAGCCCACCCTGGAAGCCCATCCAGGGCAAAAACTGCTAGGCAGCGGGTGCCTCTGCCCCAGCCCTTTGTGGCCCTGGTGCCTAGGGGCCAGAGAGGACCTGCATTCTGGGACCCCTTCTGCTCTCTGGTGGCTGTGCTTGGGGGAGGTGGTAGTTTGACCTTACAGACCTGAATGCCAGTATTGGCAACTCCTGACCTGTGTTGGGGGCTGCATCACTGTAAACATGGAATTGATAAGCACAACGCTTTGTATTCGTTTCTTCTTTGCACTTCCAATAAGGACATTGATACATGTTCATATTACAAGCTACAAACTGTAAGAATTCACTTTGCATTGTACCAGTTTATCAAGACCTATTAACAAGGTCTGTTATGAGACTCTGTCTGAATTTGCTGACTTGAAAACCATCCAAAGATCCTTTCTTTTGAAAGCACTTCCTCACCAGGGCACTGACATTGTACAGGGTGAATATCTTGATGTAGCTCAGAGCCCCTTGTTAAGCACTGAGTACTTCTGCCTTTGTCCGTTGAGACCAACAGCGGACACAGATGTTGAGGCAGATGCAGGCAGTGGCACCCTGAGCAGCTCAAAAAGGGCAGGGAAAGCCATTCTGCTCCCTGAGGACTGACTCTTCTGGGCTCTTCTTTCTCAGGTACCCATTCCCCATGGTGTTCAGCAGCTGCAGCAGGAGGGACCTGGAGGCCAGCCTGGAGAAAGGAATGGGCATGTGCTTGTTTAACCTGCCGGAAGTCAAGCAGTCCTTTGGGGGCCAGAAGTGTGGCAATGGATATGTGGAAGAGGGAGAGGAGTGTGACTGTGGGGAACCCGAGGTAAGAGGGCCTTTTCCAGAACGTTTGTCTCATATCCCTGGCTGGGCAGAGGCGTGAGAACTTGCAGGGGCTGTGCAGCAGCATGTAAGTTCTAGAAATTCGGGATGCAAAAGTCCTGCATGGCCACCTTGAACAAGCCTCCCAAGCTAGGCTGGCTTGCTTGAATTTTAACTGTCTTCCAGACTTAATTGTATCACTTGGTCTAAACAGATAAAGAATCTTCTTTATTTAAGGGCGTAATATTCTCGGCAAGATGAAGATAAGAGTAATAAAAAAGTATTTAGCTCTGAGTTTGACAGAAAGAAAGCCTCGAAATTCTAGCCTCAAATCGCTAATAAGCACCATTTCTTTTTCTTTGGAAGATGTGCTACCAGAGGGGATTTGAAGTAAGCAGCATTCATTTTTAACCAAGAGCTGCTTCTCAAGTTTAAATTCTGTCATTGCTGCTGCTGCAGCCTCCTCTATATGCAAAGCTGGAGGCTCCCAAGGCTTCTGCTTCAAATCTTGTTAACTTTCAGAAGCAATAAGTGAAAGCAGGGAACATTTTCATCCAGCGACGGGCTTATTTAACCCACTTTTCCAGCCTGTGTTGGGAACCGTCCTGGTTTCTTTAGGGTCCAGAATTAAGTTAATCAACATGAAAATTGTAACAGTCACTTTTTAATCTCTGAATAATCTTGAAAGATGAAGGGAAAGAGGACACAGCAAGCCTGCCTGGGAAAACGAGGGCTTCCTCCAAGCTTGGAGGAGGTTGTGTTTAGAATAAATCAAAGCAAGTCATTTGTATCGCAGGCCGTCTACATGTGGGATTCCTGCCCCAGAGCTCATGCAAGCTGAAATGG
This sequence comes from Trichechus manatus latirostris, assembly GCF_000243295.1. Classification (NCBI taxonomy): domain Eukaryota; kingdom Metazoa; phylum Chordata; class Mammalia; order Sirenia; family Trichechidae; genus Trichechus; species Trichechus manatus. Next base: position 15,648,718 of record NW_004443967.1, on the reverse strand, counting down.
AAGACAAGTTCAAGGCGGGCTTAGCTAAATTATGGGGCTTAATGAGGGCTTAGGAAGATGGGATCTTGGAGTACTGTTCTGAAAAGGGGATTCTCAGGTGGCAGGAAAATTGTGCTGAAACTCTGGGGCATCCTCGTATTTCTGTGTTCATCAGATGAACAATTGGTTAACAGAATCTTCACCATCGCTCAATCCCCACGTCTCTCTCTGAGGTTTTCCATACCAGCAGCAATGATCTTGGTCTGACAGTTTCTGTAAGACTGTTCAGGGTGACTAAGTAGAGAAACTCAGGATCCATCAGTCATAATGGCATTCCCTTCAGCAGAGTTTAGTTTTGTTTCCAATGTGCAGGGAGTGGGTGTCATGCAGGGGCAAGCCCTAATTATAGGGTTCCAGAAACCCTTTCTGGAGGAAAAGTTGAAACCGTCAGGGGGGAGGGTGTGCAAAGGAAAAACTCCTTGGAGGCCATGTTAATTACTTGAAAAAAAAAAATTATCCGTATTTTTCTGAAGAGGCTATATTGACTTAAAATGGTTTATCTTCGATTTGAGCTCCTTGTAGTTGTTTATGAATTTAAAGAAATTTGACAGCTCTTTATGGAGCCATGAATTCTCAGGGTTTGAATGACTCCATTAGCAGTCATTTACTCCACATGCCACCCCCACCCCCACTGCAGGGTCACCACTACCATCAACACTATTCCTATTACCACCACTACCACCACCATCTTCACCACCGTACCGGTACCACTGCCGCTGTCACCCCATTACCATTACCCCTCTACCGCTACTACCACTGTCCTCACCATCACTGCCATCCCCGTCGCCACCACCGTCACCACCATCCCCATCTCCACCACCATCACCACCACTGCCATCCCCATCTCCACCACCACTGCCATCCCCATCTCCACCACCA
>NW_004443967.1:15625218-15646942 GCF_000243295.1 Trichechus manatus latirostris | reverse complement strand
CATCCCCATCGCCACCACCACTGCCATCCCCATCTCCACCACCATCACCACCACCACCGCTGCCATCAGTCCTACAGTCACCACCGTGACCATTACCAGCACCACCTCTATGTCATCAAATTCATGGGTGTCTGTAATTCTGATCCTTTCTTTTATCTCTATCACATAGTCATCCAGCTTATCCCTGACAGGATACTCACTGCCTACCCAGGCAGCACATTACTTTGCGGGGCGGCTTCAGTTGTTACAAACTTCTTCCTTACATAGACTCAGGTCCACCTCCATGTAACTCCCAATTTTTGTATTTCTGTCTTTTGGGCCCTTATTTCACAGGATAAGTTGTTGATTCTTGAAGAGAGCTCGCGTTTGCCTCATCCAGGGTTCTTTCTTCCAAGAAAAATCTTTCAGTCCCAGACAAGCCTGTTGCCTCACTCTTTTGTTTTTTTTTTTTTTTTTTTTTTTTTTTGCTTTGCAAGGTCCAAGTTCAAACTGTGTCTAGCAGTGTGACAGCCTATTTCCTGTTTTCAGACTACTTTGACCAAAGCGTTTCTTCAGGCCTATAACCCGGGCTCTGTATCCTGCTACCAGTGCTCAGGCCCTGGAGATAGCCATCATGCCTTTGCATCATCCTGGCCCGTAGAGGGGCCCAGTGTGTGGTGGATGCGTGAGTACATAGATGGGGTCAGAACAGCCTCTACCAGCACACAACTGGACCCAGCTTCCGCTCTCTCCTTGTCGGAAATAATCTTCACTGTTTTCAAAAAGATGCATTAGAGTCTTATCCCAGTTCGTTTTGATTAAGAACCTATACTACTCCCTTCGGTGAGAGAATGACGATTAGGGCATTTGCGGAAAAGTCTCTCATGGCTTCATTATTCGTTCTTCTTTGAAGACTTAGTGTTCACTGGCTCTCTTGAACTTCTCTATTGAGTACTAAAGAAGAAGTAAATGTGTCAACAGATGAGGAATTTTTCTCTTCTGATAAATATGGTACTGCAGAAGAAATAGATTCCAGGTAGTCACAAGGCAAGTGACTGCTGAAGCCTTCCTATCCAGGCATTGGCCTGCTATCAACCATAAGGCTGTCGCGACAGATCACTTGTTCTTCCAATTGACAGGGCTGGGAAAGCAGCCTTATCTCCTTGTTCAAAGTCAATGGGATGCCAGTAGCTTGCACATATCTTTTAAACTTAGTTATCTCTGTTATTTTCTCTCTTTCACATGATCAATCCCCTTTGAAGTCAAAGCCATTCTCTTTGGCTGCATTTCCATTTGAGTCACTGCTTACGTTATTGGGTGGTTAGGTGGGGGTGGGGGGACATAGTTCTTAAAGGATCTTAGAACCTACATTTAGGATGGCTGATTTAACTTAGAATTTCAAGGAAGTCTGTACTTCGAATTAATGTGTCATTAAAATAGAAACATTTGGACCATAGCAAGTGGGATGGTATCGCTGTACTTTTGAAGGCATTGAATGGGAAAGCAGTTAAACAGACTCCTTTTAAAAGAGTTTACAAAGTTCCCAAATGATTTAGGAGTGTGAGTCCACGAGTTAGAAACTCTTATTGCCATAAAAGTTACAACCGGACTTCTGGTTGGTGGTTTTATTGTTTATATAATGCATTCCGGATGTTTCTAAAGGCCTTGAACAAATTTAAAATTTCATGACTGTGGACGTATGTATCATAGGAGCAAATGGTAAACACCAAATAAAAGCATAATCTTAGAGTTTGACATAGGATACTGTCGAGATAACGAGTTTCACTGTAAATCTTCTGGTTTATTGACAAAATCTTGTTAATTGCATTTATGGTTCTAATGCTACAGTCATTCAAAAACAGATGGTTTTCAGTAAACTACTATTCTGTTAAACTAGTATATGGCTGGCGTCACTCTAGCCAATAATGTATGAATTCTTCAGAGCACATCATATATTGAATAAGATAAAAGGACATTGATAAATTAAGCAGTATTAAAGACCCTCGAACTGTTCCTTCTTCTGATAATTATAATTTCTTCTAAAATAGGTACACCCCAAGTAATTAGGATGTTTTCAAGTATGAGAACTTCATAAATACACTAGATAAATTTGTATAGGCCTTTGGTTTAGAACTAAGCAAAAGGGGTCATTCTCTTCTTTTCGTGAGGAAAAAAAATTGGGTACTTGTAAAGCACAGCCCAGTGAAGGAGTTCATTTTTCTCCCTCATTTTATTTCAGAGAGGGCAGTAGGTCTAATGTTTGATTTGTCTAAATCCCTTGCACATTGGGCGGACACCGCCTGCAGACCTCCCTCCAGCCTCTCTCTCGTTCTAATTGCATTGCTGAGCGACCCGAGGGCCTCGTCAGGGCGGACACCTGCCTGTGCTATACATGGGGTCCTCCACTGCTGTTGGGCTGGACTTCGTTTCCTGCTGGTACGCTGTAGATCACAGGGTCAGTCTTTGAAGTGCAAAGTTTATATGTTGTGTTGTTGGGTGCTGTTGAATCGATTCTGACTCATAGTGACCCCGTGTGACAGAGTAGCACTGCGGCATAGGGTTTTGTTGGCTGTAGTCTTCACGGGAGCAGATCACCAGGTCTTTCTCTCGCAGAGCTGATGGGTAGGTTGGAACTGCCTACCTTTTGGTTAGTAGTTGAGCACTTAACCGTTTGCACCACCAGGGCTTCTTAAAGTTTATAGTCATCTACGGATACTTTTAAATATTTGCGTTCAGAGTACTTCCAGTGATCCTGATACAGTTCGCTGCACTGAGGCCTGCAGTCATGGGAGAGGCCCCAGCGTCCGGCTGACGTGATTGACCCGGTCAGCCCGCCAGCCGTCCTGTTGCTGCTCCCTTCCCCTGCACGAGGGAGTCTCTTCTCTCCTGAAGGCTCCCAGGGACCGCAGACCCATCAGTTCATAAACACTTGACAGAAGCTTCGCTTTCTTACAAATGAAAATAATCCTCAGTCAAACCAGCTCTCAGCCCAGCGTCTGGGCCCTTGGGGTCCTTCTTGCCTCTTACAGGCACTTAGGCTGTGATGTGGACATTCAGGGAAGAGTTACTCCTTGCGACCCTATCTAACGGCTCTCGTCCCCCTCCCCAGGAATGTACGAATCGCTGCTGCAATGCCAGTACCTGCACCCTGAAGCCAGACGCCGTGTGTGCACATGGGTTGTGCTGCCAGGACTGCCAGGTGAGCTTCCTAAAGCGGCGACCTGCCCCCAGGGCCACCGACAGGTTCAGGTGCTTCAACAGGGACGGGGCAAGCAGTGCTGGCAAGACCACTGCCCAGCGCTCTTGGCCTGAGACCCAGTGCTCACTGCCTTAGAGACAGACCCTTAATGCGCAACTTGATGTTGTCCGCCTCCTATTTTTATTATCTCCCCATTTAGTGTGAAATGCACATGTTAATTGCATTTTCTGATGCATTATGTATGCATGGGCTTAAAAGTCGTTGGACCTAACGGGGAGTCATTGCTCAGTGGGTGCAGAGTGTCTGCCTGGGGTGACGGACAAGTTTGGAAATGTACAGTGGTGATGGTCACACAAAATGGTGACTGTGATTAATGTCACTGAATTATACACTTAACAATGGTTAAAATGGCAAAAAAAAAAAAAATTTTTTTTAATAGTATTGTGTTTTCGGTGAGAGTTTACACAGCAAATTAGCTTCCCATTTAACAATTTCTATGCGAATCATTCAGTGACAATGATTACATTTTTCACAATGTGTCGGCGTTCTCATTAATTCTGTTCTGGTTGTTCCATTTCCAGTAATCTCGTTTCCCTGCCTCCGTACCTTCTCATCTTTGCTTTAGGGTAATTGTTGACCATGTGGTCTCATATAGGTGATTTTTTAAAGGAGCACAGTACTCACAGGTAATATTCTTTATTTTATGAGCCGCTCTGTTATTTAGCTAAAAGGTGACCTCAGGGGTTAGTTTCCGTTCAAGATTTAAAGAGTATCTCCGGGCGATAGTCTCAGAGAATCCTCCAGTCTCAACCGGTCCAGTAAGTCTGGACTTTTTAAGAATTTCGAGTTCTGCATTTTTCTCATGTTCTATCAGGATCCATCTATCGTGGCCTTGATCAGAATGGTTGGTAGTGGTAGCCGGGCATCATCTAGTTCTTCTGATCTCAGGATGGATGAGGCCGTGGTAGACTATCTGTCCGGTAGACTAGTTTCTTCTTTGAGTCTTTGGTTTCCTTCTTTCTCTTTTGCTGCAGAAGAGTAGAGACCAATGGTTGTACCTTAGACGGCTGCTTGCAGACTTTTAAAGACCCCAGCTACTATTCACCAAACTAGGATTTAGAATGTAAATTTTATGAACTATATTATGTAAAATGGCAAACTTTATAGGCACTCTGGTAGTGCAAACAGTTAAGCACTCAGCTGCTACCCCAAAGGTTGGCAGTTCAGACCCACCCAACAGCTCCACTGGAGAAAGACCTGGCAATCTGCTCCTATAAAGATTACAGCCAAGAAAACCAGTTCTACTCTGTCACATGGGGTCATTACAACATGGAGTCGACTCAACAACACCCAACAGCAACAACAGCATATTTTACCAAATTTTTTTTTTAATAATTGGATCAAAAACTTGAGCTATATGTTACAGTGTCCAGTGGTGCTGTTAGCAACACTTGGAGTCCTGTATTGATAATGAAAGGAACTTTGGTGCAAGACGTCCCTGCTCGCCTGCCAGTCAGCCTCCCATGGGTCCCTCCTCTTTATTCCCAGGAATGTCTGCCTGCTTGGCTGAGAAACTGTGCGAGTTGTTCCAGGGGTTTTGTATAAACATATTGATCTTAATGTCCTCCTAATTGAAGGTGTTGGCTGACCCCGCCCAGCCAAGAGTGGCAGATTTATACTTTGGCCATTCCTGCCGCCATGATTGCATTTGTTTTGGCAAGTCCGTTGTTTGTCTCCTTATTCAGAGCTGAGATCTGACAACGAGTAGAAGCCTGAACTCTGGATTCCAAGGTTCCAAGGGTAGTGTTTTATTCTTTTTAATTAAGCAACTGATCTTGGCATTCTGCTTTCAGGAAACTCCCTCTTAGCTACCCCACTAGAGCATGATTTGAGTCAAACATGCAATGCATTTTTATTCAGCTTTGAAATAGCCTTCATCCCCTTCCTAGTTGTGATTAGCTTCTGGGGAAAGTTCAAAGAGGCTGGCACTCCCTGGCACCCAGCAGCTGGCAGTGGAAGGTGCCTGGGAGAGGGTTGAGGGGAAGGGTACAAGGCCAGGCTTATGCCCCGGAGATGCCCAAGGCAAGTCCCGGGAGGAAAGGGGGTGAGGTCATGAGGCAATGCCTGGGTGTGACGGCTTTCATGTAATGCCTTTTAAACAATTCCTTTTGACTTGCAGGCCTTTCTGAAGATAGCAGGAGTCTTATCTCATGCCTTGCGTGTGTGCAGAGAACCAAGCTCAGGACGGGGGTAGCTGCAGGAAACCTTAAGCCACTCCAAACCTTAATTTCCTCAACTGTGAACCGATGAGGGCCTGGTCGGGTGGTTTCATTTGCTTTTTCTCTACCTCGTTCCTTAAAGCACTAGAGACTACGACGTGACGACAAATGGCTGTCGTGCTCACACCCGTGGAGTCGTCTTTGTTAACCTCCCCCGCAGTTGCATTTTAAAGCATGAGTTGGTGTTGGCACCTGAGATCTTCTTCTTAAGAATCAACAAACCCAGTAGCCCACGCTCCCCTTCCTGCCTCCCCTTCCACGGAGGGGCCAGCGGCCGGCTTCTCTGCTCATCAGGAACCCCTAATGTTGCATGGAATTAAAAAGAGACGTCCCCTCGTTGCCCGCCATAGTGGAATGGTGGAAAGCCGAGCCCGAAGCAAGACACTGCCTATTTAACGAGCTCCCTCTGCTGTGGAAGGGGCTTCTCTTGAAGCCCTTGTCCCTCTACAGAGGCTGTATTAGGGGCCCTTGCTCCAGTTCACCCCAAGAGTCTGCTCCCTGCTTCCCTGCGGGGTGCATGCCCTGACTGCCCCTCTCCTTTCAGCCGAAGCCTGCGGGAACGGCATGCAGGGATTCCAGCAACGCCTGCGACCTCCCTGAGTTCTGCACGGGGGCCAGTCCTCACTGCCCAGCCAACGTCTACCTGCACGACGGCCACCAGTGCCAGGGGGTGGACGGCTACTGCTACAACGGTGTCTGCCAGACCCACGAGCAGCAGTGTGTCACGCTCTGGGGACCAGGTACATGGCCGGGGAGGCCGCTGGCCAGCCTCTGAGTAAAGGGTTTGTGCGGCGCCTCTGGGCCATGGGGCTGTGGGAGCCTGTGGGGCTGGGGAAGTCCCTGGGATGGGGGAGTTGCTGGCCACCTCTGGGCCATGGGGCTGTGGGAGTCGCTGGTAGGCCCCTGGGTGGAGGATTTGGGGGAGCCACTGGTCACCTCTGGGCTGTGGGGCTGTGGGAGCCGCTGGCCGCCTTTGGGCAGTGAGGCTGGGGGTGAGGGCACTCCATCCCCACAGCTCTCTTTCCTGGAGTCTGATCTAAGAGGCTGCGGTAGAGTTCGCAGGGAGGAGATGTCTACAGATAGGGCCAAAGGTGTGCGGGGCGCTGGCTGAGCACAAATGAACACCCCTGGAGCCTATCCTGGGGGCGCTCAGGGCAGTCCAACAACAGATGTGAGAGCACCCACAGCGTGTCCCTGGGTGGCTGAGCTGAGTCAGCCACAGTCCCTGCCCTCAGAAAGCTCATAATGTAGTCGGCAAGACAGATAGACAGATGTGGGAAATGCCTCTACGTGCTCTGATGAGGCCCCAAACCACAGGCTGCGGGTACCCAGAGAGGGGACGATCACTTCGGCCAGAGGGGCCAAGGGCTGGGTCAGAGAGGCCCTGAGTGGACTTGGTGGGTGGCTTAGTCATCTAGTGCTGCTATAACAGAAATACCACAAGTGGATGGCTTTAACAGAGAAATTTATTCTCTCAGTCAAGTAGGATACAAGTCCAAATTCAGGGCCTCAGCCCCAGGGGAAGACTTTCTTTCTCTGTCGGCTCTGGAGGAAGGTCCTTGTCATTGTCATCAGTCTGGTGAAGGAGCTTCTCAGCGCAGGGACCCCAGATCCAAAGGACGTGCTATTCTCTTGGCTCTTGTTTCTTGGTGGTATAAGGTCCCCATGTCTCTCTGCTCGCTTCTCTCTTTTATATCTCAAAAGAGATTGGCTTAAGACACTATCTAATCTTGTAGATCTCATCAATGTAAGTGCCGCTAATCCATCTCATTACATCATGGTGATAGGATTTTCAACACACAGGGAGATCACATCAGATGACAAAATGGTAGACAATTATACAATACTGGGAATCGTGACCCAGCCAAGTTGACAGATATTTTTGGGGTATACAATTCATGACACTCTGCTTCTTGGGACTGAGGATGCAGCTGAGGCCTGGCTTCCCAGGGAGCTGCCTCATCTTCCCTGGAAGCCTCGTTTGAGCCCTCTCCCTCTGCTAATCACCATCACCCCGATAATGGAGGAGGCCTCTCCCTGGGAGCCGTGTACCGAGGGCATGCGGCAAAGAGGACATCACCCCCAGGCTCAGAGTTCCTAGACAGGCAAACACAGCCTCAGGTGCGGGGCACCACCTCAGGCTCCCGATACCTCAGGTGTCAGCCTATCTCTGTCAACCCCATCTTAGTACTTCAAGTCACCACAGAAGCTTCCTCAGGGAGCGAGCAAACACAGCGTGCCAGAGCCGGCTGTGGCCCTCTGGGTGGGGGCTGCTCAGAGTGGGCCTGAACGGCCCCTCTGCAAACACCCCTGCTCCGTTCCCCACCACCCCCCATCATGCAGCCGCCCGCTTGTCCCACTCAGGGCACTGCATGAGACCCTCCAGGTTGTCACAAACTGCCACAGACTCAGTGGCTTAAAACACGATAGATTTATTCACTTAGAGCTCCAGAGGTCAGAAGTCCAGAGTCAAGTGTGAGCAGGGCTGTGCTCCTTCTGGAGGCTCCAGGAAAATCCGTTGCCCCGCCTTTTCCAGTTCCTCGGACCCTCCCACAGTCCTTGGCTTGTGCCCCTTCTCCAGATCTCCGTCTCTGACTGGGACTCTCCTGTCTGTTACACGGATACAGGTGATGACACTGGGTCTGCCCAGATAATCCAGGCTAATCTCCCCGCCCAAGATCTTTAACTTAATCACATCCACAAAGTCCCTTTTGGCGTGTCAGGTAACGTTCACCAGTTCCAGGGCTTCTAATGTGGACATCTTTGGGGGCCGTTATGCTACCCATCACAGGCATTGAACAGACCACTTACTAGCAGCCTAGCCTTAGGCAAGTTACTCAGCCTTTCTGTGCCTCGTCGGTAACATGGGGACAGTGGTGTGAATCAACAGACTGTTATCCTCCAGCGTAGCCTGTGTCTGTGTATAGAGTACGTGCGTGGTACCGGATGCATGGTAACTAGGAAATATAAACTCTATAAATAAGACGTGGCCTGTGCTCTCAAGAAGATCACAGACTAGGGCGCAAGATACTCGAATCCTTGAGGCTGGTAGTAAGGACTGTGAGAGGATTGTGGGGACACGGAGGAGAGGGGGCTCAACTTGGTGAGTGGAGGAGGCCGCCAGCGGGAGGCCCTGGCGCACTTGTTCATGGGTTGAATTTTATCCCCCCAAAATAGGTTGAAGTTCTAATCCCTGGTAAGTGCAAATGAGCCCTTATTTGGAAATAGGGTCTTTAAAGATGTTATCAGTTCACATGAGGTCATGTTGGAGTAGGGTGGGTCCCAATGCCATCTGAGTGAGTCCTTGTTAAAAGAGACAGAGAGACACACAGGGAAGACGGCCACGTGAAGGTAGAGGTAGACATTGGGGGGGTGCCGCTGCGAGCCGAGCACTGCTAGGAACCACCAGACGCCGACAGGAGCAAGCAAGGATCTTGCCCCAAAGCCTTCAGAGGGACGTGGTCCTGCCGACAACTGGATTTCAGACTCCTGAGCTCCAGAAGCGTGAGACGATGTATTTCTGTTGTATTAAACCACCTGGTTTGTGGTGCCTTGTTACGGAGTCTCTAGGACATTCATACAGTGGTCATTAGACGAGAGGAGAGGATGTAAAATATAGCATTTATTCCAGCCTATAGAATAGCACGGGCCATGGCCCCCAAGAACCTGGGGCAATCCAGGGGATGGCGGGGGTTTCTGTTTGGCTGGAGCTTGGGTGGTGCCTTGGAGAGTATAAATCCTCATCTACCACCCATTCCCTCACTCACTGAATGTTTATTGACTCCCGCTGTTTGTACAAGAGCAATCCCAAGGTGGCGCAAACAGTTAAGCACGCAACTGCTAGCTGAAAGGTTGGCAGTTTGAACCCACCTAGAAGCACCTCAGAAGACAGGTGTGGCGATCTGCTTCCAGAAGGTCACAGCCATGGAAAACCCAATGGAGCAGTTCTACTCTGCACACTTGGGGTCGCCATGAGTCAGAATCCACTTGAAGGCAACTAACAGCAACAAGTTTTACAACGCAGACTCAAAAGCCCTGATTCTGCCAGAGTAGCATCCTCCCTGTAGGCCCCGTGCCCTCTTCCTAGGCCTGGATTCAGGGCCAGGATGTGACCCCATCCTGCTGTCCTCACAGGAAGCATTAGTCCCGGACAAATCCAGTCCCAGGGACAGAGGTAACTTCCTCGCCCAGGCCCCTGGAAGCCCAGGGCCATTACTGGCCAGATGTGCCGTGTTGAGCGCTTTCTAATGCTTTGTTACAGTGGGTGGTTCAAATTAGCTTGTCATGATTTCAGAAAGAAAAATGGAGCATCATGGATGCATTTGCAGTGTTTAGTTTCCCCATCCATTAGCGGATGCTCTGGGACCTGGACCACGTTCGCTTGGGGGTCATTTCAGGCCTCCTGGAAGCACTGGGCGTCACTGAGTTCTTGCCCGGCTGGTTCATGCCATCCACACCCTGGTGACCTGACCGAGTTGTTGAGTCATCCAGGATTCTCTGGTTACATCCAGGATGGCGTTGACTCATTACCCAGAGCTGGCTGCCCAAACACTGGCCGGATGAAGCCCTTCCTTCCAGCTAACTATTCCCTCCTGAAACAAGCTTTTCTCGTTCCAGCGTTATATTTCAATACGATAATCCGGCTTCCAAATCTTTCTACAAATAAAGTGATAGAAAATTCAAAACATATGCCTGCAACTCCTAACTCGCAATGTAAGATGCTATTAGAATACGTTTTGGGGTTTTGGTTAGTTTGTTTTGCTAATTGTTGCTGTTGATGATGTTCTTATTGGCTAGGAGCATAATATTTTCTCCCCTCACTGCTTTTCTCCCATAAATCTTATATCTCAAGGCTTTCTCTGTCCACATCAAACACGTAAATGTTATCTGCAGTTCAAACTGCGTGACTTGCCTTTAGCTCTTGTCATGGTTGGAATTATGTCCCCCAAAAAATGTGTGTATCAATTTGGCTAGGCCATGATTCCTGGTACTGTGTGATTTTCCTGGATGTTGTAAACCTGCCTCTATGATGTTAATGAGGGAGGATGGGGGCGGTTGTGTTAGTAAGGCAGGACCTGATCTACAAGACTGGTTTGTGTCCTGAGGCAATCTCTTGAGATACTAAAGACAGAAGTGAGCAGTGAGACAGGGGGACCTCATACCATCAAGAAAGCAATGCCGGGAGCAGAGCGCGTCCTTTGGACAGGGGTCCCTGCGCCGAGAAGCTCCTCGTCCGGGGGAACACTGATGAGAAGGCCGACAGAGAGAGAAAAAGGCTTCCCCTGGAGCTGACGCCCTGAATTGGGACTTTTAGCCTACTTTGACCGTGAGGACATAACTTTCTCTTCGTTAAAACCATCCACTTGCGGTGTTTCTGTTATGGCGGCGCTAGATGACTAAGACAGCTCTCTTTGTCCAGTTCAGTCTTAACATCCTCAAAGATTTTCTGTCAGTGTGATGTGACCCTTTACTCCTCCTGAAATACAACTGAATCTTTTTCTTCAGGCAGCACATTACTTTTGCCAGCATTGTTTATCAGTTGGTAACTGAAAACATTATTTGGAAATCAGTCTTACAGATAACGACCTGTCTTGAGCCAGAAACAATTCACATCAGGGAAGTTCTGAAATACGTTCATTTTATCTCATTTATCACCCACCAGAATCCAGTGCTGCTTGATTTGCGCGGTGTGAGCTGGTCAGGCCATTTTTATGGGCTGGTAAATATTCGGTGCTTATCTGCAAGGCTGGTTTAAATGAGTTTGGTTTACTGTGATTCACCCGGGCATTGCATTTACTAATCACCTGTAGCTGTGGTGGCAGCTGATGGGAAGAGAAGGTATTTTCACCGAGAGTCATACTGTTTAAGAATCCGAAAAGCCTCCCTTTTGGCCCATGGTGTGAGAGGGAAATTCTAAAATTTGTTTATTTGGGCTTCATTTTCTGATGGATGCAAAGGTTGATTGGGGGAAGAGAGACAGGGAGAAATACAAGGAGAAGAAGCTTCCACTTGTTTTATAAAAATGCCTTTCTCCGTGGATATTGGTGATGGGTTGAGGAAATTAGTGATAGGAGGAGGGCAGAGCTGATTGGATTAAATTAGAGAAGTTCATTTGCATAATGGAGTCATTTCAAGGAAAAGACGAGAGCAAGTAAATTGTGGGCTTCATGCAACATGCCATCGTCTTGCTTTCAAAAGAGATGATGACACCGGGAACTTCCAAGCTAAAATGACAGGTCCACTGATAGTCACTCCGACGATAAAATTGTTCATTCAGACCCATCGCTTCTTAAGTAATTATAACATCCAGTGTAATGCCGAAATTCCCTCTGAATGACCAAATGTTAACTTTTGATCATGGCACAACATCTAAGTGTTCCATGGCTAAGACCTCAAAGGGCTTTACGTGGATGTAATATGGTAATGCCAAGAAGACCGTTGGCCTTTGTTTCACGAGACAGCGTGGAATTTTTTCAGTGCAGCAACTTTGCGTTTTCAGCATCTTACAAGTGGACAGAAGTCATTTACACTTCTTTTTTTTTTTTTGGCCGTTCTGTCTCTAAGGTGGATGCCAGACGGGAGTGGACAAAAGCCACTGGGACACTTTGTCACTTTGCTAGGGGCCTTCTCCGTTGTCCCAGTCAGCTGCCCCAGGCCTTTGAGTTTGTTTTCTTTACCGATATTTTCTTTAGTACATTAGCTGCATCTACTGCAGAGCTCAGCACTGAGCCCCTTTTTGGTTTGCCTACTTTATAAATTAACTTATTTTGTCTAAACTTTGAGGGAAATGATAATGTCTCTTCCGAGGAAGTCAAATGTCCTTTTTGACCCTTCAACCAGTTGCTGTCAAGTGGACCTTGACTCATGGTGACCCCGTGTGTGTCAGACTAGAACTGTGCTCCATAGCGTTTTCAATGGCTGATTTTTTCAGAAGCAGATTGCCAGGTCTTTCTTCAGAGGTGCCTCTGGGTGGACTTGAACTTTCAACCTTTCAGTCACCTTGGCTAGTAGTCAAGTACTTAACTGTTTGCACCATCTAGAGATTCCTAAAGCTGTTTTATAATCCCTAATAATTTTACAAGAAGCCCTGGTGGCGCACTGGTTAAGCACTTGGCTGCTAACAGAAAGGTCAGCAGTTTGAAACCACTAGCCACTCTGCAGGAGAAAGACGTGGCCGTCTGCTTCCGTAAAGATGCCAGCCTTGGAAACCCTATGGGGCAGCTCTGCTCTGCCCTACAGGGTCACTGTGAGTCAGAATTGACTCGATGGCAATGGGTTTGGTTTGGCTTTTATGATTTTACAGGTTGTTTCTGCTGCCCCTTACATAAACCTGGCTTCCTAAGCCATGATGAGCTCTTGGCTTTGGGGCATCGAAACGCTAAACACATCCTGACACGGAAGACCCTGTCTGTTCTGGGTTTGCATTCCCAGTGCTTTTTTCCTTTTCCAAGATGCTTTCATACTTGTTTAAATACAGTTTCTATTCCTTTGCGTGATTCCTCATCCTAATTGTAGCTCCTTTATTTGGTGTTGGTATTCCCTATCGGCAGTTCTCCTCTTTGCTCTGCTGCTGTGTGTGCCGTGTGTGTCTCAAGTCCCCGTTGAAGTCGGTCTGTTCTCCCCTCCGCTGTCTCCCCCTTCCTCCCCGTGGTTCTCCTGCACACCCACACCCAGCCTTGCTTCCGCCTCCCATCGCTGCCTTGGAGCCGTTTGCATGCTCACATGCCCGAGACTGCGCAGAGATCTCTCTTTAAACCTCCCCATACAGAAAATGGAGGAGCCCTGGTGGTGCAGTGGTTAAAGCACTCAGCTGCTAACCAAAAGGTCAGTGGTTCGAACCCACCAGCCACTCTGAGAGAAGAAGATGTGGCAATCTGCTTCCGTAATCGCCTTGGAAACCCAACGGGGCAGTCCGACTCTGTCCTGTAGGGTCACTGTGAGTCGGGATCAGTTGGATGGCAGTGGGGTCAGAGGGTACAAAGAAAGCACATTTATCAGTTACCGCATTTGAGTTGCAGCAGGGTATTGTCTGTTGTTAAAGTGACCACATTTCCCAGGAATAAATTGCTTTGTAGTAGTAAGGGTGACAGAATCCATGAAGCATCAGAATTGTCTCATTGTCAATGGCAGAGCAGTATCAATTTTGCCTACCCAGTTCAGAGAGCCTAGCGTCCAGTAGAAACTGCTGGGACATCCGTTGTCCTGGTCTTCTGGGGTAGGGAAGGAAGGAACAAAGCCATTTTCTGCCTTGTTTTATCAGCCCTTCAGTGCGTCACAGATCCATGTGAGCCTGGCTTTGCTTGGGCTGCGTGTTGACAAGTCTTGTGGCTCTTACCTGTTACCCCATGGTGCAAGGATAGCCAGCGCACCTGGCTGCCACCCCGCTCAGCTGTAGCTGCAATGCAGGGCTCAGTCATAGTCTCTCTGTTCCTGAGGCCCAGAGGGGGTCCAGCACATGTAAGGACTCCATAAACATCGGAGAACCAAGGGGAGAGTCCCAGCTTCACACTCAGTGCCACCCTTAATGGCTATGTGACTTTAAGCAACATACTTACCCTGCTGAGTTCCAGTTTTCTTGTCCATAAAATGGAGAATGAGACCTACCTCACAGGATCGCTGTAAGGAATAATGGATGAAGGTTCGGTGCTCTGCTCAAGGCCCCTTCTCCAAGAGGCTTCCCCTGATGAGCCTGCCTAAACCAGCAGCCCTCAGCCCCCTCGTTCCGTTCTCTCCTTTATAGCGCTCATCGCCACTGGACTTCAGAGGAACGTGCTCATGTTTGGTTTTCCTTGTAATTTGCAAGCCAGCAGGAGGTTTGTCCAGTTTGGCCAGCACTGCACCCTCAGTGCCTGGCAGATATAAATTCTTAATAAATGTGTGGTATATGATGGAAGTCTGCAACACACTGGATGGATGGGTGGATGGATGGGTGGATGGGTGCATGCATGGATGGATGGATGGATGGATGGATGGATGATGGATGGATGGATGATGGATGGATGGATGGATGATGGATGGATGATGGATGGATGGATGGGTGGTTGGGTGGGTAGGTGAGTGGTGGATACATGGATGAATGGGTGGAAGGATGGGTGGTTGAGTAGGTGGATGGATGGATGCATGGATGGATGGATGGGTGGGTAGGTGGTTACATGGATGAATGGATGGATGGATGGTTAAGTGGGTAGATGGATGGATGGATGGCTAGACGGGTGGATGGAAGGGTGGGTGGGTGAGTGGATGGAAGGGTGGGTGGGTGAGTGGATGGAAGGGTGGGTGGGTGAGTGGATGGAAGGGTGGGTGGGTGAGTGGATGGAGGGGAGTGAAGAAGGAAGGATAGATGGAAGAACGGATGAATGGATGGAAGGCTGAGAGACAAAACCAGACAGGCAAGCAAGAAATATGCAGTGTTCATGCAAATACACAGCTGTTGTGTTGTTAGTATTCTAGATTCCAGTTTTTCAAAATGGCTTTGATCAATTGGATCCAAGTACTTTGATAGAACTATCATCGAACAGGATTAATTTAAGTGTAAAGTACAGGTTTTATACTGATAGTCATCCTCCCCATCCCTCACCCTTCCAACAGGTAGTTGGAAAAGAGTAACAGGACAGAATATGGAAAAAAGGGCTCGGTAGTTGACGGAAGCTGAGTATGTCAGTGGGTAACCACATTGTAATGACAGAAAATCTGAATCCAGGGTGGAATAAAGGGAACGTGATGCTGAGAAGCTGGTGCATCACCTTTCACCGTGGTCCGGATTGTGTCCAGCTTGGGGTCGTGCCCCTTACAAAGGAGACTATAGGACGAATCTCTGAAATGGTTTCAAAAAATAGTGGGAAAGGGGTGGTGGTGGCTGGGGTGGCTTAATGCATTGAAGGTCAGTGGCTGAGCCCATGACTGTTCTCAAGTGTTGCAAGGTATTTTTTGATTTGGTTTATCTGCTTTTGCAATGAGATGCTTATCATGTCCGCTGGTAGCCAATGATGAGGAATCAGGCCCAGGGTAAAGAAAGACGGATGTTTTAGTAACAAGAACATCTTGTTTCCTGGGAGGAGGGGAGCCTTGCCCGTCGACAGATGGGTATCTTAAGAAGTTCATTGTCACCTTGGAAGACGTTGAGAGCAGAGAAGCGGGCGCAGAGCTGGGCTCCGAGGAGTCGGCATCCTGGCGGTTGGAGTAATATGAGAGAAGGTGCCCAAGCGGGACACCCGTGGGGTGGGAAGGCCGGCCGGGGTTGCGCCGCGGGGCACACACTTTATTCTCAAGACCAGGGACCGTTCTCCTAACTGTCCCAGGTAGCCTTCAACAGGAGTCGCTGTCACCGGGGGATCCAAGAGCTCCCCAAAGTGCTGGCAGGGCACACCCCAATGATGCTTACTTCCTCTGGCTGGAAGATGTACTGCCCTCTCTGTCGCCCCATCCCTCTCTGCTGTAGCCTGTCGTTTGGTGCAAAATGACCATCGGGTTTTATGCCTGCAAGAATGATTTCTGCCTTGCGAAAACAAGCACTCACTGAAACCATTGCTCACTCTTCTGGGGAACTTTATGAAACTGAACATGTTTTACACGATCCATCCCTGCATTGCTCGCTTGGTGTGTTCTGTCTCTCTCTCTGTCTCTCTCTCTGTGTCTCTGTCTCATTGCTGCCCGACATTAGCCCATTAGTCATCATTCCCCTTTGGAGCCTGCTTTAGCTTGCATTTTCTCACCAGAATTGTGTGGGATGTTGTTAAAGGAAGCAGGCTCCCCCTCCCCAGCAGCCAGCCCGCTAACTTCTTTCGGAGCTGGGTTGGATCTGGCCCCACAACCAGACCTCACCTCCCAAGAGGCTCCACAAGCAGTGGGCCCCAGAGAGGAGACCTAAGAAGGAGGGAGCCCTGACACGCTCGCTTTGCCGCGAGCTGAGCCAAGAGAGGCCGCTAGCCGCTGACACTCTAGGCTTCCAGCAGCCGGTTCACAGCCTGAGTCAGCCCCGATGCAGGCTCGGCCTCCCTGGGCTCAGAACACATCTCCTTAGCCTGAGAGGCCAGGACCGTCCGAAGAAAAATATTAAACACATTCGTGGAGATGAACGTGTTGCTTTGCTTCTGTTTCAGGTGCTAAACCTGCCCCCGGGATCTGCTTTGAGAGAGTCAACTCTGCAGGCGACCCCTATGGCAACTGCGGCAAGGATTCCAAAATCACCTTTGCCAAGTGCGCGATGAGGTAGGGGGCCTGTGCGCTCCGCTGATGTCGCCGCTTGGTGCTTCGCCCAGGCTTAGGGGTGGTTCCAGACCTTTCCTCTGTGAGGACCGTTTGTTCTTGCCCTTCCAGGGATGCTAAGTGTGGAAAAATCCAGTGCCAAGGAGGTGCCAGCCGACCCGTCATTGGTACCAATGCCGTTTCCATAGAGACCAATATCCCACTGCAGGAAGGAGGCCGGATTCTGTGCCGCGGGACTCACGTGTACTTGGGAGATGACATGCCCGACCCAGGGCTTGTGCTTGCCGGCACAAAATGTGCAGATGGAAAAGTAAGAGCCAGATATTTGCTTGCATCGTGGGTCTAAGTCTGGAAGGGAGCTCGTTGAGAAACGTGCTGTTTAAGGACTGGGCTCAGGGGTGTGTTGGTCTTCCCAAATCCACTTCTCGGAATGTTGTCTCTCAAATCCAGTCTGCTGCACCTAGAAGAGAAACTCAGAGGATCCTGCATCCTGGTCTGGCCGCTGAGACGCAGATTTGGGAAAACAGGGCTTGTCTTTTCTGCCCTTTCGTACTGAGAAGTCAGTTCTGCACTCTGATGTCGGTTTCCAGCCAGGAAATTGCGTTGGAGGGAACCGTGGTAGCATAGTATATTGTTTTTGGAACGGTGTCTTGGTTTCTGGCACAGAGTTCTTGGGGGCTTGTTCTCACCTGGACAGACTGGGAAGTCAAGTGTGTTTTCAGAGACCCCATAGGGAAAAGAACAGGAGAGGGGAAGGGTTAAGCCAAAAAAAAAAAAAAGTCTTTGGAAAAGTAGACTAAGGTTTTTGAACTTTAGAAATAAAATGTTAAAAAAGAAGCAAACTCAGATTTTCACATCCTACCAACCCGATTATTTTCCTCAAAACTTTCACACCTGACTCAATAATAGCAAGTTAATAAAGGGAGCACTGGTGGCTCAGTGGTTAAGCCCTCAGCTTTGGATAAAACCAAAAGGTTTTGGTTTCGCGAGGTGGGCGCTTTGAACCCACCATCCACTCTGCAGGAGAAAGTTGTGGCAGTCTGCTCCCGTAAAGATTAAACCAAAAAAACCCATTGCTGTCAGGTTGATCTCGACTCATAGCAACCCTATAGGACAGAGTAGAACTGCCTCATAGGGTTTCCAAGGGGTGGCTGGTGGATTTGAACTGCCGACCTTTGGGTTAGCAGCTAAGCTCTTAACCACTATACCAGCAGGGATTATAGCCTTGGAAACCCTATGAGGCAGTCCTCCTTTGTCCCGTAGGGTCACTGTGAGTTGGAATCGACTTGACGGCAGGGGATGGTTTTAGTAATAAAATGTTTTAGGAAAGAAGATGAATCAGCCCCACGTGCTTTTCCTAGGACCATATTTTCAGAATGACTGTGAAGTCATTCGCTACCATGGGGGTACAGAGGAAGCTCAGATACCGGTCAGTGTCCCTCAGCAGAGCCCGTGGGCAGGAGTTCCCTGCACCCACCCCAGCCCCACCCTGAGCACCCATGCTGTTCCGTGAGGAAATGGGACAGTGCGTGAAAAATGCTCTGCATCCTCCATGTCTCTAACCACGTTTGCTTATGTTCTGGCCTTGATGTTAGAACGATGCCCATTTTTTAAACTGTGGTCTGAGCAGCCCAGTCCAGGTGCGTCTGAACACTGAAGCTCCAAGGACTCAGTTTATCAGTGCTCCACGTGTGGGCGGGATTCGGTGTCCTTCTTTCTGCAGGGCTCCTGTCGGTTGAGGGCCGTGGTTAGCCTAGCCGTGGGCTCGGGAGGAGGGCAGCGTTTGTGCCCTATGATTGTGATGGGGGCCTACTGTGCTCACGGCTATCCTGGTCATCTTTGACTGCTGGAATGTGACAGTCCCCTTGGCCAGGAATGCCCTGGGCCCTGAGGCCTGCTTCTTCTTGTTGGGTGCCTTCAGGTCCATTCCAACTCATAGCAACCCCAGTGTGACAAAGTAGAACTGCCTCATAGGGTTTCCTAGGCTGCGATCTTTATGGGAGCATATTGCCAGGTCTTTCTCCCATAGAGTCGCTGGGTGGGTTCGAACCACCGACCTTTTGGTTGGCAGCGAGCGCTTAACCATTGCACCACCAGGGTTCCTTTAGGGCTGCTGAGACCACACTCTTTTTCAAAGGATGTTAGTCTCCCTGTATAGGAGCTGTAGGGGTCGGATGCGAACTTCCCCTAGGAAGGGTCTGCTTGATTCAGAGTACCTCTGCATTCTAAATGGAGACTTGTCTTCCTTGGACTCTGTTAATTTGTAACATCTTGTGGGAGATAAAGGGCCTGATCCCCTGAGTCTGGACTATATCATGCACCTTTGAAAGGAGGCGGAACACTTTCAGCCAGCACAGTGTCATTTAGCCAGTTACTGCCTGCAGAGTCCTGATCAGTACGAGGGAACTCTCTGGGCCTCTGCTGCCTAGTTCTGTTGATGGATTCTGTCGTCGGTGACATTACTCGTGAGTCAGTATTTTGAAAAAGTTCCTATATTTCAATATTTCCCTTAAGAGATTCTTGGGCCCTAGGTTCTTGGAGTCCCTGAGTTGTCACAAGCCCCACGGTACAGATTAGCCCAGCTTTCACCCAGCTTGCCCTCTTTTATATCTTTTGTCGTTGTTGTTGTTGGGTGCTGTCGAGGGACTTTGACTCATGGTGACCTTATTAGAACAGAACGAAACGTTGCCCAGTCCTGCACCATCCTCATGATCCGTCCAGCCTAGGGAGCTTGTCTTCCGGCACTGTATCAGATAGTATTCCATGGTGATCCATAAGCGTTTTGTTGGCTAATTTTTGGAAGTAGATTGCCTGGCCTTTCTTCCTAGTCTTAGTCTGGAAGCACCACTGAAACTCGTCTACCTTGATTGACCCCGCCAGTATTTGAAATACCAGTGGCCTAGCTTCCGCCAGCAGAGCAACACGCAAGCCACTGCAGCGTGACAAACTGACAGATGAGCAGTGGCTGTATCTTCTCATAGAGAAGAAATGCTGCAGTATGTACATTTCATTGCCAGCACTAAACAAAACTCATGAAAAAAAAATCATTTATCATAAGCTCAGGATTGAGTAGAACCATTAAAAAATGCCAGAAACAGAGAGGGTCAAGAGCTGGTTGAATAGACACAGGAAATCCGGGGTGGAAAGGAGGAATGTGCTGTCACAGTATAGGGAGAGCAATTAAGGTCACATAACAGTGGATGTATAAATTTTCGTATGAGAGACTAACTTGAATTATAAACTTTCACTTAAAGTACAACAGTAAAAAAAAATTTAGATTATACCCCCCCAAAAAAGGCAAAAAGTATAAAAGAATTCAGTAATGTCCACCACTGAGCTGAGCCTTGAAACCCGCCGAGATTGGAGTCGGGCATTGGAAAGGGCCGTGGTTGGGTCTAACGGGAAATGCATCATTATGTCGCATCCACATTAAATGAAAGAAGACAGACTCCTCCCCAAGCTCTCCTCGCTTCCTCCTTTTTAGATATATGCGTGTTTGTGATCACAGAAGCACCCAGAGATTTGCTATGTTTTCCTCACTCTGCAGATCTGCCTCAACCGCCAATGTCAAAATATCAGTGTCTTTGGTGTCCACGACTGTGCAGCCCAGTGCCACGGCAGAGGGGTAAGTAAGCCGAGCTGCCTCTCTCCTGCCAGTCACAAGTGAAGTAAGAAATGACTCATTTGTAAGGGTTTCTGCGATCCATGATTTTTTTTTAAATAGAGCAGTCAGTGTCTCCTCAATATATTTTCTTCTAAAGATATTAATTTTCTTAGACCTTTACATAGCATTAGAAAAGTGATTTTTATTTAACAAAGAAAATCAGATTGAGCAGTAATTGTCTTTCAAATTAACCTTTTGTGATTTAAAAAAAAAGAATTGTCATTTTCAAAGTAATTTTAAAACTAACTTTCTTTCGCGAAGGTTTCCCATTAACATTTCGAACAGAGCTATCTCTCTCTGCGATCCAGTGTCAGAATGCATGTCCAAACTGAAATGCTTCCAGAAGGAATTAAAACAAAGGCAGGCCACGCCGACCACATGTTTTTGAAATCATTTACAATGGGTTTCAACTAAAGAAAGCAGTTATTTTAGTTCAGAGAACCTTTGGGGAAAAGAAGACTCTAATTATTTAAAACATACTTTATTTTTCCTGATGGGCTTAATTATTTCCAATGGAATCATATTAATCTTGATTAGCCACGCTCGTGGTTCATTTGTTTCTCTGAAGCCTTTGCTACAGAAATCATGCTCTAAATGCTATTTTTAAAACTTGCAGACACTCACCTGTGACTCTAACCTAGAATGATGGGGGTTTCATAAAATTATCGTTGTGCCGTAAACGGAAGGGATGGCAGTGCCACCTCCGATGGGTTTGACGACTGTGCATTTGGCTCTTTTGGGGATCCTCACTGGATCATTGCGTTCTTTGCAATGGCTGTAAGAGATGGTCTAGTCCGGCCCTATTATTTTAGTGGTGGAGAAACCAAGGTTCAAGGTTATATGACTGGGTAGCAGATTGGCTGGGTCTCGGGGCGTAGACTCCTTGCTTTCCAGTATCCCCGGGACCTCATCCCCATGGAGGAAAGAGGAAAGCCCACGTTTTTCTGGGTGGTTTGAGCAGCAGGCCACGGCCTGGCCATAGTACTCCACGAATGAGACCACGTCACCAGCAGCTTCCCGAGCTGAGGTGTTAGGACAATGTGGTATCACCCCACCCCAACAGGAGTCCTAGGGGCTGGTACATCAGGGGCACCATCTTGAAGGAGACAGGCAAGACACTCAGATTCGGCATAGGCTGTGCCCCGTGGTAATTAATCCTGCTTTATTTCAGCTTCATAGGAATTTACTTTCCTACTTATCACCGACTACCTTGACAGTCAGCCTTCTCCTCTGAAGCCGTTGGTGCAGAGGTGGATGTTCATCAGAAAAGTCAGCGAAAGCAGAGAATCATTGCAAATGAGACACACAGACTCCAGACCTTTCGTTTTGCCTTGAAGTAGATAAATGTACATGTGACACCTACATTGTGATGCAGCGTTGAGGCCTTTGAGCTTGGTC
>NW_004443967.1:15619151-15624588 GCF_000243295.1 Trichechus manatus latirostris | reverse complement strand
GTGGACCTCCGTGATAGAAACCTTGGTCTGCTGACTGTGGTTCAGAGTGGTCCTCCGTGATAGAAACCTTGGTCTGCTGACTGTGGTTCCGCGTGGACCTCCGTGATAGAAACCGCCCAAAATGCAACCCCAGCAATGTGTTTGTTTCTTTAGCTGGAGGGAAAGCTCAGACATTCAAAAGCAATCTGAGCGGAATCCATCTTGGCTTTTGTAACTTTGCCCAATCAGCTGTCACTGCCCCGCCTACTCCTGATTTGTCAGAAATTCTTTTCAGTGACTTGCCTTGATCCAGTGTTCCCAAAGCCTTCGGCCTAATTTTTGTAGAAACAACAGCGTCTTGTTTTCATGTTCAGTGTTATTGGCTCATGTCGTCCTAGCTGCGTATATTACACATGTAACGTAACAAGTACAGTGGCCGGGAACTGGTCGGCAAACAGCCGCCATTGGTATCTCTTGGCGACCGTTTGATCAGGAGCTCCCTGGCTCCTCCATGATTTCTCAGGTGTCCTAGTAGGGTCCTCGTTCAGGGCCCACCAGGGGTGGAGCTCGCCCTCCTCCCCCGCCCCAGGCTCCCCTTTCTCGCCATGTCAGAAACCGTCCTCTTGTTAGTCCTCACCCCTGAAACAGGGCTCTCCTCACTGCTGAGAAGGGTCATCTTCAGCTGGCCAGTCTCTACCCAGCATCCCAACACACATTTTAATGCGTCTCCACCAGCCTATTTTAAAGTTAGCCCTGTGATTTTATCATCCAGTTTAGCTTGTTTTCACATGGGACTGACTGAACATGACTGTCCAGTCAGCTGTTTTAACTAGAGAGCATGGCAGGCTCAGCAGGCTCTGAGGGATGTAATGTGTCTGCCTTTGACACAGCCAGTCAGCCGAAGTCTAAATAACCATTTTCTCATAAGACCACGGAGTTCACAGGGGTCCTAAATGGATGTCTGTGAAGATTGTTAGGGAAAACATCACAAAGAAGGTGATTGGCCAGTTCTTAGGAGGAAATGTAGAAATAGCTTTGGAGAGAAACTGTAAATAGGCCTTAAAGATGAGTAGAGGTTTGTCATTAAGTCAGATGGTGAGCGTTTCCTGTATTTAAAAAGACAGGCAAGGAGATGGGCTGGGAGGAGAAGGCACGGGGTCGAAGGAGTGGATGAGCCCCGGTAGTCTCGGTCCTTCTCGTGACAGCCACCAGCAGGCAGGCCGTGTGGCCATGACAGTGTCAGGCTCTGGCCCCCCTCTGCTGCTTGCGTTGGGCCCATTCTCGTGGTGGCATTTCTGAGGCTGGGTGTACGGGTGCTGGGGTGGGCCGGGGTGCTGGCTTAGGGACTGAGTGGAGGTGTGCCCTAACCCCACTCCCTCTTGGTGTCCTCCTGCCCCCTCGGAAGGTATGCAACAACAGGAAGAACTGCCACTGCGAGGCCCACTGGGCTCCCCCGTTCTGTGACAAGTTCGGCTTCGGAGGAAGCATGGACAGCGGCCCCGTCCGACAAGCAGGTCAGTGAGGACACTGCTCGGCCTCGCAGTGCATCCCCGGGGGGGGCTGTGGAGCTGCCGGGGGCAGCGGGTACCAGGTGGGAGGAAGCGAGCCCTGGTGGGGACCCCACTGTGGGGCTGACACAGCCTGGGCCTCACCCAGCCTCCAAACTCTGTCCTGTCCTTCCCTGACCCTTCGGAGGTACCTTGCTCTCTGCTTTGATGGAGCAGCTGAGTTGGCCAGTTTATCCTGTGCCATGTGGGTAGGAACTTCATCTCCGACCAAAAGGAATGGCCCTAGGAGGGGCGGCGGCTGTGGTGGTGACGGCAGTGGTAAGACTAGTGGTGGTGGCAGTGGTGGCAGTAGCGGTGTGATGATGATGGTGGTAGGAGTAGTGGTGATGGTCGTCATAGTGGTAGAAGTCGGGTGATGGTGGTGATGGTGGTGATGATTGTTGGTGGCAGTGGTACCAGTAGTACTGGTGGTGGTGATGGTGGTGGTCGTGATGGTGGCACTGGTGAGAGCTGTAGTATTGGTGGTGGTGATAGCAGTAGCTGTAGTATTGGAGGTGATGGTAGTAATAGCAGTGGTGGTGGTTATAGCGGCAGCTTCCGCTTATTGAAGAATTATTACGTGCAGGTGCCATGCTAGCGTTTTACGTGCATTGTCTCATTTAATCCTTATACAGCTCTCAAGGAGGTAATATTATTCATTCTTTAGAAGTAAAGAGCCAGAGGTTCTGGGACGTTAAGAAACTCTCCCCAAGCCACACAGCCAAGATGGAGACACAAGCCTGCCTGTCTCCTCAGACGCCCTTAACCCCAGCTGTGCTGGTCTCCCGGCGTTCCTTTCTCCCAGGGGACCTTCCGAATGGTCTCCTAGTACAGTACTCTTTTCCCTGAGCTCTTGTCAGGCAGGGAAGAGGCCAGTCTGAACAGGGTCCCTTTTACGGTCAAAGAAGGAAGGCAAATGATGTACAGAGCCGGCACGCTGCAGCCGGAAGCCGGAGCTGGTGGACTCATGGGCACACCTGAGGCCTGTTACACTGAGGCCATGGCCATTGCTGCTGCCATGGAAATCACATGTCCCTAAGTCCTGCTGTGCTGGCAGGCCTGACTCTGTGGCTTCCCCGCCATTTCCATGGCAACAGACACAACACTGTTCTCAGGCAGGGCAGGCGTGAGTGAGGGCACATCTGTACAGACAGCACGTGGGAGGTCGGCGAGTCCTGGTCACCCTTCTGGGAATAGGGTGCGCTCCACACAGCTGCTCAGAGGGCTTCGGGTGCCCCTGTCTCTGGGGCCTACCCTGTGGCAAGTTGAGGAAGACCAGCAATCCCCGCCTTGTGTCCAGCATCCCTTCATGGGTGGGAGAGCCAGGGCAGGGCCCACGGTCCCCTGCCTCCTGCCGTCTTGGCCCTGATGACATGTCTCCTGCTACAGCTTCACGTTCTTATTCAGCCTTAGCTTGTTATTGAATAAAATAGCAGGGTTTGTTTTTCAATCGATCTGGCCCTGCCCTCCCTTCTGCTCTCCACTCAAGTAGATGTGGTGGCGTTGGGAGGGGCTGAAGAACATGGCAGGGGAGGTGCCACATGTCTGGGGCTCTCTTTGGTATGGATACACGAGACCAGTGGTTCTTAGGTTTGAGAGTTCCAAACAGTTGAGGAACCTGCAGAGTCAGCAACTCTTAATTGTACCAGGTAAGAATATTAAAAACTGGAAACAAGAGTCTAATCCATGAACAATTGCCATCATTTCGTAAAAGAAACTGCATTCCAAGCACCTCATATCCAGGGGTGTCACTGCTGAGGTCAGATGGATCCTGGCTGGAAGCAGAGAACACCAGAAAGATGTTTACCTGGGTTTTACTGACTATGCAAAGGCA
Source organism: Trichechus manatus latirostris (assembly GCF_000243295.1). NCBI lineage: Eukaryota > Metazoa > Chordata > Mammalia > Sirenia > Trichechidae > Trichechus > Trichechus manatus. The sequence continues at coordinate 15,621,228 of NW_004443967.1, read as the reverse complement.
TTCAACTGTGTAGATCATAGCAAATCATGGATAACGTTGTGAAAAATGGGAATTCCAGAACACTTAATTTTGCTCATGAGGAACCTGTACTTAGACCAAGAGGCAGTTGTTCGAACAGAACAAGGAGGTACTGCATGGTTTAAAGTCAGGAAAGCTGTGTGCCAGGGTTGTATCCTTTCACCGTACTTATTCAATCTGTATGCTGAGCAAATAATCCAAGAAGCTGCACTATATGAGGAAGATCGCAACATCATCATTAGAGACTCATTAACAACCTGCATTACGTAGATGATGCAACCTTGCCTGCTGAAAGTGAAGAGGACTTGAAGCACTTGCTGCTGAAGATCAAAGACCACAGCCTTCAGGATGGATTCCACCTCAACATAAAGAAAACAAAATCCTCTCAACTGGACCAATAAGCAACATCATGATAAACAGAGAAAAAATTGAAGTTGTCAAGGATTTCATTTTACTTGGATCCACAATCAATGCCCATGGAAGCAGCAGTCAAGAAATCAAATGATGGATTACATTGGGCTAATCTGCTGCAAAAGACCTCTTTAAAGTGTCAAAAAGCAAAGAAGTCACTTTGAGGACTAAGGTGTGCTTAACCCAAGCCATGGTATTTTCAGTCACCTCATACGCATGTGAAAGCTGGACAATAAACAAGGAAGACCAAAGAAGAATTGATGCTTTTGAGTTATGGTGTTGGCAAAGAATATTGAATATACCATGGACTGCCAGAAGAATGAACAAATCTGTCTTGGAAGAAGTACAGCGAGAGTGCTCCTTAGCAGCAAGGATGGTGAGACTTCATCTCGCGTACTTTGGACATGTTATCAGAAGGGACCAGTCCCTGGAGAAGGACATCATGCTTGCCAAAGTAGAGGGTCAGTGAAAAAGAGGAAGACCCTTGACGAGATGGATTGACGCAGTGGCTGCAACAATGAGCTCGAGCATAACAATTGTGAGGATGGCACAGAACCAGGCAGTGTTTTGTTCTGTTGTACATAGGGTCAGTAGGAGTCAGAACAGACTCAACAGCACCTAGTAACAACAACAAAGCACCCCTCACCCCACGCACACACAAAGAGAGGCATAAGCAAGGCGGCTGACAGCTCTGCTGGGCAGGACCAGGTCCAGTGGCCTGACAGTGGCCCAGTCCTTCATTAAACAAGTGCTTCTCCAGCATCCGCAATGCGCCAGCTTCTCCTCCAGGTCCTGGACACGTCCAGCAAGTACAACCCAGTGTGGTAAGCACTCGGATGGGAGGGTGGGCAGGCACCCCCACGGGCTCAGGCACCCGGGGAGACCTCAGGAAGGCTTCCCTGGGGAACTGGGTGTGTCTGTTGAGATGCACAGGGCAGGAGTGGGTGGGAAGTGTGTTCTGAGCAGAAGTACCTGGCTGTGCAGCCGAGGGGAGGGGTACAGGAGGCAGACTCTGTAGGACAGGGTGTTTGCACTGGATGTGGTGAGGAAGGGGAGGCAGCCACCACCCTGCCCAGGTTACTGGCTTAGGCAGCTCAGTGGCCGGAGCTGCCATTCATGGAGACAGGCCACCCAGAAGGAGAAGCATGGCGGGGGGCGACATGTTCAGTTCAGGGGCCTGGTAAATGTTCGGTTGGATAAATTGATTCGTTGAAGACTGGTTCGTTTTAAGGAACGAAAAATTATGGATTCAAGGTGGGACTGCTTGTTTCTTAACTGGCTTCGTTGAGTCAGCAGAAGTCTGTCCAGACCCCCATGAGTACCGCTAACGATGTGAGAAGATTGACATCTTGGCCAGCAGACCAGAGTGGTGCTTCCCAGTAATACTAACAAGTGAATACAGACCGTCATATGGGGATCATCCTGCTTAGGCTGAGGCGCATCCCTGGTGGGACCTGTCAGGGGGACGAAGTCCAGGCACAGGGAGGTGTGAAGCTCCTTGCCCGACTGGGAGAAGTGGCTGCTCTGATCCACAGCCCGCTGGCCGTCCTGTTCAGGGTCAGGACTGGGGACAGCCTGGCTGACAAACCACCTCCACGATCGTTACCAGCAGCCTGAAAGAACTGCTGCACCCCGACTATAGGAAGTG
>NW_004443967.1:15616185-15617610 GCF_000243295.1 Trichechus manatus latirostris | reverse complement strand
GAATCTTCAGGGCTGCGGGTCCCCCTACCAACCCACATTCCTGTCTGGCAAGTCCCAGCATTGTCAGAAATGAATGACGGCAGCACAGGCTGAGCCTCAGACGTGACCTTTGAAGGAAGACTTCTTTATGATCACATCACGTTATGATTTACTCCCTTCGTTTCTGCTTGTTCTTTCCAAGCTTGCCTTGGTGGAAAGGCCACAATCGGATACCTCACAGCTTCCGTCAGAAGTGCCTGGTGACGTGAGTTTCGTTCTGTTTTGACTGTGTTTTGTTCCAGATAAGCAAAGCCTCACTATAGGACTCCTGGTGGCCACCCTGTGTCTTCTTGCCGCGGGCTTTGTGGTGTATCTCAAAAGGAAGACCTTGATACGGCTGCTGTTTACAAATAAAAAAAACACTATTGAGAAACTCAGGTACTCTGCTGGTCACCATCGTTCCGAGAAATGGCAGTTGAGAGAATGTACAGATCACTTCCTTAGCCACAAAGGGATCAGAGTTTCTGGAGAGTTCGGCTGTTTCGGGGGAGGGGGGGGGTTGTTTCTCTTTTCATCTCTGCCAGGCCAACCCTCTCCTTTGCTCTCCCTTCAGACGATTGGCTGCTTTTTCCATAAATCAGCAGGGTGTTGGTTACTTACCCTGCCGTGTTTTCTCCTGCCCTTACATTACTCATTTTTAAACGACGTGAGACGTTAAGATACTATCGTCCAGTGGGATGGCTTTTGATCCAGAGACATTACTGCTTAAATGGCCATCAGACAAAATGTCCCAGGGGTGTCACAGAGCTGCATCTCTCTGCATCACAAGAGCTAATTTAACAGACTTGTGGCTGTAGGGAGAAAAATCAATATTTTTAATCTTGTGAGAGGGCTAGATAATTTTTCCTTTGCGTGTTTACCACGCTGAGTTAAAAATAAGTCAATTGTGTTTTGAGTGTTACTGTGAACAAATTAGGAAAAGTTACCTCGGCCTTTGGTTAGTGTGTGTGGGATTGCGTTGCAGGTGTGTGCGCGCTTCCCGGCCCTGCAGCGGCCCCCAGCCTACGCGGGCTCACCTCACCCACCTGAGCAAAGGCCTGATGAGGATGCCACCACCTTCCAGCACACCTAAGGTGAGTGTTAAACAGGCATGGGGACATGACACCAGTCCGCACGCACAGGCTTTTCGGTGCAAGCTTGAGGAGGATTAAGGACACGTGGAACACCTCCGTGTGGAGCGCCAGGCAGCACCCCCCAGTCCCTGGAGGCTCATGGGTATGCCAGTGTTTGGGTGCTGGAGGGAGAGGCCCACGGTAGCCCAAGAAGCTCCACTAGTCCTGGCGGGGAGCCAGTGTCCCCTGGCACAGTATGAGGTGCGGTGTAAGCCATGGTCCCTCCAGTACCCCAATCTCCCAGGCTGGCCATATTCCTAGGAGGCCAGCTGGC
>NW_004443967.1:15604443-15605356 GCF_000243295.1 Trichechus manatus latirostris | reverse complement strand
CCCATTCCAGGGCTTCAACCCATAGTTTTTTCTGTTCTGGTTATGGTTCTGTATCACCCAAAATTTTAACAATTCGGGTCTGTTCTGGTTTTGCTTCACTGGCCATAGCTGAACTGGTTTGAAGCCCTGGCTTAGGCTCACACTGATGAAACATTTACTCTAAGTTTGACATTGAACTTGTGCCTCCCTGACTGGTGGTGCGTTAGGGTTGCAGTCCACCGAACATGTACTTAATGGGGAGATGAGGCCAACCAGCACTATGACAAGCTACTTTAGAAGCACAACAAGGGGAGTTTTTCTGTACCTTCTGGGCTGGGTAGGAGTTCATCGTGGACTCTGGAAGGGAAAGAAGAGGAAGGAAAACGAGGAAGGCTAAGGAGGGATGGAGAGGGTTTTGAGAAGCTTTCTGGGGATGGTTAATCTTTTTTAAAGGTATTTTATATTGTTTTTCTCTTATTACAACTTTGCACTAAAAAAAAGTATGATAATTTTAAAAGTAAAATTAAAAAGAGTAATATGTGTTAAGTAGGGAAAAATACAGGTGCATACCAAGCATGTGTCTACAGCAGAATTCTGCAGGGGCCTCTCCTGAGATGAAGCACCTTCAGGTGACAGGCTTGGGGCGCAACACCAAGGCACAGATGGGCAGAGACGACACTGGGGCACTCCAGATCTCTGCATAATAGAGTAGGGAGATCACCTTCCTTGACTTCAGACATGGTTTCTAAAGTCAACTGACTTGGCTTCCAGGACTGGAGAGGGCTCAGGGATGGCTGAGATCTGACAGGGAGGTGACCGCTTGAAACATCTGGCGGGCTAGGGAGAAGATGGCCAGACAACTGGAGGGGGAGTGACATCTGGTACCGAGTTTCACGTTCCCTTTTCTGCACACGGACTCCCTCACAAGATCCTG
>NW_004443967.1:15601192-15601953 GCF_000243295.1 Trichechus manatus latirostris | reverse complement strand
TATCTCTTTTCTTTTGCTTATAACACTGTCATGCTCCAGTCATTCTTGTCTTAGTTGAAACAAGTCAAACATAACCAAGTGGTGTTTGGTTGGAGTTGTCCTTTGGATATTTGTAGCATCTTAAATGAAAAAGGTGCTATGCATTTTCTCTAGAGGTGGGGATTTTTGGCTAGATGTTTCCAACAGCCATGGCGTTTCTCCTAATTAATGCCTTATCCATATCTCTCTTTTACATGTAGTGTTTTGTAAAACAAGCCTGGCTAACCTTAGTGGGGTCTCTTCAATGGGCTCCTGACTAAGAAAAAGCTGCAGAGCAAACAGAGTTTGCTTAAGTAGCCACCTGGGTTCTGTTTCAAGGGGGTCCAAATTCTTCTCCCTCTCCACCCCCAAAAAAGGGTGATAAATGTTGAGTCAGGCTGTTATTGGTAAGTAACACTCATTCATAGACACTTTGTCAGGATATAAATGTAAGCAAAACAAATTAAACCTTGATTTTGGAACAGTCGGGCCATGGCCAGTGTGCTGTGAGGTTGCGCCCAGCTTTCAAACCGTTATTCAGCTGGAGGCATTCAGGGTGTGAATGAATGAGGGTCTGTAGCCTTCTGACCTGTATGGTGTGTGAAGAGGCTGCTCTGGTATTTAAACCAGCTCTCATAGAGTCTGCAAATCTGATGATTTAGGTTCTGTCTCATCAGAAATGCCAAAATGTAATGAGAAAAGGAACTCCATTAGTCAGTATGTTCTCCTAAGGAAGTGAGATG
>NW_004443967.1:15596250-15597389 GCF_000243295.1 Trichechus manatus latirostris | reverse complement strand
ATGGTGAAAGGATACAACCCAGATGCACATCTTTTCTGATTTTAAACCACACAATATCCACTTGTTCTGTTCGAATGACTGCTCTGCTCTTGGTCTACGTACAGGTTCTGCATGAGCACAAGCGTTCTGGAAAGTATATTTGCCTGACTTCTTGCATCACAAGGATATTTGGCTCTTGCTTTAATTCTTGAATGGCAGTTTGGTTATAAAATTAATGGATCACACTTTGTTTCCGTGCAACTTAGAGCCCTGGTGCTTCTCTCTGCTCTGGAGATGCTCTGGAGAAATCTGAAGCCAGCCACATTCGTTTTCCTTTGTAGGTGACATGTTTGGCTCTGGATACTTACGTGATTCTTTGTCCTGAAAGCCCAGTGGCTTTAACAAGGCATGTCTTAACATTATGAGCCTGGTTCATTCCAACCCCACCCCCCAGGGAAACAGTGTCCCATCTCAGTCCACAGATTTTAATTAAATCTGGTTATTTTTTTCTGTTTCATTGGCTCAGGTCCCTAAGTGACACCATTTGTGTAACTGTTGATCACCTCTGTCTGCTGCCTTTATCATGTACTGTCTAACCCACGTTGGCTTTTTTCTCATCTCTCTCAAGTGGGAGCCCCATAGCCTGGCTGTGTTCAGTGCTGTCTTGGTCCTCGGATTTTATCATTGGTTTTTCCTTCCTCTTTGGAGTTTTGCCAGCTCACTTTTCCTTATTTGTACATTTTTGAGGGGTGGGGCCTTAGTTTGCCTTTTGTTTGTCACATTCCCTTCTTTTTCAGTACTGTTTAGTATGTCTAAACTCCTCTTCAAAGAAAGGGAGTCCTTCCTAGAAAACTAGTGGCAGGACAGTTGGGGAAAAGGCCAGGTCTGTGCCCGCAGCAGCTCTGGGCCGCCCAGTCACAGCGGAGCCCCAGGACAGAAGGTTTGAGTGATGACAGCAGTCTAGCTTTCCCTGATTTCAAGTCCCCCACCCTGCTCCAAGCTATCTAGCAGGGATGGTTGGTGTACCCTCTCCTTGTTCAGCCCTGACAGACACATCACGTGGTCTTCCCACTCCTGTCCCAAACATGGGCCGTGGCGTTTCCATCTGCACGCTGCCAGGTGGCCATGGCGGGCATCCTTTCTCACCCTGACCTGCTCCA
>NW_004443967.1:15593932-15594975 GCF_000243295.1 Trichechus manatus latirostris | reverse complement strand
TCATCTGTGATAAATCCAAGTATGTTGTGATATAACACATCTCTCACTTTTTTCTCCAGCATTGCAATAAAAACCCGACATTATCTTTATTGGCAAGACTAGATAACTTATTCATGGTTTGCAACAAAACTAGTATCATTTGGTAATGAATTATTTAATCCCCAAAGTCTTTCAATTTTATAGGTATGTGCATTCATTTTTTACACCACATGCTAATATCTTGCTCATAGTTTTCTGCTACCTTCTAGGAAATGAAGCTTGATTACCTGAAGTTTGTTCTGAGGGTTATGGCACTTTTTGAGATACTAAATTCACCCCATCAATAATTGTTGATGTATAGCAGCAGCAGCTACGCTTACTATGTGCCTGCCCTGTGCTAAGAGCCTTACAGGTAATATCTTACTTAATCCTCGCATCAACCCCATGAGGGAAGGGACCATTATGGCGCACTGGTTAAGAGCTGGGCTGCTAATCAAGAGGTTGGCAGTTCTACTCTGTCCTATAGGGTCTCTCTGAGTTGGAATCGACTCGATGGCAATGCTTTCTACCAATGAGGAAACCGTAACTCAAAGAGGTAGAAGAACTTGCATGTGTTCACACACAGGTAGGAAGTGCAGAGCCAGGCTGAAAACATAAATAGCCTGAGTCCTAGTTGAGGAGTTTGTTCTAGTTTATATTGTAAAGCTCATTAATGTTTCCCTTCATGAGACCTGGTGGAGAAATGTAACTTCCACATCTTTCCCTGGTTCAGGGCTCTGTCCTGTCACTATGTGCCCACTGCTCCCATTTGGCTTGTTTTCCATACAGCTGTTGTTTACAGACTTTTGTGGTAGCTTCCTTTGCTTTACAAAGATACGTGCAGTGGTGATTAGATTGTTGCATTCTTCCAACTGAGCTCCAGTTGCTGAGAAAATGCATTGTTCGTGGAGCCAGTGCTGTGAGAACTTCAACTGAAATGTTTTTAAATCATCTGAGTGTTGCTGGATATATGGAATACTGAGTCCCAGGACCATGAATTAGATCGATGCCCTATCTCCTTGAGG
>NW_004443967.1:15585633-15589992 GCF_000243295.1 Trichechus manatus latirostris | reverse complement strand
GCTGCCTAATAAATCTCATAGATAAAGTGGGTCAGAGGGTCAGGGTACTGGTTTACCTCCTGGCTGCACAGAGGCCAAAAGACTGCAGAGCATCCTGATGATTTCATTGTGGTTTTCATGTTGATCTGGATGTTCCTTTCCTTGTTCTATCTGAAGAAAAAAAACACTACTTTACATGAAGTGGGAGAAGCTCCCTTTCCATTCCCACCCCCCGCCCGCCTCTGCCAGTCGCTGGCTCCAGCGCAGGCCAATGTTACCCTGTCCCGCCCGGGAGGAGAGGGCTCTGCACATCCATTCTTTGAGGGATTCATTCTTTGAGGGATTCCCCATGCCCAGCCTCGTCCAGACGTGCTGTGAGGGTAAAAACACACTGGATTCTTCGGTACCAAAAAAAAAAAAGTAACTTATCTCATTAATAATTTTTATATTGATTGCATGTTGAATTCATAATACTTTGGATGCATTGGGTTAAATGAGATGTATTTTGAAAATTCACCTATTTCTTTTATTTCACATGGCTACTAGAAAATTTAAAATTACACACTTGAATCCCACCCGCGGCTGCGTCACTGTTCTCCTGGACAGCACTGCTCTGAAGTAAATGTGGGATGGGGCCGGGGGGCTTCTCCCTGGGCACCCCTAGTCCTGGTAGCAAAATGGTTAAGCATTTGGCTGCTAACCAAAAGGTTGGTGGTTCAAACCCACCCAGCAGCTCTGTAGGAGAAAGACCTGGTGATCTGCTTCCATAAAGATGACAGCCTAGAAAACCCTATGGGGCAGTCCTGCTCTTTCTGGTGGGTCACTGAGTCAGACCTGACTCGATGGCACCCAACAGCAGGCATAGTCTCCAGCCCCCAGTGGAGACATCCCAGCTACAGCCCTCCTTACTTACAGACTTCACTTTCAAGGCCTGCGTCTAACTGCAATTTTGTTTTCTCCTCTCTTGGTGTTTTTTGAGGCAGACCTGCTCCTAAACTTCCACATCAAGTGCCTGGACCTGCCCACACCACCTACATCAAGTGAGAAGCAAGCCAACCTCTCTTTCCAACGGCGAAGACAGAAGTTTGCACTATGTTTCAACTCTGGTTGGAGTTATTTTTTTTTTGTACCAACTGTTTAGGATTTTTAATGTTTGAAACACCATTATTGTAAGGACTTTGAGCTACTGCCGTCGGTGCTGTGCTGTGCTATGGTGCTCTGTATTCTTGCTCAGGTACTTGTAAATTATTAATTTATGCTGAATGTTTACTGCAGTGCAGTGCGCTGTGGCGGCCATTTTTACCACCACCATTGAGTTTTCCATGAAAGGAAGGCTTTGTGCTTTTAATCTTTTAGTGAACTTGAACTATCCTGCGCTGTGGGACTCTGGAGAGGATGCTTAGTTTCTGATCGAGACTTTATTGATGCTAACAGTTCCACAGTGACCCATTGCTGGGGCTGTGGTACCAGACCCAGCTCAGGAGGCCCCCCGCTGGAACCTTGAGTGATGTCCTGGAGGCCCCTATCTGGGCCAGAGCCTGGGGGCTCCAGTCCCGGGCTGAGCTTAGCTTTCAGGAGGTCCCTTCACGGCTGACAGGCAGGCCCACAAGGGGCGACACCTTCAGGCTCCAGGCAGCAGCGAAGGGTCTGGTTTCTGGCTAGAAAGCTCTGGAGAGAACCTGCGTTGTAGACAGGAATTTTAGGGTGTGGCCACACCAAGACAGAAATTGGACAAGGAGGCCAGGCAGGAGGACATTTGGGGAGCAGGCAAGAAGAGATTCATAGTCCTGCTCCAGGTTTCACGCTGCAGATACACTAAGAACGTCTTTTCTAGCTTGCCTTAAGGATGCCAGCCCCAGCACAGTGTTTAGACGGGGAAAAGCAGTGTTGCTACAACAAAGCTACTGCAGGGGGCCTGCAGCCCTCCACCTCCCTGTACTGTTTGGAGCTAAGCAAATTACCACCTCGTCTTCTCAGCTGTAATGCAGTGAGCCTGGGTTCAGACAGACAGATGAGGCTTTCCATGGGGCCATAACTAGTTTCAGATGTGAACCAGTAACCAGATCCCGTCAATCAAGTCAGTAGATAAAAATCTCCTTTGACTGCAAGGTTCAGCGTATTAAAAATCAGGCAGAATCCCTGTGCTCACAAAAAACTACAGCCCAATGGAATGCTGTGTTCACTGGGCTGGCCTGCCTGCTCCTTACTATTGTACATTCGACAAGGAACCGGAAGTTACTCCTAGGTTCTCTGGGGGGGCCTCTTATTTTCCTAGCTTGGCAGCAGGAATCCTTAAAGGATATTTTCAACAAAGAATCTGAATCTAGTTTTTAAAACACCTCTTGCAACCTGCGTGTTGAGCATCGAGACTGTGATAAGGAAATCAGTTTGCTTATTCTAAGTATTCATGAAGCTCAGGCTTGGGCAGCACCCCCCTCAACCTTTTACTCTTCAGATGGCTGACTGGGGAGCCGTTTTCACAAGGCGATCTTTAACAAGCCTCTATCTATCTAATGACATGAAAAATTCAAAAATACTTAGACAAAGAAAAATACCATTCTGCCTCTCTCTGTCTTCCAGCGGGGTCCTGTTTTACTACGGTAATTGACAATACTTCTATAATTCACTCTGGGTGTTTTATGATAAAGGCTTCTTTGGAGATCATTTCAAGAGCTTTTCCATGCCTTAAAGCAGACAGAAAAATGTACCAAGAATCTTGGTTTTCCTTCCAGAAGACAATACTGCATTTAAGTCCCCCGGCCCGCCACAGTGTTCCCCACTGTATCTAGGCAACATAGTATTCATGATTATGGGTAAACTGAGTAAATCCACGCCACAGACACACACAAAAGGGAACCCCGCTCTAATACATTCCAACTCTTCTATAGTGTGTGTGTGTGTGCATCTGTTTATTATATAATTATTATCTTTGTTTAAAAATGTAAAGCCATGTTAAAAAAAATCTTAAAAAATATCATGATACATGTAGAATTACTGTAACTGGTATTACATTTGGTAATTGTATTTAAGGCCAAAGCAGATACTATTGAAAAGGTTTACAGAATTTCCATGGTACGTTATATAGGCATTGTCTTTATAGATGCCCAAATCCTTAGATACTGTTTTCAAGTAAGGGGATGTGAACTTCCCTCTCTTTTCTTAGCTGTAACTCCTGTGCTCCTATTTCAGACAGCCAGGAATAGTTTGACATTAAAGGGGGTTAAAGCTGTGATCGTGTCTTCGGTGGTCACTTGGGGCTGTGGCTGATGACACATTCCTATCTCCACCGTACTAATTAACTTTTCTCAAGCCATGCAGTTCCTTTCTGGATAAGAACATATTTAAATCTAATATTCCCTTACAATACTCAGATAATAATGTTAAAGGAATAATACTTTACTTTCAAGATGCAATATTTATCAAATGAAGCCTATTTAGCAATAACTTTCGTTTTCATTGGAACTTAGGAAAAGAACCCGCGACCAGCTTGGGGGATGGTATTCTCCCTTTTTATATCCTCCCAGATGAGGGAAGCAGAAACCACAGTTACATTTCAGTGGCAGTCTCACCACTCCGTCATATTTACAAGATTTTACAGGCATGAGGAATGGAGTTGCCTTGAGTGTTACGGGGCCACCATAGAGTAAGTCGGCATGCCCTAGCCACCAAGCAGACCCTGAGGTTAGCGACTGTCCCCCCTCCTTCCATTGGAGCCATAGGTTATATGACCTGCTTTACAGGGAGGTGTACGACTGAACTTCTAGGCATTCCATTTAAAAAGCTGATCTCCTGAAATTTTTTGTAACAGCTTGCTTTCCCAACACATGGAATCAGACACGCAGCAACCAGGAAACAATGGCTAACATTTTCCACTGTCAGAGTACATTCATGGAGGCCACACTGCTCAGTGAGAATTCTTTCAGCTCACACATGTGGGATGACATCACAGAAACCACAAAAGCAACAAACTAAACTACATGAGAACAGATACTCCCGACTGGTCTCAGAGGGAACATTTCTATGCCTTCCTAACTTTATTAGGAATTCTCAGGCTGCGGCGCTAGGCCATTGTTCCCTGGCAATCAGCACAACAAGAAGGCCTCCCCTGAAACAAAACTGCTCAAATTGGGGTCTGTGTTAAAGTTTTCTGGGGAGCCTGTGATCTCCCACAGTGCTAAGAAGGGCCTGGGGCTGGCTGAGAAGAACCCTGGGGGCCTCGGCTGTCTTTCAGTGGATGCTTCCCAAGCACTCTGAGCCCGTGGGCCCTGCTGACGCCTGAGAGGGCAGGTTCCTGGGCAGCTGGGCCAGAGCTTCCTAGTCAATCAGACTTCACAAGGCTGGTTTCATTTTAACACTTTGGCTGTGCAGGGCTCCCTGGGC
>NW_004443967.1:15578657-15585045 GCF_000243295.1 Trichechus manatus latirostris | reverse complement strand
AAGTCCAGTTCCCAGTCCAAACCCAACGCTGGTGCTTCTCCCGACAATCAAACGCCTGCTCTCGGAGCTCCTCCCAGTCAGCCAAAGTGGGGACTGGTGCAGCATGTGGCTGCCCTGCCAGGTCCACCCCGTGGATGCCCAAAGCCCACCTGTAGCATGGGCCCCATGACCCATGGCGGCCTTGTATTCAGCAGAACCCCTCCCACGGACCTGTCCCCCAGTGACCTCCTGCCTCACCTTCTGCCTAAGGACTTAAATCTATTTATCTATGATGGCAAAATTCCCTTAACTCACTCTAAAGTTTCTACCAATATCTGTTTCTTTCAAACCTATTTGAAACCCCTGTTAAGAGTGATACAGGCCCAAGCTCCATGACAGATCAAGGAGACCAAAAAAGAGTTATACAGGTAACACGCTAAGGAGGGTTTGTAAGCCCACTTTCCTACCTATGCAGTAAGAATGCTTCCAGAAGCCATTTGCCTATATATCAATGCACAGTTTCCCTGCCTTTCCTAAAGACATTCCTGCCCTTTTCTTTTGGAACAACAATGGCAGCTATGGTCCAGCCATCAAGAACTGGTTTCATATGCACAAACTAGGAAGAGAAAGTCTGTGTATGAAACCTTGGCATTATTCAGTGATGGGTGGTGATAGCCAAAAGGTCAAACACACAAAGTCTCAATTTGATGTGATTCAGTTCTTCAGGCTGAAGACCCTGTAACCCACCCTGATTGTCCACATTTTCAAAAAAACATGTTCTGTGTTCCCTGTGATTCTCCCTCTACACTTTTTTCCCCCTCAATTTAGCACCTTTTAAGGCCAAACAGAAAGAAGCCCTGGTGGCGCAGTGCCTAAGTGCTGGGCTGCTAACCAAAAGGTCTGTGGTTGGAACCCACCAGGCAATCTACTGCCATAAAGATTACAGCCTAGAAAACCCTGTGGGGCAGTTCTCCTCTGTCCTGCAGGCTCACTGGGAGGCAGAAGCGACCCAATGGCACACAACAAGAACAATCACATGGGTTGGAATCGACTTAGCAGCACAGAACAACAACGACAAAGCCGAACCGAAGGACAGATATCCTGGGCTCATTTTAGTTTCACAAAGAAGTGAATGACATCTACGTTCCTGACTTATAAACAGGTACTTTAAGTAGGGCAATGAAAGAGAAAAAAAAAATCACATTAGAAAGACAAATCCTCTAAGACTCCAGGGCAGTACAACTAGCGGCACAGGGCTACGTATTCCCTTGTCCCTTCTATGAGGTCAGCTGGTAGGTGGGAGGGAAGGTCCATTGCTTGAATGTGGAATGTGTGTGGCAACTGTTAAGTATAAACTTGGCTACAGGCTATTCAGCACAGTGCAGATTAAACTTACAGCTACATAAAACAGCACATTAATTTTATAGTGCTTCAACCATTTATAATGCTTTGGTTTGCTAATTTTTTTCACATACCTTTTTATGTCACAGTCTGTTACTTTTGTACACGTTTCTTATATCAGGGTTCTACAGGTAAACGCCATCTGAAAAAGTCATTGTTAACAATATTATATCCAATAAATGATATACAATGAGTATAAAGACTTGTCTTATTCATTACTGGGAAGGTTACAAAAATGCAAAAAAAAAAAAAACCTCATGTAAAAAATTTTATATTCTCGTTCATCAATATATACATACAGAAATTTTGGAAGGGTGCATAAGAAACTAAGAGGAATGGTTAGCTGGGGAGGGAGGGAGGTGTGCTGCCAATCCCACATAAACCAGGCCGATGAGGGGACCAGGAGGGAAAATACACCTTTTCACACACACACACACACACACGCAAATGAAAAGAAACTGAACAATGTGAATGTCTAACCTACTCAAAAAAATTAATTAAAAAGCTCACCTTATTTACATAAGAGATAAATTCAGAAAGCAAGCAAGCAGGGATAGAGACATTAATATCAGACAGGATTGAATTAAATAAAGAGAGCTTATCCAGAATGAAAATCTAAGGCTGATAGGTGTCTGCTTACAAATAAAACATAGCATGCAACTTCCTAAGGAAAGAACAGCAGGAAATATTAAGAAGAGATGTACAAAATGGTCACAGTGGGTCTTTGATCTTACCGCTCTCCACCCATGACAGAACATGTAGCCAAAAAATCAGTACACGGAAGACCTCACAGCATAGTTAAGAAGGCAAATCAAATTGGTAGACATCAAACAGGCACTTCTTTCCAAGCGCCTCCAGAGGTGGCGGGGGAGAATGTTGTGCCACAAAATAAACCTCAAATTCCAAATGGTACAGACAAGTCCTCCAACTATAATACACTAAAACTAGGAAAACAACCCTATGCCCTAGAAATGTAATGTTTCCTGCCTCAAAGATGAATGGAGGATCCTGTAAGGAAGAGCAAATAAAAAGTTTTGTTATCACACTCCATGGCAATGTTTCCCAAACTCTTGAATTATATGAACCCACCTGGTATGCTTCTTAAAATCCACTGCTCAGGCCTCGCCCCCTGGAAATTCCAATTCAGAGGGTCTGCAGTGGGGCCTCGTAATTTGTATTTAGCAAGTACCCCAATTGAATCTTTTCATCAGGAAAGTTTGGAAAATTTCCCAGGGGAATACAGCTAAAGCAGTGCTGAGGGGAAAATTCATAGTCCTAAATATATGCATTAATAAGAAAATAAATGAGTTTAATAAACAACAAAATAAACCTAAGAAAAATGGAAGGAATGAATTTGTAGAAATCAATTAATTAGGAAAAAATAGAATAAAACCATGAGCTGCTTCTTTGGGAAAATTACAACATGAGATAAACCACCATCTAATCTAGTTAATATTGATACAACTGCCTTAACAACGGACTCAAACATACCAATGATCACGACAATGGCGCAGGACCGGGCAACGTCTCATCGTTCTGTTATACATAAGAGTCAGAGCCAACACAACAGCAACTAACAACAATCTAGTAAAGGGAAGAGAAGATAAAGAGCAAACACACAGCGTGTGAGCATTTAGAATCCACCATAATCCAATGAGATTATTTTGGGAATATAAGGATGATTCAATACCAAGAAATCTTAACTATCCAAGTCACCAAATTGATAGATCACAGGGAAATGTCGTAATTACTACAGATGCTAAAAAGACATTTGATAAAATTCAATGACTGTCTTAGTTACCTAGTGCCACCATAACAAAAAATACCACAAGTGGATGGCTCTGAAGAACAGAAATTAATTTTCTCACAGTTCAGGAGGCTAGAAGTCAAACTCAGGGTGTGGCTCTAGAGAGTGGTCTCTTTCAGCTTCTAGTAGCTGCAGCAATCCTTGGCATTCCTGGGCTTGTGGATACATCTGTCCCAGTCGTCTGCTTCCTCTTCCTCGTGTTTGTGGGTGTGTCTATTCTGCTCTTTTTTATAACTCAGAAGTGATCGGGTTTAGGACATACTCTACTCTGGTTTGACCTCATTAACATTTCCAATCAAGGTCATATTTACAGGTGCAGGGGTGAGGACTTCAATATATATTTGGAGGGGGAGGGAACACGATTCAATCCTTAACGATATCCATTCCTGAGTTTTTCAAAATCTGAATAAACTAAAAAAAGAAACCATAGGACTCGGAGATGCTAATATTGTTTGTGGAAAATCAGATTCACAAATATACAGCCAGACTTTATGATCAGTCATTTTGGGCTAAGTTATACTGCAGTAATCACTCTTAAATCTCAGTGACTTACAACGTTAAAGGTCTATGTCCTACTCACTTATCACATTCATCCTGGGTGGCCTTTGGCTCTTCTCTCGGGGACCTGGGCTGACGGAGCAGCCTCCATCGAGCCATGGCTGGTCTCGCGGCAGAGGGTCGAGCGACACAGGGAGTCTTAAAACGTCTGCTCTGAAGGGGCAGGTGCCATTCCTACTCACGTCTCAGTATCCCAGGGCAGTCCCATTGTGACTGGGGCTTGAGTCAGGAGAGCGGGAAGCTAGATGCCAACGAGCAGGGAGGTGTCCTCTTCTGTGAGCTGGCTAGAGAGACAGACCAAGAAAGGCAGCTGAGGTCAGTGTCAACCATGATCACAAAAAGCGGGGAGGGAGCTTTAGAAAGCCGTGACTATGCTCTGATTGTATTTGAAGAGATTTTTAAAAACTCAAATCCAGCAAATTTAAAGGAATACTCACATGTTCAAAAGGTAAAACACTTGTGCAATATCTGAGGACAAGACTCTATACGGCACACAAATCCAGTTTCTAAGGTGAATGTTCTATAAACTTTAACGGGATAACACTGAGGACTGCCAACATCAATCAAATTGATTTGTGTGCCTTTTCTCCATATGCTCCCCCCAAAAAGCTTTGCCAGCTTTAATGACCTTTTCACTGGTTCTTCCCCACAGAGGAAATCCCTTTAGATGGTCTTCTCCTGGGCCAGGATGAGCCCCCTTGTCTCTGGAGACACAGAACGCATGTGGTCTGCTAGTAGTTACCTTCTGTGCTGACTCAAGGGTTTTCTCTGAGTTAAAGCCCCGCCCACACTTGTTGTCTTTATGCTCCCAACCATCAGACATGGTCGCACTTCATTCCTACTTCTCTACAAACTGCACGGTCAGCATCAAAAACCCTCCCTGTGCTAAAGACCAAGTGTCACACACCGGTCTTCATCACAGGTATCCCTGTGCCCACGGCTTGGGTCGTCCACGGTCAGGGCATGAGTATGTGCAAACACATTCTCAGACTGGTCTAAGGTGACTGACCCTCAACCAGACGCTCTGACAGAGCAGAGCTGGAGTCTTCAAATGTGTGTTTCGGCTTCGATATGAGACCAACAGCTGAGAAGACATTCATGTGGCTGCCTGGGCTTCTAGAAGGAGCATCTGCTCCAGACGGGGACACCGGCCTGGCTAAGTGGCATGAAAGGCCATAGACTGGGCAGGGAGGACAAGACTGAGAACATATTCAGGAAATAATGTCCACACAGTCCCAGACTGGCTCAGAGGACAGCTTAGGGGGCAGGAGCGGGGAGTGGAAGGCTTCTGTTTGTCTGTGCAGCTCCGTACATAAATGTATTATTTCATTCCTAGCTCCAAAAGACATAAGGTTCTACAGATTCTGTTAGGGTTAGGGGTAGAGTTATGGGTCAGGGTTAGAGTTAGGGTTAAGTTTAGGAGTATAACTAGGGCTAGGGTACAGATAGGGCTAGCATTAGTGTTCGAGTTAGCATTAGGTTGTGGGGCTAAAGATAGGGTTAGGGTTAGGGTTAGATTTAGGGTTAGGGTTAGAGTTAGGGTTCCCCAGATGCCCAGTGACGACACCAAAGACACACACTTAGGTAAAAAGATGTATTTCAAAGTGGGAACAGTTGTATGTTACAATAAAGTCACTGTGAATTTTCAACTAAATAAATAATCAAATGTATAGCCCTTGAAGACGCAGAATTTCACATTTCTAGTTCAAAGGTCGTGTTCTGCTTAGTTTTACTTGGATTCCATGGAAACATGGTGCTTTGCTCAGACGGCAGACGTCTTCACCATTTGCTTTTTCTTCTTTTCTTCTAATAAGGAGACTACATTCTAGACAAACAAAACAAACAGGTGAATGCAACCCAAGGTTCTGATTGTTGGTTTAGATTTTAAAGTATTACAGACTTAGCCTTGAAAGGCAAACATCCCAACCTGTCTGTCAAAAACTCTGGCCATTTCTAGGACACCTTTGCCAAACTGAAAGAGAAAACAACAAAAATTATATATATATATGCATACATACTTTTTCTTCTCCAAGGAAAATCTGTATATGAAGATTGAGTTACTCACCTCGTTCTTTATACTCGCATCTGCCCCTTTGTCAAGAAGTAACCGAACTAACGCTTCGTGATTATTTAACACGGCCACCTAAAGACAAAAATGGGCGGTGTCAGCCTGCAATCCCTTACCCCGCTGTGCACAGGCAGCGGGCATGTCTGCTGGGATGGGCTGGGGCCCTGAGTCCACAGCCACACTGGCCGGGCCACATGGCTTTGCAGGGACAGGCACGTGTGCTACGAACTGCACAGTGATGACAACTGTGGGAAGCATGGAAACGGAATGTGCCTTCCTGCCTTTGAAAATAACACAAGAGACGCTCAGCCAGACCAGCTCAGAGCGCAGCAAGTTCTTTGTTTTAATCCTACAATGCCCCCGGGGGTTGGGGCTGGGGACCCTTAAAGAAATCAGTCAGTAGGGAAGACGTACCCAACCAGACCCCAGGGCTGCTCAACTCCTAAGAGTTGCCTCATTATAGAAAAATCTCGGACCTTGATTCCAAACATCAAACCAGGCTGTTTTCTGCAGAAGGGCATACCATCAGAGGGGTCAGGCTGTTTTCTGCAGAAGCGCATACCATCAGAGGGGTC
>NW_004443967.1:15577684-15578557 GCF_000243295.1 Trichechus manatus latirostris | reverse complement strand
GCATACCATCAGAGGGGTCAGGCTGTTTTCTGCAGAAGCGCATACCATCAGAGGGGTCTTCCCGTCTTTATCTTTCACATTGACATCTGCTCCAGCCTCTATTAAAAGAGAGGCTACTCTCTGGTTTCCAGATACCGCTGAGACTCGCATGAGCGGGGTCCACCCTGAGCCGGTGTCCACGACGTCTACCTGGGAGGCCAGACCAAGAGCTGCCCTTAGCCCAGTTTTTTCCCCTTAAAATTGTCATGAAATTACAAAAAGAATCTGCCCAAATTCCCCTGGTTTACATAGCAGTCTCTCTAGACTTGGTGAGAGTTGGCAGGACTGTGCTAATTTGATTCACATTTATATACAATGAGAAGATGTGTTAGAATCCCATTAGCCAGCGTGGGGCTCCCAAGGACTTCTCCTTGGCACCTTCACCTACATTCTTTTCCAATGGAAAAAGGGTGGCATAGAAAAATTCATTAAACATGATCACCTTACTCTTGATTCCCTGAGAACTTGTCCAATTCTCCCCACCTATATTTAAATACAGTTTATTTTGCTTGGTTTCATGTATCATTGAAAGCAGTTTTAAATCCTTTCTGGAATAAAGAGAGAGATGTACACACTTAGACTTATCAATTCTTATCAATGTTCAGCAGGAGACCCACAGGTGGAGTAAATACAGAGCAACTAGCTCTATGACGCAAACTCCAGTCTGAAAAGTTAGCCAGCCTAGTGCTTTCTGGAAAACAGCTTGCCTAGTAATAAAATGGCCACTTCCCAACAATCGACTCTACGTCGAAATCTCTCGGGTTAGTGTTTTAAAAGAAATATTTTAAAACAAGAAAATGTGAACGTTGTCTCCTCCAATTCCAAGGAAGACCT
>NW_004443967.1:15574463-15576959 GCF_000243295.1 Trichechus manatus latirostris | reverse complement strand
AAACCAGCTCTGCTGCTACAGAGAAAGATGGCATCCATCCCAAACAAAGTGTGCCCACCTCTGAAGCCAGACAGCCTTCCTTCCCAAAGTTCCAATATTCATATGTTCATGGCAGAGACCTGCTCTATTCTGAAACCTGTTCTTCTTTTGGCAAAGGTCAACTTTCATTTTCAAAGAGTCCGAGACGTGAGCGGAGGTCATCTTAAACAAGGGAAGCCTAGCTGTTGCTACCACATATGGCGAGTGTAGCCAGGCCCTAGCTCTAAGGGCACAGGCTATTCCTTCTGGCCTTTCGTGCATATTTCTAAAATGTGTTTTTTAAACACACACACACAGAATTGTAATCAAAAGGAATTTTCTTACTGGCTGAGATTTTTCCTTGCAGGGGACACTGTCCTCAGTTCCAAAGGTGGCAGCAGCCACAGCACATCACACTCCAGAGGACCCACAGCTGACACCTCGCTTTCCTCAGTCACACTTTGGAAGCAACCTAGAACAAATCTAACACCTTCCAGGAGGCACAGCTCTGCTCAATTTGAATTAATTTTCCAGGTCATCCATTTAATAATGTCTCAACACTCAACATCGTCTGGCAGTCACAACGAGGGCAACATTTTGTTCATCATTCCTTAGTTCCATGCCTTAAAATTTTTACTTAATGTCTTCCAAGTCTTGAACTAAAGTTTTCCAAATTATTAGACCTTACCATAAGTGATCTAGTTCTATTTGTTGTTAGGTGTCATGGAGTCAGTTCCGACTTACAGCGACCCTACGTACTACAGAAAGAAACACTGCCTGATCCCGCACCATCCTCACACAATCATTGCTATGTTTGAGCTCGAGTTCTATTTACCCACTTTTAAATATCTTTAGAAGTCTAAACAACTCCACTTCTATTCACTGAGTCAAACTTGAACTTACTGTTAGCATGAAATCAAAAGCAGACAAGCAAGCACACCTGCCCTCCAGGTAGAGACTCTAAGGGCTGACATACTTCATTCCTGATACAGACAGTTGGCTCTTAGAAATGTTCTGCAATGACTATAATCTTTAAAGTTAACCGGGCATAAAAAATAGCCTAATTTTTAAAGCAACAAGCAGAAGCACTGTGGACTCTAAGGATTCTTAACATGCTGGTGTCCCCAGCACCTAAGCCAGCATCTGGTGCACGGGAGATGCTCGATAAAGCTTTGCTGATGGACGGAATGAAGAGACAAAGGAGTGAACGAGCAAAGAAATCAACAAACTAGAAGCAGCATCAGGTCCAGCCTTGGATTCAAGCACCATTTCTATTTTTCTACATGAGGTGAACCTCTGCGACAACTTCAGGTCTCATCATCATGTCCATTTTAAGGTGATCTCTTTTCCAAGGCTTCAGGAACCTTCTTGCTGGTAAGTCAAGCATTTCTGAGTTCAACCAATCAACAGCAGCTACATAAAAACCAGTTCCTGTCAAGCTGACTCTGACTCACGGTGACCCCATGTGTGTCAGAGTAGAACTCTGCTCCACAGGGTTTTCAGTGGCTGATTTTTCTGAAGTAGATCACCAGGCCCTTTTTTGACCTGCCTCTCGTGAACTCGATCCTCCAACCTTTCAGTTAGCAGCCGAGCACGTTCACCATCTGTACTACCCCGAGACTCCACGTAACAATACTTCTGTGGTTAAGGAGGCAGGCCCCTACCTCGCAGCCTTCCTTGATCATCCACTCAATCACACTGCAGTGGCCGCCGTCTGCTGCCCAGTGCAGAGCTGTACAGCCTCCCAGGTCTCTGGTATCCCAGGAAGCACCGTGTTTTCGGAGATACTTCACAACATCTAGGTGTCCCGCGTAGCACGCCAGCATGAGACTGCAACACATGGAAGCAGAGCATTGGGCTGTGAGTGCAGAGGCGCAGGGCGATCGGCCCAGTTGGCAGTCACCAAACGCAGGCCCACATATTACTCTCCGTTGTTGTGTCTTCGAGTTGATTCCAACTCATAGCGATCCTATAGGACAGAGTAGAACTGCCTCCATAGGGTTTCCTAGGCTGTACTCATTACGGGAGCAGATCGTCAGATCTTTTCTCCTGCAGAGCCTCTAGTGGATCTGAACCACCAACCTTTGGGATAGTAGCCGAGTGCATAACCATCACACCACCAGGGTTCCATTTTACCCTACCTGGCTTAAACCAAGAAATCCTGATCTGAGTGGAAAAGTCGTAAGAGTTATTCATATAAAGTTTCTATCTGTTCATCAACTGGCAAATTGATAAACAAAATGTGAGATAACCATACAGTGGAATGTTATCTTTCGGTCATAAAAAGGAATGAAGTACTGATACATGCTACAGCATGGATGAACCTTGACAACATTATGTGAAGTGAAAGAAGCCAGTCACAAAGATTACGTATGGTATGATTCCATTTATATGAAATGTCTGGAATACACAAAGCTATAGAGAGCCCCGGTGGTGTAGTGGTTAAGCGCTCAGCTGCTAACTGAAAGGCTGGTGGTT
>NW_004443967.1:15554024-15574263 GCF_000243295.1 Trichechus manatus latirostris | reverse complement strand
GTGACTGTAATGGGTGTGGGCTTTCTTTCTGGGTGATGGAAATGTTCTGAAATTAGGTAAGGATGGTAGTGCAACTTAGTGAACGTATTTAAAAACACTAAATTTTACATTTCAAATGGTGAATTTGATGGTGTGTGAATTATATTTCAATAAAAAAAAACAATGACTGTAATTGAGTACAAAATACTGGATTTTAAAACATCCATGAGTCCAGGATGATACTCAAAAAAGAGAAAGGGAAAAACATACTCATTTGACACTACTGGCGATAACTCTTTAACCAACTCCTTATGCTAACAATTGGCAATGAAAAGAGAAAAATTAAACATTTACTCTGCCTTTGTAGGATGAAATGTAGTTCATCCCCAGTTGATAAGGAAAAGCTCTTCTTTACCGAAGACTGCTAGCTAATAAATATGGAAGAAATCATGGGATTAGAAAATGACTTTTTTGCAACTCCCAATTAAATAATTGATTCAGCCAAGAATCATTAATAGATGCTAAAATCACGGGGTAACCCGGTGATGGTGAACCAGACAGTCACACGGTGCTGAATTATCGCCCTAGGATTACTTTCGGAGGGAAGACGGTATCTTTACAAAGGAGGATCTAGCTGCCACTGCCTTAACCAAATGGTCTGCCCCAGCATCACTGTGGGACACCCTGCATTCCTGGACGCCGGTATGCAACAGGAAGCACACAGTACCAGTTGCCAAAGCGTTCTTGCTAAAAAGGTTAACTTGCATCTGATGAAGACTTTAGACCTCATTTTAACTTTACAGGAAGTAGGATGATAGATGAGCAAGTTAAATGCCTCTCCCCAACTAGGAAACCTTTTGACAAATCCAGAGCACAGGGTATTCTATGAGACAATTTGGTCTGCTTCCCTCAAAAAGCCATTGTTATGAGAAATAAGAAAAAGACAGGAGATCAGTCTAGAATAAAAGAGACAGAGGAGATGGAACAATCTGATACAATGTGTGAGCAGGAAGACATATAAATGCCTTCACTTTCCCTTACTATCAGATTTTAGTGATAAGTTCATCCTCTGTAGCTTTCCAGCTTCCTCTCTGCTCTGGATAAGTTCAAGGTGATTAACTGTACCCAAAAATCTGAACAAACTCACTGGTAACATATACAGCCGTAGAGCCTACATGGGAGGTAATTCGTTGATACAGTTTGTAATTTCTTGCATGGATACTGGTTATTTCAGATTTTCTGCTTCTTGGGGTTAATTTTGGTGACTTTCTTTCAGAAAAATTATCATTTCGATCAAATTATCAAATCTCACTGTAATAGCCTCACACGAGCTATTTTATTTTCTTCCCATTTCCTCTGCCACCATTGTTACGTCCCTTTCCAAGTTCGAATTTTGTTTTCCTTTTTTCTTCGATTTACGAGAGATTGATCTATTTTATTGTTTAGCGTTTGTTTAAAAGGCAGCATTTTCACTTCTCAATAATCATTCTGATTGTTAATTAATCAATTTCCACTTCTAATCATTTCGTCCCTCTTTTCTTACGGGCTTCTGTGCTGGGCCCTGAGCTACAGAAACGATACACACGATAGATTTCCTACAAAAACCCTGCGGAATAACAGAATCCATGAACAAGTGAATAAACTGGCTTTTCTCGTCTTTGGCTCTCCTTTGGGATGCGCTTACCTACAGCACTGTCAGAAGACACCGAATGAAATGCTTGGGGTGAAATCAAAAACCCTCTGGGCACAAGCCTAGTAACACACTTCTGGGATTATCAACGCTTTTCAGGCCACGTCCCACCAACTTACCTGTCCTTGCCACTTCCGTTCTTCAGGTTGACATCGGTGCCGTTCGAAACTAGGATTTTCACAAGCCTGAAGGAAAGAAACATAAATGTAGCTAGGTGGGTAGCACTGATACAAGGAACCCACGATAACTCAGTAAAGCTAACACGATGCTTATGACAAGTCTGCAGGGCTTTCTCCTCCCAGAGGCCTGCTGGTTTTCATGACAACAGTCGACCAGGAAACTACCTCCACACACAAAAAGGGGGGAGGGGGGCTTCACCCTGTGCACAAGTTATTCATGAAAAAACAAACCAGACCATAAGAAACAAATTGGACTACCAAAATAATTCACTGTCATTTTAACGAGCGTTTTTAATATATTTTCAAATGGCCGCATTTAATGAAAATACAGCTCCATATTTTTCAAAATGTCATTTTAGCAATTAAAATAAAAGGATGATTGAAAAATGAGATATTAGTATGTACGCTTATCTCTGCGTGGAATAGATACAGAAACGCATCGATGAAAACTACAGCTTCGCGATCTATGAGGGAAGTTCTTCTTCCAGAATTAATATCCACCTCCTCTTTTTTTTAAAAGAAATTCAAATTCTGATAACTAGTTGTCCCAGGTGGTATAAAATATATTGCATGTAATTAAATGGCTACCTCGCTTCCGTGATGTGTGATTATGGAGTTTACATTCTCTCCTTCATGATAAAAAAAAGGAGGCTGACTTTGTAAGCCACCACGTGGTACAGCTTTGGAAAGAGAGAAGAAGTTGGGCTGGTTCCTCCACAGCTCTGTTGCTCCTCGGCCCAACCTGAGCCTTTGGGAGAAGCGAAAGGTTCAACCACCCACTCAGAGAGGGAAGAAGAGCAGAGCTGTACCTGGTGTACCCTTTCTGGGCGGCGACCATCAGAGCGGTAAAGCCAAACTTATTGGGAACGTCAACCTTCACGTTGCTGGGAAACACAGGAAGAAGACATTAACATGCCGGGCATGGCTCCCTCAAGGCTTATGGCTGACAGCTCTTGCTGGGCACAGGTGGTCAAATGGTTCCTTTTACCAAAACTTCCTATTTCTTCTGGGCCGTTCAGTTTCTGTTGTCTTACAGTGCCCTGCCTAATATTTTAAAAGAGTCAAATGTACAAGAATAGAAGAGCAAATTGCTGTAATTTCACTTAAAATAGGCACTCCCTTCAACTCAAAACCATTATGCGTTGCGATAAAACTCCCCACGAAGAGCACAGCCTCTTTAAATGGCTGCGGACACAGCGTCTTCGCTGCAGACGTTTTCAGCTCCACCGAACAGGGGCCGAGTCTGTGGAGACCCGTGTTTCTCTCCTGAATTCCTTATCACCTCCCCAGCATAAAGCCATGCCACACAAAGAAGAAAGCAGAGCCGCTAAATGTCAGCGTGCAAGCTTTGGCTGTTTGTGGGAAGCTTCTCTTCCCCAACTTAGATCCCCATTTCACAGATGACCTGTCTTTGAAGGCGCGCAGAACTACTGATTCAAGAAAAATCTAGATCATGTTGTTCGGTTTTCATTTAGAAGGCGGCTTTACATTAAAACCTATCCGAGGAGAGCGTATTCGCCGCTTTCCCTCTAGTGCCTCACTCATCTTTTGAGTTAGGAAGTAGCCGATTTTGTGATGCTCTGATTTCAACAGAAATTAGATGTAAGCATTTTAGGGTGACACCTGCCTAAAAGCTATGACTTGATGTAAGCAGGGGTCAGAAATTATTTCTGGGAAGGAATGTGACACTCAGATTTGTAATTTCCTTTTATAATTTTACTTAAACAATTACATAAATCTAACATCTACAGGGGCTTTATAATTGCCTTTCCTAGCTATGCTGAACTCATCACAACAGTCACCTGAGATTAATTCTGGAGCCCGTTTCAAAGGCCTGGGAAATGTCAGGAAAACAAAATAACGCTGCATCATGCCATTTCTACACCCTTCATGGGCTCTGATTAAAATCAGTAAGTAAAAGACCTGGTAGAGTTCTCTCACCCTCCTTGAAGGATTCGAATGAGCAAATCTTCATCATTCACGTTGACAGCCCGATGGAAGTGCTCGCTGCTGATGGGTTCCCCTGAAGAAATAAGACAGAACGTGGTCATCCAAAACGCAGTGCGAGAAGATTCCTGTCGGCCACATGCCTTCTGTGCCCTTGAGTGCGTGCCCACGTGCACCTCCAAGAAGGCGTCCGGCTATCCTGTGAGCATGTCTTATGATTCCTACTCAATGCTGCTTTGACTGAAAAAGATCTCGTCTGTACATAGTAAGAGAAGAACATTTAGTCTGACCTAAAGGTTTGAGAGGAGCCCTGGTGGCGCAACGGTTAAACGCTTGGCTGCTAACTGAAAGGTGGGCAGTGAGAACCCACCAGCCACTCTGCAGTAGAAAGATCTGGCAATCTGCTCCCATAGAGATTACAGCCTAGGAAATCCTCTGGGGCAGTTCTTCTCTGTCCTACAGGGTCGCTATGAGTTGGAATCTACTCGATGGCACACACCAACAAAGGTCTGGGACACTTTTAAGTTATAAAAGTATTGCTTTACGAGGGTAATTTTGCTGTTTGAAAATAATCCTTTGAGACTTCATAAAATAAGCTGAGTTTAAGGCTTAATAAATGTCTCTTACAAGCAAGGACAAACCCAGCCATTGTCATGATGTACTCGTTTTGTCTAAAAGTCACTAAACTACTTGGAACAACAAATTAAAAAATCGCTTTAACGTGTGAAATCCAAAATTTCAGTTCTTCCCGGGAGTATGACATCCATATTGGCCTTGTCTTTGCTGAGGGTGTAGGAGCGCAGGGGGCTCCCCCGACAGGGAGGCGGAGCATCGTGAGAAAGCGGAGCAGAGCCCAGGAGCAGCATCTGAGGAAGGTTGAAAGCACAGTGGGAAACGGGCTGGAGGGAGGGTGTCCCCTCGTCCAGGGGACATGAGCTCTTCACGGACCAGAGCAGGGCATGAACTCGGAAACAGGCAGAGGGTGAGGACAAAGGGCAAAGTGAAAGCTTCCCATGCTGCCCCCACCACCCCCCGACACAGGGCACCAACGTCCGTCACGGCTCCATTTGTTTCATAGCCTGTTAACAAATCTATGGCCGTCAAGCCAATTCTGACTCATAGCGACCCTACAGGACAGAGTAGAACTGCTCCATAGGGTTTCCAAGGAGAGGCTGGTAGATTTGAACTGCTGACCTTTTGGTTAGCAGCCGTAGCTCTTAACCACTGTGCCACCAGGGCTCCACATAGGACCGTTTAATTTTTAAAATAATTATTATGGGGCTTAAATGAAAGATTCCGAGTGAAGCACTGGGAATGGCACCGGGCACGTGGTGTCTGTTGCTGAGGTTAGTGGCAATAGCGGTGGCCGCAGCTGTTCGGTACAGCCCTGCCATCTTCTTCATCCCAGTCCCTCCCCACACTTAGAATACTTCCCTGTCCCCACAGGCATTTCAGTTTATAATCCCCAGTCTATGGAATCTCAAAGATCTCAGTCATTCATTCATCATTCATTCATTCAACTAATATTGAGTGTCTTATATGCCAAGTCTTGTGCTGAACACTGGGGACCACAGAGAAAATAAGACAATTCCGTTACAGTGTCCTCTTCCAGCCTACTCTTATTCAAATCCTAGAAGGACACCTCTCCCCATGAGCCTCCTCCCCACACTGC
The DNA here is from genome assembly GCF_000243295.1 of Trichechus manatus latirostris. Lineage (NCBI taxonomy): Eukaryota > Metazoa > Chordata > Mammalia > Sirenia > Trichechidae > Trichechus > Trichechus manatus. The sequence goes on along the minus strand of NW_004443967.1, from coordinate 15,568,796 downwards.
CACCCCAGACTGCCTCCGGGGGCTCGTACCACCCCTGCACCTCCCTCTTCCAGTCTGGCCTGCAGAAGTGCATTGACTGTCTCGGCCATGGGGGGCTAAATCTCCCGACTCCTCTCCTGACAGTGGGGAACGCTCGGGGGGGCAGCTCCCGGCACAGGTACCACCTTTCTCCCCTTTCCTAAGAGGCTTTCAACCGTGCACAGGGAACCAGGCAGAGTTGGAACTGGGAAAACGGGGGAGCAGGACAACGAAGGGGTGGCTATCAGAACACGGCCGTTAGCTGACATCCTCTCTTTTTTTCTGGTAAAAGATCAACTGGAGCCAAGTTAACACTGTTTTGAAATAACAATTTTGTCTACTTGAGCCTGCCAATCTCCTAAAGATTTTTTAGTCACATTATACTTCCTCTTGGTCATTCCACACATATTTTCAGACCCAAAGCTTCAAATGAAAGTATCACAATAAACCGTTGAAGGCCAAGCCCACAGCTGCGCATGGCCCTTCAACAGAGGTCGTCCTAGCTGGGTGGTTCTCAGCGTGTGGGGGTAGGGGAGGGGAGGGCAAGGGTTTGGGCTGCCCTCCCCCTACCCCGGGAATTTTGGCAATATCTGGAGACATTTTTGGTTGCCACTAGCTGGGTAGGGGGGTCCTACTGGCGTCTAGTGGGTTGAGATAGGATGCTGCTAAATAAACATCCTATAATGCACAGGACAGCCCCCAAACCCATAATTATTCAGCCCCAAATGTCAACAGCGCTGAGGCTGAGAAACTCTGGCCGACAGGGATATGGACTTAAAATGATATTCTGTGATACAGCCACACTTTAGATGGATGAACGACACCCACTCGATGTTTCCCTTCCCTCTTGCTCCCCGGAAAGGAGGGGAGATTGGTGGGGTGGCAGAAGTCTCTATCATTCTACCAACAGCCCCCCACTTCTATGATATTCAAACTTCAATTTCCACAAAAATGCAAACAAGTCATTTGCATAGAGTCACCTATAAGGATGTACAAAGCACACTCCTATTAAATTTTAAAACATGGTATCCTGAATCAAATTCTACAAATTAAGCCGTCCCTGGAGAACGACATCATGCTTGGTAAAGTGCAGGGTCCCTCAACGAGATGGACTGACACAGTGGCTGCAATGATGGGCTCCAGCATGATTGTGAGCACGGCGCAGGACTGGCGGTGTTTCGTTCTGTTGTACGTGGGGTTGCTGTGAGTTAGAACCAGCTCGATAGCACCTAACAACAACAGGACTTTATATAGTACACAGTGCTTTTCAGAGTCTCCTTCAAACCACAAAACCAAGGTCAGAAAGGTTGAGGGAGTGGTCCGAGGTCACCCCGTAGCAGGCAGCATCAGAGCTCAAGGCCACGCTGCTGTGAAGGCCACACTCCTTCCCTTTGATGTTTTAATAAATGTTGTGGTGTCTGACCAATTCACCAGATGCTTCCATTTTCATTACATTTTGAATACAGACATCTTAAATAAATATGATTCCACGGCCCCCAATGTGTTAAACCAAAGGGGATAACTAGGCAACTCCGGCAAAGTGCTAACCTCCTGGGATTTTAAGGGAAGTTCTAAAATCGTAGCCTGCATCACACCCTGTTTCCGCCCTGACCATCTGCATCCCCTGCCATGCGTCTTACCTGACTGGCAAGGCTCTCCCAGACGGGCCCTCCTAGTTCATCCTAACCAGGAAGCTCTGCAGTGTGCGAATACTGGGAAACACAATAAGTTCATTTCGTGCTTATCAGCTTGAGGACTGTTTGTAGCACAGACCCAGACATTGTGATATTATGATATAATTAAAATAAATGTTTTGCCTATTCCAACTTCTGCAAGAGGTAATCGGCGCTCTACTTCCTCTGAGAACAAGGTGACGCCCTCACAGAAGAGGGGGAAAAACAACGTAAATGTGCATCATCCTTTGCTTGCTGAAGTTCAGCCAAAGGAAGCAGTGACCATCACGCGGGGTGGGAAAGCCCTTTCTCGGCATTAACTCGTGAATCCTGCTCACACTGCTTCCAGGTAAGAGGCACCGAGGAATGCCACCAGAAGAACCCGAATCGACTCAGCCCAGAAACGCTCCACGGTTTACATGAACGGGACAAGAGGAAAGACAGAACAGGCTCTTGCTCGAGCACACAGCTCTCCTTCCTACTCCCACCACGGGCAGAAGGCACAAAGAACAGATAGAGGAAATGCGGGGGAGAGAGAATGCTCCACTCCCCACCCGACTTCAAGACTGTGGACCCAGCCCAAGGGAGCACCATGGGTGAGCGCTGCTGAATATACGAAGGGCAGAGTCTTCGTCTCTGTGGGTTTGTTTTTCTCTTATTACCCCGAGTGCTGCAATGACAAATATTAAACGATCCTGCCTGTGGGGAGGACGCCCACGAATGCTTGTCTGCGCTGGACGGAACCCAGCAGTCAGGACCATGTGAAGGGGCATCTCTGGGCAGAGGGGCAGAGTGGTCTTCGGGAAGCCATGGCTCATATTCTGCAAGAGAGTCACCGAGCTGCAGATGTGCTGGCAGATATGATAATGTGGTGCTAACACCTTTCCAGGTGGGATTTAAGTCTCTATTAAAAGCCGTGACTAAATGAGGAGCTCGTTGGAGAAGATAGTTGCCAATTAACGAGCAGCAGTTGCTTTTCTTTCTTTTTAAGGGCCCAACTGATTAAAATTATATGCCTCATTTAAGCAAGAGTCTCCTGTACTTTACCTGGAAATTTAAAAAAAAAACTTTAAAAGACTGAACATCCTTTATTTAAACAAAGTACATGCTCTTGTGACTCATTAAAACACTTTCAAACTGAATGCAAATTATCAACCCACAGAAGCATTTCACTTGCTCTGTAAATGTGCATTTTTCATTCTTTATTTAGTGTGATCTGCCATCTTCAAAGAGGCTGCTTTGGAAATTACAAATATAACAGTGTAAGAGAGTCCTCGCCTGCCAGCAGAGCCAAGGGCCTGCCCAGAAGGAAGGGAGCCCGATCCTCACCAACCTCTACTGCGCGTTCTCAGCACACACAGAACTAACTCGGGTTCTGCCAGTCTGCCTCCCTTTCCTTCCCCTCAAAACTCCGGCAGCTAACTCTCTCTCGTGCACAAGCAAATGCTTTCCACATAGTCAGGTTGAGAAACAAGACCTCTTTTCTGATCTGCATCACCATTGCTAACTATTCACTTCAAATGTCTCCAATGAAATTATATTTTCATGGCTAGCTGGGCGGAACTTAGGAATGTATAGCGTCGCCACTCCCAGCATCAACTAAACTCTCAGCTAAACTAAGACCATACCATTCCCCTAGGTCCCTGGTTTTCAACTGACGATATTATAAGAGAAAAAAACCAAACCCATTGCCGTTGAGTCGATTCCAACTCATGGCGACCCTATGGGACAGAGCAGAACTGCCCCACAGGGTTTCCAAGGAGTGGCTGGTGGATTCGAACTGCTGACCTCTTGGTTAACAGCCGAACGCTTAACCACTGCACCACCAGGGCCCTGAAGTATTATAGGCTAACTCAAAACCTGAATTATCTTTAATCCACAGCAGCATTTCCATAAATAAACACCTAAAAGACACAACTGTAATCCACAGAAAATACATACAATATACATGTATGTACAAATACACATGCAAGCCAAATGCTACACTGGAAACAATTTTTCAACAACTTCTTGCTCACTAGAGGAACGTTTCCTTTGTGCAACCGAAACGGACTTACCTGCGTCTGCCGTGGGAGGCCTGGAGGAATATTTCTGGAAATTTGAGTCTTTACAACATTCTAGCTCAAAGGCAGCACGGGACACAACATCTTTAAACTCTTTTTGAAATACAGGTCATAGAAAAATATTTGCACCCTTACATATGAACTGGGAAAAGGACTGGTCCGAGGCTCTGTGACCAGCCTCCTCTGGCCCCCACCTCCTCTGTGTGGGGCTCTCTCACCCTTCCACGTTTCGCCTTCAGTGAAGATGCAACGCTAATTCTTCCTCCCTCACAGCACCCGCAGGAATTAGATGTGTATGTTGAGATGCGTGCAGTGAAGTTGTCCAAACAGGACAAAATCCTGCACAGCCCTTCTCACGTAAGGCCACCCAAACAGGCAGCCTGATTCTCCACGTGCGGGACGCTTGCCCAGCCACACCCTGGTGGCCCATTTCCTAAGAAAAGCGACTCTGCCCTTTTGTACTGAGTGGACATTGTCTAACATGGTAGTCCTGGCACAAAAACAGCTCTCCTAATTCGTTAAAGCACAATTAGAACCCCCTTACCTTGTGGCAAGGCCGACCCAGCAAACGATATTATCATAGTGTTTAAAAATGGCGTGGTTTCACTTCTAGTACAGCCGAGTCAAAGACAATATTTTTACCTCTGAGTTGTTCATCATCTTCTTTTATCTTGAAGGGCTTTGGAATACTTACTGGTCGTAGATACTGAGACAACTGGGCTGTACTGGTATTCTCCAGAGGGGCTAGTGACCTTCAGTCGAAATCGATAGAGTGTCCTCGGCTCCAGACCTTCCACAACATGCTTTGTTGCATATCCCCTAGACGGAGAAGACGCACACGCTGTTAACACCAGCTGATCTAAGTAATGTTCTCTGATCAATTATTAGAAGAGCATCTGGAGAAGGTTCTTGAATACTATTATTTCCAGGACATCTCTGACCCCTGCTGTTGACCTGCTCGTCTCCCACACTAGACTGCAGGTCCTGGGAGCAAGGGACCAAGTCACCCCGGCACTGCTTTCCCTACCCGGCACGTGCCCTCTCCATTCCCCCGGGCCTAGTCCAGCACCTGACAGGTAGCTGCCACACAATTTTGCACTTTGGACAAATAATCACGTTAACCCATGACAACAGTCCTCAATGATAAAGTTGCATGTTTGAAAGACAACACAGGCTGTCAGATAGTAGATACGTGGTTTTCAAGAGGAGGTCTTAGAGTGAACGGGGAAGGTTCTCTAGTTGATGGCTGCATACCTACATGCAAACTACCACTAAAGAGAGGGGAGCTGAAGCAGTGAACAGGCAAATGCTGGCAGGATATGAGAACTGCTTACGCCACTGGGGAATCTGACAGCGCACATGAGAAACCACTCTAACGGCGTGCCCCATGGTCAAGTTCATCTAGGAATGCTGTGGGAAACGGACGCTGCATACTTCTGGGACAGGAAACTGATTAGAGGCTGGTGATGGAAATCCACACGCCCCCAGGGGGAGAGGCACTGCATCTAGTCATCGGAGCCCGCAAAGCACCAAGAAGTACAGTGAGGCAGGCTGTTTGCTTCTCAGGAGACCTGGGACCTGGCAGAGGTGCCAAGATCCCACCATCTGCTCGGGAGGTGGTCCCAGGGACCTGGCTGTGACTTGGCATGCTTCTAGGACATCAGGTCTCCCGAGGCCTACAGAGCTGCATCTATTCCCCAGTACTGCCAGAAACAAACCTCAGTTTCCCTTTGCTGCCAAAAATCTTGATTGGCAGCTGACTAAATTCCATGAATCCCTTTCCGATCCTTCATCTAAATTTTTCTTTCCTCCTACCTTAGAGGCTTGATTTTTGAGAGTTTTTAGGGGAAGGGGCACTATTTCCAGCTTTCTTTCCTGCTTCAGTGCCCAGCGCAGCCCTAGTTCTCTCTCCAGAACGCTCCACAGCCCCCTGAACTCCAAGGTGACCGTTGTTTTTTCCCAGGTTTTTTCCATCTGTCTCTGACGTTTCCTTCATCCTTGCAGATCCTCCGCAGCAGTGAGAACCATACTTTGGGATTCACAACTGATTTTTCAATGTTTATGTGCAACTTAAATAGTTATCCGTCAGTCCCAGTCCGTGCAACTCAACGAACATGCCAGTGCCCATGGTTTGCAAGGCGCTGGACAGGCTGGGGATGTAGCCCTGGACCAGCTCAGGTCTGAGATGAACCTGTCAGCAGGGAGTGGCCTGCCTCCTGCTGATGGGGTGGCAAGAAGAGGGGACAGTCAAGGACAGTGAGGAAGTGACAGCCGAGCTGGGCTGAAACAACAGTGCTGGAGTTAGCACCACTCCTGCTAAAAGCTCAACTGAAAGCAGGGCTGTAGATCTGGGCCAGGTGGGCATGCTAACACCTCACACATCAATTACGCAGCCTCACTGCCAGGCCCTACTGGAAAACCACAGTCTTTCGCCAGCAGAGCAAGCACTGAACCGAGTGCATGGCTGGAGAGAAGACACAAGCCTTGATCTAAGAGGCAGGAGTATCCCAAAGAGAGCCCAGGAGGTCTTCTAAGTCCCTTCTCCCAAACTCACCCATCAGAGGAGTGATGGGTGAGGAGTAAAAGGCAGGGGGAGCCCAGCAGAGGGTCCTCCGGGGGGGGGCTCCCAATGTAAAGTGAGAAACAGGTGAGGCACTTTCCTAACCCACAGGCAGAGGGTCCCAGACAGACAGGTGGGAAACAGGGGCTCACACAGTAAGAACGTTGGGCTGGAAGGACGTGGAACACTCAAGCAGCGGCTTGGTCTACTCTGGCAAGAGCCAAGGGTGACCAAGGTGTCTGGCGACGAGAGTTCGAGCCAGGTGGCGTGGATGTGCCTTCCTGAGAGAGGAACCTCAGGTAAACCAAGAAAAAACCGTTTTGAAAACTAGGAAATATTTATTGACTCATTTCTTTTGGGTTTCTCTCTCTGTTGTTTATCCAAAATGTAAATTTTCAAGCTGAAATAAAGTCCCAAACACTCTGTGATGCCTTTTTCATATTACATGTTACTTCAGGCCCCCAAAACTAAATGACTTCTTGGGTATGGCTCTAACAGAGAGCCAAGAAAGAGAGACCGGGAATGAGAAGTTGGCCTCTGACAACCAGTCCCCATCCCTGCATGCCATGTCCTTCTTCCTGCAGAGACAGGGCCCATGTCCTCCCCCTTGAGCAGGTGGAGTGCAGCAGACGTGACACTGTGTGAGGTCTGAGCCTAGCCCTGAAGGTGCCTGGAAGCTTCTGCCTTTCCTCTCTTGGGAGTGAGCCACCATGAAAAGAAGTCCAACTACCCCGCTGGAGAGAGTGGCCACTTGGTAAGAGAGGCCCTGAAAGAAGAGAGACAGTGGAGAGGGAAGAAGAAGGCTGGTCAGCCTTTAGCTGACCCAGCCATGCTAGCAGAGGCATCAGACTAGGATAAGAGTGAAGCCGTTTGGGTCCTCCAGTCCCAATAGAGCTGCCTCAGCCAAACACCACAGGGAGAAGGAACAAGCCATCCCCCCTTGCCCAGATTTCAGAATTGTGAGCAAACACATGATTGTCTATGTTTTGGGGTGGTTTGTATCAATAAAAGAGAAGCTATAAAAAGGCAATGAAGAAATGATACCAATGGCATAAAAAAAAAATATGTAACATTTGAGTCAAAAAGCCAAGGAAATAGAGAAGTGTTAGGAATAGATATAAATAAATTTACCACAAAAGTAAAAGCTCTAGAGCCAAGATAAATATTCAGAAAATTGCCAATGGGTTAAGACAGAACAACACACCCTAAAATACATCAGCCTGGCGCCAAGTAGTCCTCCCATGAATCGGTGGATTTTATTGTAACTGAGCATAGGTCCTTGAACACTTAGATATGTGAAGCATAGAAACCAAGTCCCCCAAAATTTGTAGCATCTGGAAAGATCTTCAGGAGCTCAATGAGAACTAGAATATCCAAGCCTCAAAGGGATTCAATGCCAGGTGGCAAAGACTTAACAAAGATATAGAGTAAAATAAAGCCAAAAGTACCTCAATAATATTCAATATTGCTAAACATCGTAAGATCACACTGAAGCCAAAAGCACCTTCTTAACTCCTACCTAGAAAGGGAAATAACAGAACTCTTTTAGAAAGCATGTTACTGAGCACATTTGTGCTTAGGTTGTGGCATTTCCTCCTTCTGGGATGTAAGCTCCGTTTTCTAACTTGTTGATTGCTGTATCCCCAGTTCTTACAACTGTCTAGCAAGTTTGTTGATTGATTGAATTGATCTTGTCCTGAGGCTGGAGGTTCTCACAACATCAATCGGGATGGCCTCATGGAGAATACCAAGATATAGCAGGTCCTGGGACACAACTGCCCACTGGGGTATTCTTGTTGTTAGGTGCCATCAAGTCTATTTCAACTCACAGTGACCTCATGTGACAGAGCAGAACTGCCCCCCCATAAGGTTTTCTAGGCTGTAATCTTTACAAAAGCAGATCCCCAGGTCTTTTCTCCCATGAAGCTGCTGGGTAGATTCTAACCGCCTACCTTTCAGTTAGCATCCGAGCACTTAACCATTGCACCACCAGGGCTCCTTGCCCCTTGGGGTACGTCACAATAATTACAGCACAAACAGGGATGACTAATAAAAGCAATTCATAAACCTATGGAGAAGCACAACTTAACACTGCCTAGACGTGGTGATGTAAAGAAAGAATTTCAGAATTATTTCCACAATAGAGGAGAGTACTCAAAAAATGCAAAACATAACCTTATTTTTGTTATCATGAATCAGCAAACGTCTGATACGAGAGCTGATGGAGCACAAAACATGAACTAAATATTGGCACACCCAAGGACTCCATCACCAGACTTCTCCCTTCTATCTGTACTCACTCGCCTAGCATTCCAGTCCAGCGTCACACTGATGACTATGGCATTTGTATCTCCAGCCCAGACCTCTCCCCACTGCACCCTTCTTCCCCAGCTACCTTCTTGAATTCTCCACTTGGACGTCTGATAGTCCAGCTGGACTTTCCTTTCCACCTGCAGTCTTCCCGTCTCTGTTGCTCTAGTTCCTCAGGCCAGTAGCCTTGGTGCCACCTGTGGAGGACTGGGTTACCATCCACAAGTATTTGCTGTTCCTCCAAGGATTCCACACCTCTGCCTCGATGAACTCTGACATGGCCACCTGACTCGCTTTGAGCAATAAAGTATACACAGAAGTGAAGTGTGTCGTTCTGGGTGGGAACTTCAAGAAACAATGCACCGTGCCCTCTTCCCCTTTGGCACATGACTGGCAATGCTCCAGACAGAGGCTGTGCCATCAGCCTGGGCTGTGGAGTGAAGACAATGTGGAATGGAGCCATGGCCCACCCACAATGGACGTTTTGTGTGAGAAATGAACCACCATTATTGTAAGCCACTGAGATTTCACAATTGATGTCTAATGCAGCAGAACTTGGCCTATCCAGGCTATTATATATCCCTTGACCATCCTTTTTCTCTCTCATCCCATATCTGGTCCACCAGCAGATTTTTTTCACTCTGTCTTTAAAATATAACCTGAATTCAACTACTTCTTGCACTCTGGTCCATTTTCTCTCATTGAAGTTATCGCATAAAGCCTCCTAATTAGCTTTTCCTGCTGCTTGGCTGCCTTGCTTCCCTGTAGCCTAGTCTCAACTCAGTAGCCAGAATGATGCTCATAAAACCATGCCAGACCATGCCCCTCCTCAGCCTAACAGTCTCCAATGGCTTTCCCCATCTCTCTCAAAGTCAAAGTTCTTTTGACAACCCACAAGACCCTAGGGTTACCTCCCATGACCTCTGCTCCTTTTTTACCCACCCCCACAGTGTTCCTGACACATGACAAGTAAACTCCTACCTCAAGGTCTTGCACTTGCTATTTCTTCTGCCTGGAATGTTCTTCACGTGGGTATTCCCAAGGCTCTAACTGTCATTCAGTTGCTTCAGGTCTTTACTCAGAAGCTATCTTCTCAGTGAAGCCTCCCTTACCTCCATCCTAGGCCCCAACCCTTCCTAGGCTTTCTCCCCTTAGTATTTGTCACCACCTAACATATTATAGGAGCCCTGGTGATGCAGTGGTTAAGAGCTCAGCTGCTAACCAAAAGGCCTGCGGTTTGAATCAACCAGCCACTCCTTGGAAACCCTATGGGATAGTTCTACTCTGTCCTATAAGGTCACTATGAGTCAGAATCGACTCGACAGCAATGGGTTTGGGTTGGTTAACATATTATAAGAGCACTTACTGCTGAAGATCAAAGACCACAGCCTTTGGTATGGATTACACCTCAACATAAAACAAACAAAAACCCTCACAATGGGACCAATAAGCAACATCATCATAAACAGAGAAAAGACGGAAGTTATCAAGGATTTCATTTTACTTGGATCCACAATCAATGCCCATGGAAGCAACAGTCAAGAAATCAAATAACGCATTGCATTGGGCAAATCTGCTGCAAAAGACCTCTTTAAGGTGTTAAAAAAGCAAAGATGTCACTTTAAGGACTAAGATGCACCTGAACCAAGCCATGGTGTTTTCAATCACCTCATACGCATGCGAAAGCTGGACAATGAATAAGGAAGACTGAAGAAGAATTGATGCATTTAAATTATGGTGTTGGCAAAGGATACTGAATATACCGTGGACTGCCAGAAGAATGAACAAATCTGTCCCAGAAGAAGTGTAGCCAGAATACTTCCTAGGAGTGAGGACGGCGAGACTTCGCCTCATGTACTTTAGACATGTTATCAGGAGGGACCAGTCCCTGGAGAAGGACATCATGCTTGGTAAAGAAGAAGGTCAGCAAAAAAGAGGAAAGAAGACTCTCAACGTGATGGATTGACACAGTGGCTGCAAAAATGAGTGCAAACCATCATTGCTGAGCTGGTGCAGGATGAGGCAGCGTTTCGTTCTGTCGCACACAAGGTTGCTACGAGTCGGAACTGACTCGATGGTGACTAACGACAACATATTATATGTTTTTACTAATTGATCTTATTTATCATCCGTCTCCTTCATCTGGGGGAATTTTTGTTTGTCCAGCACTGTGCCTCCAGAGCCCAGAATAGTGTCTGGCATGTAGCAGGTGCTCAATAATATACACTGAGTGGATGAATGAAATGCATGATGAGGACACTAGCTGTCCCAGGAATTCAGAGGGAGCAGACAACAGACAGGAGGGGAATTTCCCAGTGGAGGCAGAATCTCACTTGGGCCTGAAGGATGGGTAGAAGAAAGGATGGGCTGGGGGAAATCTGTCCTAAACAGGGAAAACAGCTAAACGCACACGCCGAAGAAGTCAAGGCACATTCAAAGGACAGAAAGCAGACCATGATGGAGGGTTTGTGCTTGGAAATAAGAGGTAACAAGAGAGGCAGGTGAGGGCAAACTGTGAAGGCATCAGATATGAGCCTAAGGGGCTCGCCCTTCATCCTGCAAGCAATGGAGACCCATTGGAGTCCTTGACAGAAGGAAGAGTAACTTAGCAAGAAAGGATGAAGGGCAAGAAGGCAAGAAAAGGAGGACAAGGCCGATCCATTCAATCAACAAACATGCTAATGTTGTAGGAACTGAGGACACAGCCTCGAACAGTCCGAAGACGATGCTTCCATCCTAGCAGGGGGAGTGCCACATTCTAAGCAGAAACAACACAAGCCTGACATCCGGTGGGGCAGCAGAAAGGGAAGCACAGGAGGGATTTTGCAAAGGGAGAACTCACAAAGCCAGTAAGTGTTTGGCTGTGAGAAGCCATGAGGAGCGTCACGTCAGAGACGACTCTGCTAATTCAAGACTGGCCGGTGGCTCCTATGATCAGACATGAAGAAGAAGTCAGGAGAAGTTCTAAAGCCACCAATCTCAGCGTCACATATTCCAGACACATATTTGCTTTTAAAGAAAAAGCATTTCCTAGTTTCAATGCAACCTACAGAAAGTGATACAACAGAGCAGACGAGGTCAAGAGTAACACAGTCTAATTCTGCCACCTAGTGTCGAAGTCTATGGTGCTGCTGCAGGCTCCCCCAGGCCAGCCCATGATCTGCGTGCCTTCTCCAGGCCCAGCGGCACCCAGGACTCTGGGGAAACACACACATCACGCCAGACACATGGGGCTGGAGGCCATCCACGCGGGCTGCGGTTTCTCTAGGTGAGGCTGTCTTCCCCGCCACCCAACAAAGGAGAACAGCAAACAGGAAGGAGAGGAGTGTCTAGGATAGCCCCCCTCCCCCCAATATTCCCAACCACAGCTTGTGGTACCAGGCAAATGGGGGAAAAGAAACGAGGTCTTTTTCTTCCTCCATAGAAATACTTATAATATCATAATTCATATTCTTTTAGATGGAAACTACCTAACAGAGACTAACATGTGATATAATTAAAAAGAACATTTTCAAGTAGGCAGGCCAAAAATTATTTTCACGTGGTAACTGCATTTTGGATAATGCATTTTTTTGGGGGGGAGGTACAGAGAATTGTTCCTCAGATGTCAGGCATATCATCCAGATAACAGCTGAAGCTTCACATACGCCCTGCCATCAACACTCTTACACCATCCTTGTGGTAAGGGAAAGTTCTGGGTCTTGACTGCAGCAGTGTCCAAACCCTGGCTGTGATACTGTTCTGTAGTTGTTCCAGATGTTACCACCAGGGGGAAATGGGTCAAAAGTACACGGCACCTGTCTGTAGTATCTCTTACAATTGCATGTAAATCTACAACTATCTCAAAATAAAAAAGATTCAGGAACATTTGCATCTCATTTACGGTATTCCCAAATCACAGACGAGTCATTTTACAGGTGGCAAAGCTGCCATAGGGAAGAAATGGGAGTCATTTCAAATGAAGATGAAGAGAAAGGGACTTCTCGATGATTCTGGTTGCATTCACTTATTTATTCACACAACAAAGACTCTGTGGGCCTGCTACGTGCCGGCCACCACGTAGGGGCTGAAGACAGGGTATTAGGCCAGCAGGAATCGGATCTGTCTCTCATTGGGTTTACGTACCACTGAACCAGTTGCCGTGGCATCACCTCTGACTGATGGCAACCCCGTGTGTGTCAGAGTAGAACTGTGCTCCACAGGGTTTTCAATGGCTGATTTTTCTGAAGTAGACTGCCAGGGCTTTCTTCTGAGGCACCTCTGGGTGGACTCAAACCACCAATCTTTCAGTAAGCAGCCGAGCGTGTTAACCATTTGCACCACCCAGGGACTCCTATATACTGGTAGGGAGACAGAAAATGAACAAGCAAACAAGTGAAATGATTCCAGGCTGAGTTCAATGCTATGAAGCATGCAGAATAAGGTTGTGGGACAGAGAATGCCCAGGGTGGAAGGGCCGCTAACTTAGATGGCCCCTCTGAGGGGGGGGATATCTGATCCAGTGACATCTGAATGGTGTAACGGAACCAACCGCATAAAGACAGAGGAAACACAACACATGTTAGGGAAAGGCAACAAGAAAGGCCTCGATGTGGAACCAGCTTGACCTGGTCACAGCTGAGACGGAGGCAGCCAGTTTGGTTGCAGAGGGCTGACTGAGGGGACAGCGGAAAAGACGTGAGGTCAGAGAAGTTGCCCTGTGTCAACCACGCACGGCCCCATCCCATATCGGTAAACAAAACAGCCAAAACGCCTCATTTTATCAAACCATCTTTTGATTCTGTGCTTACATTTTGGATTTTAAAAACATGTCTTTAGAGTATTTCAGAAGTCAAAGAAGCTCTCACAGGTATACGAAGTTTAATTTCAAAGTTACTGCTAAAGTTTTCTTTCCCAAAAACTGTAATTCATAAAGAGCATGAATGCAAATGATGCTGACTCATTCTTGAATTTCAGTGGCGTTTCAGAGACAACAGCGACCATTCTAGCTAATCAGGAAAGTAAAGCAAAGCGTGAAGCAACTCCACATTGCACCTACGTGTAAATGATACCGTAAGTGTGCACTTTGGGGTCTTCCTCTTCAATTGAAAACCTGAACCACTGCTCCTGGGGTCCTTGTCGCTTCACTTTCTTCTCCAGATCCCAGTATAATTCAATGCTGTGATGAGTCACTTTGCCCACAACAGGCGGATGAGGCTTTGAGGATGGCGTGATTTCTAAAAAAGAATAATAGAGTATTTCAGGGTGCCATGTCCTTAAAGGAGAGAGGCCATCTGGGTGCATTACAGACGTTCGGTGATCAAACTGTGTTTTCCTGTGCCTCAGGTACACATATAGTATACCTCCCTGTTGCTTGAAAAGCGGAAATAACACAGAATTCCACTGATATAGGAGCCACCACGTTCATCAAGCAGATGGTACCCCACCTACCAATATCATACTTCACGCATGGGCCCTTCCAAGAGGTTGGTCAACATACCAAACTAATGAGGTTGCTCTCTGAGCTGATGAGGATCAGTTTGCTGCTGCAATCCTTCCATGAGCCAGCTGGTAAAGACACTATAAACAAAGCCAATAGACAAAGCCAATATATCTGGTCCAAATATTTATGACATAGATGACACAGGGTTGATGTCGATTCTATGTAAACAGCTCTTACAAACTGACCTCCAAAAGCCAGAAGGCTAATAACAAACCAAAAGATGAGCAAAGCACAAAACAGCAAATACAATGGCCAAGGTAATTCCCAGGTGGTGGAGGCCTGGTGGTGTAGTGGTTAAGAGCTTGGCTGCTACCAAAAAGTCAGCAGTTTAAATCCACCAGCCACTCCTTGGAAACCCTAGGGGGCAGTTGTGTCTCTGAGTCAGAATCAACTCGATGGCAGTGGGTTTGATTTGGGTTTAGTCACACAAACTGACAACAACTGGGCATAACTTCATATCCAGTCAGATGACAACATAGGGAGAGAGACTCTCATACATTTGTCGTGGGGAAATATGAATCACAGCCTTTCAAAGAAGCAATATGGCAGCATCTATTAAAATTAAAAACACAAATGGAGAGAAAGAACAACAATGAATCTGTGAACCATCTCATAACATGGATGAAACTGGAGGACATTATGCTGAGTGAAATAAGTCAATCACAA
>NW_004443967.1:15537498-15552787 GCF_000243295.1 Trichechus manatus latirostris | reverse complement strand
AAAAAAAAAAATACAAATGGAACAACCAGAAGGAAAATACTGAGAATGTTCACACATCGTGAAGAATGTAACCAATGTCACTGAACAACTTGTGTAGAAATTGCTGAATGGGAACCTAAACTGCTTGGTAAATCTTCACCGAAAACACAATAAAATTTTTCTTTAAATTAAAAATGCATACACCCTTCTTTTCAGCCATCCTACTCCTGGGAATCTCTCCCACAGAACTGAGAGCACCACACACATACAGGGGCACGTCCAGGAGGACATTAGCTGTGACCGTTTTCATCAGTAAGGGGACGGCCAAATAACTCATGATACACCCATACATGGAATGTTATGCAGCGTTTTAAAAATGAATTTCATACTAGACATTTTGAAAGGATTCCCAAAAGGATGTGAGTTTTGTCTCCTCTGCCAGATTTTAAGTTCCATGAGCACTGGGTCCATGTCCGTGCCTTTTGAACCTCAAAAATATCCCTAAGTTACCACTTTGGTTATTCAGAAAGAAAAGGTCTTGTGCTTCCCTCGAGCCAAAGTTCCCACATCCCCACCACTCTCAGCGGATCCCAGACCCTCCTACAGTGTAGCCCCCGCGGAGGAACATGGAGCTGCCCTGGTCTTGCCGGCTCCAGTCTAGAGAGTGGGGCGGGCGGGGGGACGGTGGAGAACCCGACCCCTCATTTCCTTCACATTGGGGTCACAGAGATATGCTAGGCAGCAGCCTCAAAGCTCATTTTCCCACCTTTATTTTCCTAATATTTATAGAAAACGTGGCATGGTAAAATTAGACAAATCTGGGTTTTAATTGAAGCTTTGAAACGGAGTCAAGAATACTTCAAAGTGTTTTTGTGATCGTTAAATAACACATATAAAGTATCTAAATAAATGATGGTGTATTTCATACCATGGAACCCCGTACAGCAGCTTAACATAAACTAGGTCTGCAGGCATCCATGTAGATAAATCTCAAAAAGGAGTTAAAAACACAGGGTACAAATGGATCTAATACATTATTACACCATTAATGTACATTTTAGAACAAGCCATACAACATTATATAGTATTGATACGTACACAGAGATGTGGTAAAAGTTACAAACTTGACGGGAAGAATATACACCACTAGGATGTTATCGCAATACGGTCAGGCCCCAGGGCACGGGGAGAGCGCCTTACCACAATATTTATGGGGCTTTCTTTTAAAAAGAGAGAGAGTGAGAGAGAAAGAGTTCTAAAAGAGAGACAGAAAGGAAGAGAAAGAAGACATATGGCAAAATGTTAACATTTGAAACCTATAGGGTACGCCTGTGTGCATTAGTATCTGCAATAATTTTGGTATGTTTGAAATAATTCATTTTTTAAATAACAATAAAAAATAAAAGCTAGCTATCACTCTTACAGGGCTGTGGCTTTCTTAGAGAAGTCTAATGTTCTAAGTACTAGTTAATCCACGTGGGAGAGGAACAATGAGGACCTACTATGTGCCAGACACTGGTCTTGCAGCATGAGTCAGCAGATCTGGCCGGCGAACAGGAGATGGACTCGAACCCTTGCATCAGAACACCATTGTTGAACAACTCACTTTTTTTTTTGAAAGCCCCCTAAAGCCATTCAAAGACCAGGATCGGTAGACTGTTCCAGATTACCCTAACATAACTGGAAGCCAGGCAATAATTCTATTCCTGAAAAACCTGGCTGAGAATCACACCCAAAGTCAGGATAGGCAAGAAAGTCTTAAGTTCATGTCAAATTTCAGAAGGGACAAACAAAAAGGCTCACCACGGATTTACATGAGGATAAAAAGCTAACCTTCCCAGGTATGCATGAGTTTCTCATGCCTTGCTCTTTACTGAGAGCACAGTGGTTAAGCACTTGGCTGCTAACCAAAGGTCAGAGGTTCGAACCCACCAGCTGCTCTGCAGAAGAAAGATGTGGCAGTTTGCTTCTGTAAAGATTACAGTTTTAGAGACCCTATGGAGCAGTTCTACTCAGTCGTATAGGATTGCTGTGAGTTGGGACTGACTAAACAGCAATGGGTTTTTTTGGTTTTTTGTTTTTTTGGTTTTGCGCTTTGCTAGTCATTGACCCCAGCGAGTAATAAAAGACTTCCTCCAGTGAGCTTGGCACAGCCACGAAGGGTCCACTATCACCAGAACCAGTACCTGCCCACTTCCAGCTGCCGGCTCAGGCCTGAGTGGGAACCTTCCCTGCTATCTATCACCCCTGCAGATCTGGTACAGAACTTGGGAAAGGTCTGGTGTTTGGAAGGTTGGTTTATTGTTACTCACTGTTTTTCAGGAGTGATCCAAATTCAACCCCACCCATGGCCTGTCCATGATGCAGCACATGGGCTGAGTGACGCCAGGTTGGTGCCAACACTAGGGAACAGCAGACTGGCTGTTACTGAGGCACCACTGAACTCCCGCAGGAACACCGATGGTCCGCGCACTGGCCATCGGTGACATTCTACGTCTTCTGTAGTGAGAGACAGCGCTTATCCAAATGCAAACCCCGCGCAGTCCAGAGAGGCTTTTGGCAGAACACGTTCAGGCCACACAGGATTGGAATGGTCAGGGTGTGAACAAATATCCACACCAGGGAGGAGCTGCCAGGTACACTGTAGACTTTTTAGGCTGCTAAAATATATATATATATAGTAGTAGATGAGACTAGTTTCTTTGTTTCTTTGTTTTTGGCCAACAACATGGGGTTGCCGTAAATCAGAATGGACTCCACAGCAACGGGTTTGGTTTTAGTTTAGAGCAATGTGGTACAAACGGTTAATGTGCTCGGCTACTAACGGAAAGGCTAGAGCTTCAAATCCACCCAAAGGCACCTTGGAAGAAAGGCCTGGTGATCTACTTTCAAAAAAAATTAAAAACCCTATGGAGCACAGTTCTATTCTGACACACATGGGATTGCCATGAGTCAGAATCAACTCAACAGCAATTTTTTTTTTTTAAGAGCAATGTGACAGATTATGTTTTGATCCTTAAAACACATAGTTGGTATGTGGTCATTAGGAAAATCTGGGGGGTTTTGTCATGCCCTATAAATATACATAGGATGCTGGTTCAGGCTGACCTCTCATCAATATTCACACTAATGACACCAAAACATTCCCAACTCAACCATTTCCTTCTCTTCTGTTCAGCTGGAAACTTTCATAGCTTCTGCTAACTCCAAGAAAATTCTGGAAGTACAGAATTCAAGAAAGGATTGGGATAATGACATTACTAAGAAGGCTATTTTCAAAATCAAATGAGTGAAAGAGTAAGGCATTTGGTGACAAAGCAATAGAACCGATGAGAAACACAAAATACCTGGGGTTTCCTGTGGAGGTTCTGATGACCTCCCACATCAGAGTGCTTTGTCTTTCTCAGAGACCGAGACAGCATCTTTGGAAGCTTGTCACCAGCCAAAGTGGAAGCATCACTGTGACACAGAGCAGCGACCTGTGTGAGCTCTGGGCCTCGGTGAGAGCTGGCAATGGCACGTCCTTTGTACTGGGCCAGAAGAGCAGCTGCTGCAACACTTACTTTGTGCCAGACCCATTACATTTATTTACTCACCTAACCTTCCCCACAAATCTATAAGGGGTAAGGGTTTTTACTATGCCTACTGTAGAGATGAACAATCTGAGGCACAGAGAGGTTAAGTAACTTGCTCAAGGTCACACAGCAGAACCAGGATTAGAAGGTACCCTGTACCATACTGCCTCTTTGGAGTTGCTGTTACTGGGTGCCGTCAAGTCGATGTTGACTCACAGAGACCCGATGTGACGGAGTAGAACAGCCCCATGGAGTTTTCTCGGCTGTAATCTTTATGGAAGCAGATTGCCAGGTCTTTTCTCCCCCAGAGCCGCTGGTGGGTTCGAACCGCCAGCCTTTCAGTTAGCAGCTGAGCACTTAACGTTGTACCACCAGGCCCCTTAGGAGTGGAGATATAAAATGTAGGCCTGGTGTGAAAAAGCTACTGCTTCTTAAATAGTTCTCCATATCTCCTCAGCCCATTCATTTTAAAGCAGATTTAACCTGTGAACTGGCTTGAACCCCAAGGAGATTTTAAAATGAACAAGAAAACTTGACCAAAGAAAAAGGGAGACAACAAATGCCAAGTAGTTGTTTGAATGAAACGTAGGGATGTCATGAACAGGAGGAGGGAGCGAGGACCAGCTCAGCTCCCTCAGCACAGTGAGGCTGCTGATCTTCCGGAACCGTCCGTGACAAGCAAGGTGGGCCGAGACGACCACAGCGATCACAAGCCATGGCCAAGCGGGCAGAGCGGTGCGGCTGGCGTTCCCCTTCAGCCTCTGGAGGTTGGGACAAGGCCAGCCGGGCGCTGCTTTCTGTCCAGCACAAAACGTGGAGGAGGAAAGGAGTCCCATCAACAGGTGAGGACAAGGTTCGAGAATGTGAGCAACACCGTTTGTGAGATAACTCACCGATAAATCTGAAAAGGGAACACACATCATTTTGGGAAAAAGTAGTCTAAACTGAGTTTCCTACCAAGCGATGAGCCACTTCCTCCCTTTTTAATTTTGTCGTCCTCAGGTTCTGCAGGTAAAACTAGAATTGCACAGGGCAGGTGAGTGCAGCTGTGACTGCAGCCCTGGCTCGCTCTCCCCTAGGAGTGAATCAACGGGCTGAATGCCACGTAACACATCGTCCCTACGTGACTGAATTCAACGTTTCAAAAAACCCTTAAGTTCACCTTTGTGCTACTTATTTATTTAACTTGGCTGTTTCTATCCATGTTTGTATTTATATCAGTGGTATCACTATTTGGGGGAATTATTTTCATAAGCTTTATACCAGTTTTTATAAAATGTATAAACACAGCCACAAATACATATTCACAGACACCATTTAGACACTACTTTTTACTCAGATGTTTCAGAACTCCATTTTTTCCTGTTTACAATCAGATCAGATCTTTTAAAAGGCGTTTTTATTTGTTTAAGTCTGATAACAAGTGTCCAAATGTAACAAACACATAATTTCACGTCACAAAGTCAGGCTTAAAATTTATTTTAACTTGCGTAATCACCACCCATCTGTCAGTGGAGGCTTGCGTGTTGCTACGATGCTGAACAGGTTTCAGTGGAGCTTCTAGACTAAGACAAACTAGGAAGAAAGGTCTGGTGATCTACTTCCAAAGATCAGCCAATGAAAACCCTGTGGATCACAACAATCGGATCCACAACCAATCACGGGGTGGTGCAGGGCCAGGGAGGGTTTCGTTCTCTTGCATAAGGGTCGCCATGGGTCAAGGGCAAACTCGACAGAAGCTAACGACAACAGCCAAGAAAAACAAACCAATCAAAACACCTTACTTTCCATTTTGTGTGATTCCTTTAAACACCTGGAAGGATCTTTACATCACGGCAAACTTTTTTCATCTTAAAAGTTTCCCAAGAAAGGAAGCAGGAAGAACAACAACAAAGCTACAAGGACTACCTCCCAAGGCCAAGTGTATGAGAATTTATGTGTGTGCTGTGCGCTATAAAAACTTTTTGTAAGAAAGTTCTTATGCAAGTCTGACAAAGACCACCTGGTACTGGTATAATGACAGACACGTAGACCAATGGAACCGAATCGAGAACCCAGAAGTAAATCTATCCACCTACAGACACCTGATCTTTGACAGAGGGTCAAAGTCCATTACATGGCGAAGAGATAGTCTCTTTAACAAATGGTGCTGGCAAAACTGGATATCCATTTGCAGAAGAATTAAACAAGATCCATACCTCACACCATACACAAAACACTCAAAATGGATCAAAGATCTAAACGTCAAACCTAAAACTATGAAGATCATGGAAGAAAAAATAGGGACAACACTAGGGGCTCTAATATACAGCATAAATAAAATAGCAGACATAACAAAAGATGCACAAATACAAGATAAACTAGATAACTAGGATTCTCCTAAAAATTAAACACTTATGCTCATCAAAAGATTCATCAAAAGAGTGAAAAGAGAATCCGCAGACTGGGAAAAAAATTTTGGCTATGACATATCAGACAAGCGGCTAATCTCTAAAATTTATAGAAAATTTCAACACCTCAACAACAAAAAGACAAACGATCCATTTAAAAAACGAGCAAAGGCCATGAACAGACACTTCACCAAAGAAGACATTCCGGTGGCTAACAAACACAGAGGAGATGCTCGAGATCATTAGTCATTAGAGAGATGCAAATGAAAACTAAAATGAGATAACATTTCACCCCAGCAATAGTGGCACTGATCAAAAAAACAGAACAACAAATGCTGGTGAGGTTGTGGGGAGATTTGAACTCTTATACACTGGTAGTGGGAATGTAGAATGGTACAACCACTACGGCAAATGGTAAGGTGCTTCCTTAAAAAGCTAGAAATAGAAATTACCATATGATCCAGCAATCCCACTCTTTAGTATATACCCTAGAGAAATAAGAGCCATAAGACGAATAGACATATGCACACCCATGTTCGTTGCATTATTCACAATAGCAAAAAGATGGGAACCTAAGTGCCCATCACCGGATGAATGGCTAAACAAACTGTGGTACATACACACAATAGAATACTGTGCAACAATAAAGAATAAAGGTGAATCCATGAAATATCTCACAACATGGATGAATCTGTACGACATTATGCCAAGTGAAATAAGTCAATCGCAAAAGGACAAATACTGTAAGAGCCCACTATTATGAAAGTTATACACAGAAAGAAACATTCTTTGATAGTCACCAGGGACGGGATAGGGAGGGAGGAGAATCACTAACTAGACAGTAGACACGTATTAATTCTGGTGAAGGGAAAGGCAATACACAATATGTGGGATGTCAGCACAACGTGACCAAGGCAAAAGAAGGCACTGAGAGGTACGTAAGAATAAAGGGCAACTACAGTAAATGCTGTAACATATACAATCCTGCAACAACAGTAATAACAAACAGTATTTTGTGAGTAGATACATAGGATAATATATATGGCTAAATAGGTGAAGGAGGTCATACAGGAGTACACTCACATACATATATAGGTATGGCTGTGGATATTTCTACATACATATTTCTAAGTGCTGCATATATACTCATATATATAATAGAGCACATAGGGGACACAGTTATAAAAACTACTTAAACATAGAGACTAAACTATTGGACTTGAAGGCTAAGGACCATAGTCTCAGGGGACATCTAGGTCAATTGGCAAAACACAGTTCATAAAGAATATTCTACATCCTAGCCTGGTGAGTAGTGTCTGGGGTCTTAAAAGCTTGCAGAGCAGCCATCTAAGAGGCAACTATTGGTCTCCTCTCACCTGGAGCAAAGAAGAACGAAGAAAACCAAAGACTCAAGGAAGCGGTTAGTCCAAAGGACTAATGGCCCACATGAACACAGCCTCCTCTCTCCTGAGACCAGAAGAGCTAGACGGTACCCAGCTACCACTACTGACCACTCTTGACTGTGATCACAATAGAAGATCCCGGTTAGAATGGCTAGAAGATGTAGAACAACATTCAAATTAAAAAAAAAAAAAAAAAAAGACTAGTCTGAACGAGACTGGAGGAACCCCCAACACTATGGCCCTAAGACAACCTTCTAACTTGAAACTGAAGCCATTCCTGGAGGCCACCTTTCAGCCAAATAATAGATGGGGGGATAAAATAAACAATAACACCTGTGAAGAATGTGCTCCTTAGAACACTCAACTATATGAGACCAAAAGGGCAACACTGGCCAAAACCCAAGAATGAGAAGACAGGGAAGGACAGGGAAACTGGAGAACTGGAAACAGGGAACCCAAGGAGGAAGTGGGAAGAGGGACGACACATTGCGGGGGTTGCAACCGATGTCATGAAATAATTATGTAAGAATCATTGATTGGAAAACTAATTTGCTATGTAAACTTTCACCTAAAGCACAACAAAATGTTCAAAAAATAAAACAATTTTATGTCCCTGTTGTCATTTGTCAAGTAAGAGTCTAATGAATATGAAATAATGGCGTGCTCCATATACTGTCACCGTTCAGTCTAAGTGGTTACTCAGAAATCTGTATTAAAAAGCTATATCTTACAAAGCATAGATTTAAACACGGAATACTATTAAGTCTAAGCAAACCACTAGGCACCAGCAGGCCTCAGCATCCTAAATTTCTTTTTAAATGTATTGTAACAGTACAATGCAACACAAACGCGCCAACCCCATAAAAGGAGACTCAACATAAGGGAAGCATGGCTCAGTATCCTAATGAGAAGCAGCTGACCACATTTTTAAATCGGCAGAGAGAACTGATGCTCGTACTCTACCCTAGAATTAGCTATTGTGATCAGTACTGTGAAGAGAGGGGAATGATGAAGAACCGAAGCAAATATGAGTATATTCATTCTGTAAATATAGAGCACCATAAAGCACAATTGTATTTTCCCTGTCCTTCCAGATTTTACTGAGGTCAAACTTCATTGACAAGGGGCATCTGCAGCCTGGCCTCCAGTGGCAGATGGTCCATAATGAAGATGGCAGCACACTGAGGGGATACCATATAAGGAAAGTGGTGGCTGCCCCCTCGGAGCAATTTATCATAGCTCGGCCATGTATTTATGGCCACCATAAATCAAAAGCATTCCAAATCAATATGCCACGGAGATCATCAGCGTTCCTAGCAGCTTAGATTTTTAAAAGTATCACAAAACATGCTTGTCCATGAATACATATTGAAGAAGGAATTTTTAAACCAAGTATCACAATATCCACATAGTGGTGATGGTTTCTCTTTTCACTTAAAAATACAACTGCAGTAGGCTTAATCTCACAAAATTATATTGCTGTTATGAAACAGAATCCTCAGAATCCTGACAGATGAAAGGACCAAGACAGAAGTAGGTAATTAAAAAAATAAAATGAAGTCAACAACTGGTAAATAAGATTAATAAAATATAAGTTAAAATAACTGCAAGGAACCATTTTATGTGTAAGGTTGATGCAAAAACATGTATTGATAATACCCTATGCTGTTTAAGACTGTGATAGACTGGTTTACTTACGGATTTGGGGTAGCACACGTTCTTTTCTCAAGTAATTTGGCCATATTTAACAATGACTATAACATATTCCACCTGGTGATCCCACTCCTAGAAATGTATCCGAAGAAACTAACTGAGAAAACAAAAAGTAAATTCAAAAGCTAAAATGTATTTGTATTGTATAAACTTTTTTTTTTCATTGTAAAAAAATTTTCAAACACATAGACAAGTAGAAAGAATAGCATAGTGAATCCCCCGGTACCCATCATCCAGCTTCACCAATTATCAACATGTTCACAGCCAATCTTAATTCATCTACGATTCCATCTATCCCCACCCCTCCACCCGTCTTGGATTATTTAATAGGTAAATTTTAATGACTACGTATTGTATCAGACAGTGCTCTAAGTTCTTTATATACATTATGGCATTTAATTGCATCATTCAGTCTTCAGAACAGCCTTACAAAGTGCTAGAATTTGCCACATTTTACCGATGAAACTGTAGACACACGGAGGTCATGTAACTTGCCAGAGAAATCACTTAGTAAGCAGCAGAGCGAGGATTCAAACCTGGACAATGAGACTCTATAGCCATGCCCTTAACCTCTGTACATGCCATTGATCACCACCCCCTACCCCACCATGTTTAAATACATACAGACAGAACTGACAGCATAAAATACAAACCAAGGAGAATCACTTTAGCATCACTGACAGCAACGAAAACCGCAAACATCTAAATGTCCAAGAACCTGGAATTTGTTACGTACACTCTAGCACATCATTTACATGGAAGAATATTTAGCCATTAAAAGCAATATGAAAACATGTATGATATGTTAAGCGAAGAATACAAGAATGCAAAAAAAAAAGAATACAACGTTGCATGGACACTATGTGTTAACGATAAAATATACAGATGCATATAGACAGAAGAACTGAAACAAAATTTAGAGACGTGAAAGACAGAAGTAGAACTATGGCTGATGTTTTGGTAAATTTTAATGTTGTTATAAAATAAGGAAAAATGTAATGGGACTTTTTACATATTCTTAATGGGATAAAATATATATAGCTAAGAAACTGCCAAACTAGATTTTTTCTCCCTGAGCTTACCGTATATGACAGCAACAAGTCTGACAAAAATAAACCAAAAATCAGTCAGCTTCCTAGCATGAGACATTTCAATTACACTCTGGCTCAATTTATCGACCATTCTGGTGTCAAGCAGATATTCTGAATCACATTTATTTCCAAAGAGTAAGTTTACTTTACATCCAGGTATTCAGTACATTTGTGGAATACCTACTATGTGCCAAGAACTGAGCTTAGCCCCTAGGACACAGGCATCACCCAGATGGCCAGGTGACCACCAACAGACCAGCAGAGAACAATCACCCCAGACACAACAGGGGCCTGTGAGTTAGGAGAGAGGAAGAGGCGGGTGCTGAGGGTGCCTGCAGCAGGAAAGGCTAATCTCATCTCCAGGAGAGAAGACTCGCAGGCGAGGTGCCATTAACTGAGGCAGAGCCTGCAGGCGGAGAGGACACCATTTGATCTAAAATATCGCAGTTGCACAGAAGATTGTCTTCTGCTTTTTTCCCTAAGCATGCCTATCTTTTGAAATAATATAAAATGCAAAACTGCTCAAAGCTGCTTCCCTCCACTTGGCTAATAACCCTCCAAGGGAAAAAATCAGCTCACAGACAACAGCGACTGGAAAGATGAGACAGGAACGTGATGGGGGCAGTGAGTTTATTATGTCAATAGGGGAGGAACAACTCAGCCAAGGAGGGTGAGAATGGTTGCACAGCTCAAAGACTGTAATCAATGTCACTGAATTGTCCAGGTAGAAATGGTTGAATTGGTGTATGTTTTGCTGTGTATATTCTCAACAATAGCAGCAAAATAAAATTTTTTAAAATCTTTTCATAATGTGAAAAAAAAAAATCAGCTCATACATCAAAATCAAAACAAACAAAGACCAAAAAACAGAATCTCCTGGAGTAAGAGCTGGACACTGTCGGTTCTTGTCCTGGCTCCTCAGAAAAACGGGGATAAACCAGGACACCTGCTCTGCCTCCCTCCCAGCTTCACTGCCAGGAAAATAAGGTGCAATATTGTAAGGGGCCCTGGTGGCGCAGTGGCTAAGAGCTCAGCTGCTAACCAAAATGTTAGCAGTTCAAATCCATCAGCCACTCCTTGGAAACCCTATAGGGCAGTTCTACTTTGTCCTATAGGGTCACTCTGCATCGGAATCGACCCGACAGCAATGGGTTAAATATTGAAAAACGATTTGAAGACTATACGGTGCTAAATACACCTAAGGCAATGGTGATGCATCTGAAAAACAGCATAACGTCCACCTCTTTTACCCGTTTGCCACAAAGAAACCCGGCCGGGAACTCTCTATGCGGGGTAATAGTAGTAGACAGAGCAGGAAATGAGTTTCCAAGCTATTTGTTTTACTTAATTCTAATAGTTACAATTTATTACAGGCTTTCTCTAAACAATGCACTATGCTAGACATTCGAGCAACAGTGTCTCTAAATCTCACAACAGGCCCACGTGCTCCCAACCTATGGCTCAGATGTGAAAATCAAGGTTCCAAGAGGTCAAGTAGGTGTCTCAGGGCCAAGCAACTGCTAAGTGGGGAGCCGGGGTTCCAACCCAGGTCTCCGACACCAAAGCCTGTGCTCCTGCTGCCACAGGCCATGGGAACTATGGCACCCCAGAGCTTCTCTTTGGAAAGGAACCCGAATGTCTGTAAAATGACAGTCTTTCATAATCAGCATGAAAAGTCAAATTGTTGTATACGTTTTTTGACACCAAATATGGCACTGAAGTTTAAAATATATTTATAGTGAAAAATGATAGGCTATTGTAACAGTAGCAACGGAAAACCAAAAACCAAACCTGCTGCTGTCAAGACGACTCCAACGCTTAGCGACCCTACAGGACAGAGTAGAAGTGCTCCACAGGGCTTCCAAGGAGCGGCTGGTGGATTCATACGGAGGACCTTTTGGTTAGCAGCCGAGCTCTTAATCACTGTGCTACCACGGCT
Source organism: Trichechus manatus latirostris (assembly GCF_000243295.1). Lineage (NCBI taxonomy): Eukaryota > Metazoa > Chordata > Mammalia > Sirenia > Trichechidae > Trichechus > Trichechus manatus. The sequence goes on along the minus strand of NW_004443967.1, from coordinate 15,540,697 downwards.
CCAAAAAACCAAACCAACCAAACCCATTGCCACCGAGTAGATTCCAGCTCATAGCAACCCTACAGGACAGGGCAGAACAGCCCCACAGGGCTTCCAAGGAGCGGCTGGTGGATTTGAACCGCCAACCTTTTTTTCAAAGGATTTTGAGAACATCAGTTTATGCAAAGTGCTATGCCGAACAGTAAAGCAGGGAAGAGTTCAGAGGCTGGCAGGGTGGGGCTGTGTTTTGAAACAGGGAAGTCAGGGAAAGACACACGGAGGTGGTGTTTGCACAAAGCCTCATGGAGGTGGTGTCCCCAGGAGAGGAACAGCAAGGGCGGAGACAGAAGCATGCCTGGCACGTTCAGGGAACCATGAGGACGCCGGCGTGGCTGGAGCAGAGTGAGCGAGGGGAAGAGTTGTTGCTAGCTGCTGTCTAGTCAGCTCCAACTCATGGCGACCTTGTGTGTAACAGAATGAAACACTGCCTGATCCTGCGCCATCTTCGTGATCTTTGTGTTTGAGTCGTTCAGGGGAAGAGCAGTGGGAGCCACGGTCAAAGGCAGGCCCGATGATATGGGGCCTTGGCACTGGGAGGTCTTTGGCTTCTACGTGACCAAATGGGGAACGATTGCAGGGTTATGAGCAGAGCCACAACGTGCTCTGATGTTTTTTAACAGGATCACTGGGTGGAGAATCGTTGGGAGGGGAAAGGGCAGAAGCGGGAGACCAGTTAGGAGGTTATTACGATAAGCTACTTCTGGTAGGAAGGACCAGCGTATAAGCAGTGGGGGTGGTGAGGAGGGGCTAGATTAATAATCGGATTTTTTTTTTCCTTTTTTAAATTGTACTTTAGATGAAGGTTTATAGAGCAAATTAGTTTCTCATTAGAACTGTCGACCTTTTGGTTAGCAGCCGAACACCTAACCACTGCTCCACCAGGGCTCCGTAGCAATGGAAAAATGTTCAAAATGCATCTGATGAGCTTACATACATTCTTAAGCAAAACGTACTAGTAAAGAATATGACCTAGCAATTTAGCAGAAGAGAAGCCGGAATACTAGTAAAATACATTCAACCTCACTGATAATCAGGACAGTGCAGTTAAAATGATGAGATGTCATTTCACACCCGTCACATTTGCTACAATTTTACCTGCCAATAGCAGAGACGAGGCACAGTGGGGACACTCCCAAACTGCCAGCAGAAGCATAACTTGGGCAACCTCTTTGGAGAGCAACTGTGGCAAAGTTTATTAAAGCACAGGATGTACATTCCCCATCATCCAGCAATCCCACCCCTAACGGTTCCCCTTCCATGTTCACAGCAGCATTGTATTTGGGAAAAATTGAAAACCTAAATGACCAGCATGAGAGGATTGGATGAATTACGGATAATCGTACAATGGAGTATTATACAGCAGTTAAGATTAAAGTTGAAATTAGGTAGATCTATCTTTGGGAAGAAGGAAGAGCATCCATGGTCCAATATCAAGATCCGGCATTCCAAGAAGACCTTCAATTTGTTTCTCCATCTCAGCTTTCAAGGTGCCTTCAGACACACTCTTTCCTCTGATCCCCAACTCAGAGCTGTTGGGGCAGAAGCAACACTGCTATTGTGTCCATTCTACAGATGAGGAAACTGAATCCAGAGAAAGGAATGGTAACTCTCAGGTATTCAAGGACGCAGCAGCAAAACCAGACAAGCCCTAAGGCTCTGGTCTCATGTCACCATGCTGGCCTTCTTGCGACATCTCTGTTTAAAAGTGCCCAACCCAGACCTAAGCCTCAGCCTTTACAACACATGGAGAATAAAGACAGAAGGACTTCCACACAAAACGGAAAACATCAACAAAACTAAATGGGCCTAAATATATCCACATGAACAGACATGGGCGGGGGGAGGCTGAACCACAAAAGTTATAAAACAATATGTACAGAATGATGTAATTTATATAAAACTTGAACAAACAAAACTATGTATCAGAAGAAAGGAGAGAAAGGAATGGGATGGCAGAAAAATAATTTTACTGGCAATGTTTTGTTTCTTAAGGTTGGTGGTAGTACATTAATATTTATATTATTCTATATAGAGCGTATACCTGAACTATTTAATAAAAGAACAAGTTACTGCATGTATGGATATATTTATATGCTTATTCTTGTCTTCTCCATCTCCAAAGTAAATGACTAATTATCAAATAAAACTGTATTACAAAATTATCTTAAAATGTTATATAAAGTTGTTTTAGTTTCAAATTCATGAACTCATGTGAGTTGGCCCTCTTTAATGTTCCCTACATCCCAATGATACTGTAAATTCAACTAGAGACTAAGGTCCTGGAGGGGTTCAAGCTGTGGCTCATTCATCTCCACCATAGCTACTCAGTAAGTGTTTAATTTGATCTGACATTATTCATACATCCATGAGATTCTGCCTTCTAACTCCTTAAAATAGGTTGCAATTAATTTAACCATGACAGATAAATAGTATCTTGCCTGTAATAGAATTTAACACACAATATAACATCGCATTTATTCTACAGTTGCCCATGCTTGTCAACATTTAGACTATCATTCACCAGGAGGTGTGAAAATTAGACAGCAAGTAACTTCAGATATGCAAAAGGAAGTTCCAACTGCTTATGTTATGTGAGTTCAAATCATTACATTAGCCCATCTTCTAGTTCAAGTGCATTATCCCATAGGATGTGACATCTGTTCTTTGGCCCCAAGGTTTGTCATTTGCCTTCCAAGGAGCCCTATAAAAACTCTCTCAATTCAGCTAGCAACATGAACCAATTATGTTATGAACCTGTCTTACTCACACTCACACACACAATGGAATGATGCATATGGAGTCAAAAGTCTTTGAAACCCTGCAGTTTTCAGTACATTACAAAGCATAAAGAGTGGTGGTATCAGGGATCATCTTAAATTTCCCTCAACTGTGGTTTTCTCTCTCTGTTCCCTATCCTGCCAAAACTCTTTTTTCCAACTATTCTCTGTTTTCTTTCTCAACATTTATTGAATGCTACTATGTGGTGGGGACTCTGCTAAATACTGAGACTAGAACAAGACACACAGGTTCTGCCCTCTTTAAGTCTACAGTCTAATGAGAGAGACATTAAACAAAGAGACCAAAGAAAATCATCACAATTCTGATCATTGCTCTAAAGGAAAAAGATAGAGGTGCTGAGGAACGTTCGAGCTCAAGTCTC
>NW_004443967.1:15534469-15535970 GCF_000243295.1 Trichechus manatus latirostris | reverse complement strand
TTTACTTTCGTGTGATGTTGATATAGTTTGATAATTTCTCATTCTGTTGGATCACCTTTCTGAGGAATAGGTGTAAATAACAGATCTCTTCCAGTCGATTGACTAGGTAGCTGTCTCCTACATTTCTTGGCATAGACAAGTGAGCACCTCCAGCACTGAATCCATTTGTTGAAACGTGTCAATTGGTATTCCATCAATTCCTGGAGCCTTGTTTTTCGCCAATGCCTTCAGTGCAGCTTGGACTTCTTCCTTCAGTACTACGGGTTCTTGATCATACGCTACCTCCTGAAATGGCTGAACATCAACCAATTCTTTTTGGTACAGTAGCTGTATTTCTTCCATTTTCTTTTGATGCTTCCTGCATCGTTTAGTATTTTATCCATAGAATTCCTCAATATCGTAACTCGAGGCTGGAATTTTTTCTTCAGTTCTTTCGGCTTGAGAAATGCTGAGCGTGTTCTTCCCTTTTGGTTTTCTAACTCCAGGTCTTTGCAATTGTCATTATAGTACTTTGTCTTCTTGAGCTGCCCTTTGAAATCTTCTGTTCAGTTCTTTTACTTCATCTTTTCTTCCTTTTGCTTTAGCTACTTGCACTTGCATATGGGCAATTGACGGTCTGTTCTACAGTTGGCCCTTGGCCTTGTTTTGACTGATGATACTGAGCTTCTCCATCGTCTCTTCCCACAGATGTAGTCCATTTGATTCCTGTGTGTCCATCTGGCGAGGTCCACACTTATAGTCACCATCTATGTTGTTGAAAAAAGGTATTTCCAGTGAATATGTCGTTGGTCTTACAAAATTCTATCATGCAATCTCCCGTGTTGTTTCCATCAAGAAGTCTATATTTTTCAACTACCGATCCTTTGTTTTCAACTTTCACATTCTAGTCACTAGTAATTATCAATGCATCTTGATCGTATGTTTGATCAATTTCAGACTGCAGAAGTTGGTAAAAAAATCTTCGATTTCTTCATCTTTGGCCTTAGTGGTTGGTGCATAAATTTGAATAATAGTCTATTAACTGGTCTTCCCTGTAGGCGTGTGGTTATTACTCTATCACTGCCAGAGTTGTATTTCAGGATAGATCTTAAAATGTTCTCTATGATTTAATGTGACACCATTCCTCTTCAATTTGTCATTCCCAGCTTCATAGACTTATGATTGTCCCATTCAAAGTGGCCATTCCACCTCACTTATGCCTAGGATATCGATCTTTACGCATTCCATTTCATTTTTGATGACATTCAATTTTCCTAGATTCCACGTTCCAATTATTAATGGATGTTTGCTGCTGTTTCTTCACATTTTGAGTCATGCTACCTCAGCAGCTGAAGATCCCAAAAGCTTTATTCCACCCACATCATTAAGATCTTAGTCTGGAAGCTCTGCTGAAACGTGTCCACCATTGGTGACCCTGCTGGTATTTGAAATACCAGTGGCATAGCTTCCAGCATCACAGCAACATGCAAGCCACCACAGTACTACAAACTGACAGACGAGT
>NW_004443967.1:15532969-15534318 GCF_000243295.1 Trichechus manatus latirostris | reverse complement strand
GGTTGGATGAACTTACCATATAAAAACCAATGTACCATAAATCTCCCCAAACTCATTCATTCTAAATAGGTTACCAGAGTATACACTGAAAAATAATTTGTCGTTTTGCAGCCAGTATAGAAAGAACCACAGCCATAACTTGGGTATTAATTATAAATAATAGTCATTGTTCATTGCATTTATCAGAATAATGTCTGTGTAAGAAATCCCCTGCTTCTACAATGTGACTATTTTCATTTTCATCTGCTTCTTGGTTCCACGTATATTAATGGCAAAGATTCGTGTCCAGACCCTTCATTGCAACCAGTAACTAAATCTGTTCAGTAAACAACATTCAAAGACAGCTGCTCTATTATAGTTGTCCTTCCAAGAGTCTCTCCTCCTATGTGTAAGAAACGGTTTGAAAACAGATCTTCCCTCTCTCTGCACTAGATAGAATACAAAGCTTTGATCTCAGTGTGAATACAGATAATATTTTTAATCTTCCCTCTTCTACTCTTTCCAAACTTCCTTCCTCAACCTCTTCCCAGTCTTCTCACACTTTCCATCTCTTCAACTCTTTAAATTCTCTAAAAATGTTTCAGGGACTTCTACTTGAAATAATTTTTAAACTAGCTACTTTTGTCTTGTTTTCGTTTACACACATTAGTGTACACTCATATTATTTCCTTGCTTTGTCAGCTGAGAGGGCCTAGAAGAAATGACACCCCAGTAGCACCCACATCTTGGTTACTAATACCAATCTACAAGTAAAAGAACTAGGGCTCTTTTGGAGAAATGGATGATTCTAGGCCTGGGTAGGAAATATACAAAATAGTGCCAGGAAGTAAGGAAGTGCTCAAAAAGCCCACATGGATGGGCGTATGTCAAAGGAGCACAGGAGCCAACTGAAAATACTTCCAATGGCCAAAGTTAGAACAATTTGAGCAACAAAACAAAGTAGTAGTGGATGATAACCCAAAGCATAAAATAAACATCCATGAGCCCACATAGATAGGAAGCAGGGGGTGTCATGGATTGAATTGTGTCCCCCAAAAATGTCTGTCAACTTGGCTAGGCCATGATTCCCAGTATTGTGTGATTGTCCACCATTTTGTGATCTGACATGAGTTTTCTGTGTGTCATAAATCCTATCTCTATGCTGTTGTGAGGTAGGATTAGTGGCAGTTATGTTAATGAGGCAGGACTCAATCTACAAGATTAGATCGTGTCTTAAACCAGTCTCTTTTGAGCTATAAAAGAGAGAAGTGAGCAGAGAGACACGGGGACCTCATACCACCAAGAAACAAGAGTCAGGAAAATAGGGTGTACTTTGGACCCGGAGTCCCTGCGCTGAGAAGCTCCTCGAC
>NW_004443967.1:15518289-15531315 GCF_000243295.1 Trichechus manatus latirostris | reverse complement strand
TATCTTTTCTCTCTAGTTTGTCAGCTAGTTTCCCAAGGAGCCAAAGTAAGTCTGTTCTTTGTCACTAAAATTGCAAAATGAACATACCCACAGAACATCATTCACAATTACTTAACTCTTACATTTTAATTGTTAGAGTATAACTTCAAAAGAATGTAAGACTACTTAACTGTAACTTTAAAATTGTGACTTTCAAAGTTTATGCCATTACAAACATACAGTAAATATTATAGTTTATGTACCTGTCCTATTTTCTGCAAACCCAACTACAAAACCACAGAGACTGTGATCAAAAGTAAAAAATTCTAACTTGATCTGAAGTGCGAAAAGCAATAAAAATACAGATTATTCATGCTCATACAGAACAATAAATCTCTCCATTTTCTATGCTACTTTAACTTACATTCTGTGTAGAGGCTTAATATTAAAGCATGTAGGCAAGGGGTATCTCTAATAAATCACATGTACTTCACAATCTTTTAAGAAAGCCTTTGATGGTTGCTTTTCTAAAGTGCAGTCCTCAATAAGTATCACTTATGGATTCCTTTTCAAATACGTTCCATCCTTATTCCAGCTCTTTCTCCCCTCTTCCCCAGAAAGTACAGGTTTGAGCTTCAAGAGCAGATATTATGTACAAAACATTCGCATTCTTAGTACATGGAATGAACACATTTCAGCCAAATTGCTTAGCAAGTTGCTTATATCGATCTCCATTTTCCACCTGATTCTAAATTTAAAATGGGAATAAATGGGAAGGGGCTTGCGTGGCACACTGCCACGTCCAGCATAGCTGGTCACAGTTCATTTGATTAGAAGACTTTCAATATCTTGTACATGATTTGAATTTTCTGTGAGCATGATATATTTTAGGATTTAACCAATGTTTCCATTTGAATTACAGATTGAATGCATTATAAATGATATTCTTTTCAGGAGGCCCGTAAACTGTTCTCACTGCCTTTTAAGCAGACTCTCTAAAAGGGATTCAATTGATTAATAAACTATTTCTACTTCATATCACATCACCTAAAATCGTGTATAATACTTTATATGTCCTCTTGAGTGGTTATAAAATTTCTCCCAGATGAGTTTTCTATTAATTTTACCATTTTATGCAAGATCACAGGAAAATAAATCCCATACATAACCATTATGAATACTGATCAGATATAAATTGTGGTGACTCTGCACTGGTCAGCTTATTGTACAAAACAGTCAAAAAGAAATTGTACTCCTAAGTATGATACAAAATAAACTTTGATGGACAACAATTAAGAATACTATGCATAGATCAATAGGTAAGCGAGGCTGGAGGCTGGTCTGTTTTAAATAACGTAACTCTTTAAAATATTTTCACTTACAGAAAAACAAGAGCCATTACAGGACAACAAATTGCCTCATCTCCCTATTCCACTTCCATAGAACCTATACATATATTTATTTATATATTTTTTTTAACTTGGAAGGAGCTTGATTTGTTTGGGAGCTAAACAAGGCTTGAAATAAATCATGTAACTTAGTTCTTATTAAAACATCTTTGAAAAAATAAGACATTGCATCAAATATAATAAGAGTATTACAAGTATTCCACAGAAATTCTTCCTCAAGCCAATTAACTGACACTAAAAATACCAAAGGGATTGTGCTAATGTTAGTTTTTTAAAAAAAAAACTTGCCTAAAATCCTCTCTCTTACTTTTAATTAAGTAACCGCTTTTTTAATTAAGGTTTTTTTTCTTTTAACTAGAAGTCCATTTTGCCTTGTACAGAAAAAAAAAAAATCCATTAACCACTGAAATTTTTCTGGGAATTCATATAAATTTATATTGATTTCATTAAAAATTTATTGATTCTATGAGGATAATTCTGATTTTTTAACTACAATTACAAAACCGTCAAGACACACTAACATTTCACCCAGCACTTACTACGCCCAGACACTTGCTGAGCACCTTAGATCCACTAGCACACCTAAAGCCCACAGCAGGCCGAGGAGGAAGACAGACGACTCACTGCCCATTTTACAGGTTCAGACAGCACGTCCACAGGCAGCAGGAACACCGGAGCCAGGACCTGAACCCAAGTCTGTCAACTCCAGAGCCCTCAACCACAAAGCTCTGCTGGACTTAAAGATAGGGCTCTCCATGAAATGGGAAAAGAAAACCTAGCAACCGAGAGGCACTCTGCCCCTGCTGGATCCCCGGGACAGGGATCTCGGGAAAGTTTAGTGCTTTCATGAGCTGTCATTATTCAGAGCCCAGAATCCAGGCTGCTACCATGCCTTTTTCTTTTTCCCCTCTGCAGCGGAACTCATTCTTTAAGGAAGCTTACCTATAGGATCCCAATACATAGACATACAAACAGCTGATCTGGTAAAAAACCACACAGAGGTAGAGAGGGTCCGAAGCCCTGGTCACACAATCACACTCACCCCAGAGGTGGCCTTGGGTGGCTCCCTTCTACATAAGAGGTTTGGAGAGCAGCACTGGAAACTCACCACAGTCCTGCAGACTAGGCTAGTACCCTGGGTCCACCAGAGAGCCCGATGCAAGCCACACACCTGCCCATTCCGGCAGTACAGAGCCATCCCCTTCATCAGAACAGGTGAGGCCTGGCAGCCACAGGGCAAGTAATTCTCAAAGTGAGGTTCCTGGACCATCACCAGGAACTTGTCAGAAATCCAGATTCTCAGTCTCTACCCACACCTATCCAATCAGAACCTCTGCATGTAGGGCCCGCATCACTCGGTGTTTTAATGAGCCTTTCAGGCGATTTTGATCAAGCTTGAGTCTGAGAAATACCCTGGAGAGTGAAGGTAAGCAGTGCCCTGTGATCTGCAGCTGAGAGGGAGAGAACCCAGTGCTTTCTGAAGACACTTTGAGGATGACCACTAACCCCAAAAGTTGACCACCCCAACCTTTAAAAGTCCACCTGCATCAACACTTATCAAAGAAACGTGTGTGAGTGTCTGCCCTCTGTGAGGCACCCCAGCAACACTACAGAAGCAAGGCTGAGTAAGACACAAGGCCGGTGCTCAAAGAACACAGTTCCCCGGGAGCTAAACACAGCAGCAGCAGAGGGAGGCAAACAAGGAGCATGGGCAGAGCTCAGTCTCCAAGGTTTAGGGACATTTTCCCCCAGATCCCTGGCGGTGCAGTGGTTAAGAGATCAGCTGCTAACCCAAAGCTCAGCAGTTCAAATCCACCACCTGCTCCTTAGAAACCCTATGGGGCAGTTCTACTCTGTCCTATAGGATTGCTCTGAGTTGGAATCAACTCAACAGCAAAAGGATGAGTAGGAACTTTCCGGGAACAAGAGGCATGCTTTGGTATCTAAATTTCCCCCCAGGACCTGTGAACACATTGTGTGATCCTAGTGTGAGTTGGTGCTCCAGAAGAGAACCACTCTCCAGAACTTTTTTAAAACAGTTTTATTGAGCTATAAAGGATCCCTGGTGGCCTAATGGTTAAAGCACTCAGCTACTAGCCAAAACATCAGCAGTTTAAACCCACCAGCGGCACTGAGGGAGAAAGACCTGGAGATCTGCTCTCATAAAGATTACGGCCTAGGAAACCCTATGGGGGCAGTTCTACTCTGTCCTATACGGTCACTATAGGCTGGAATCAACTGAATGGCACACAACAACAACAACGCAATATAATTCACATACTATAAAATTCACAACATTTGAAGTGTATAGTTCAGTGGTTTTCAGTGTATTCACAAAGTTGTGCAACCATTTCCAAACTTCTTTCCAGAATCTTTGGAATTTATGGTAAGGCCTTCAGGCAAGAAAGGCCAGCCCTGAGCAGACTTAGTAGAGGTAAACCTGACTATTTACCTAGACTGGCACCAAAGGCTCCAGGAAAGTGCTCTCAGCTGTGAAAGACACTGTAAATGCACAAATTATCTGCCACACTTTCGACCCAGACAGATAAGAACAAAAGAAAATGTGGCCGCCCCGCAGGTCTGATACTCTTGAGATGGACTCTTTGCCCTGATCAGGTGACAGGTCTCGATGGAGGTGGGAGTGGAGAACAAGGGAGATACAGCTACACCTGTACCAGTCCTCACACTCAGGAACTGGTCACCAAAATGGCTTTCCCAATTACAGACAAAGGCTCCACCTGCCCACCTGGACCACAAGGCTGAGATAAGGCAACTTACCCACAGACATTATCTGGGCAAAACCCTGCTACAGGCAGAGGGAGACAGAGGAAAGCAGTTCCCTCACCCACAGAGATCGAGCACACAAAGTGAGACATACTGCAGGCCCAAGAAACAAATACTGTAGAACTGAAACCACACTTACTAAATATATGGGAAAGTGGTTCCTAAGCTATGAAATAATCTGACTCAAAGAGAGATTTACTGTAAAGTTAATGAAGCCTACCATCTTGGGGGCCTCTCACTTGCCCGGGCCCCTTCCAAGGCCCTACCAGGAGTCCTAACATTGTGTTCACATGGTCAAATGTTTTTTGTAAAATTTGCAATGTTTTCAATGCAAGTGGCTACAAGGGCCCTCTTTCTTTCCACCTCAACTTCTGCTATGTCATATTTCTTGTGTTTGGCAGTAGGGAAGGCACCGTATTTCTGGGATCTGATGAAATCTGTAACAATGGCATGATGGGGGCGTCTGACCTCCTCTAACTTCATGAGGGGGAAGGAGAATCAAAATCAATAGCCCAAGGCTGATTCCTATGAGGTGGAGGTCAGACATATCTCCTCTGTCCAACCTTTATCCCACTTCTGACACCAACTAAATGAATAATTTATTTTATAAGGATCAGCACAAAGATGGTTCCTATGAGGTAAAGGATAAAGATGTCCCAAATGTCCAACTGTTCCAAACTACTGTATCACTCCATCATCTCTAACATCAACTACTCCCCCTCCCCTCAGTACTTTCCCTCTGGTCTTTGGGGTCTGTAATTTGTTATGATGCCCCACAGAACTCACAAACCATACTTACAGTTAAGTGGTTTATTAGGGAAGTAACAGGGTACAACTTGGGATCAGGAATGACTCAGAAGTAACAGGAACAACTCAAGATATAGTTCTTGATCAGGACAGCTTCTTCTCTCCCTCTGCTGCTAAGCCCTGTTCAGGGCCTTCTCAGGAAAATGTTACAACTCTTATCTCCATGGATCAGTGACATGGACTGAAATGTGTCCCCCAAAAATATGTGTCGACTTGGTTAGGCCATGATTCCTAATATTGTGTGGTTTTCCTCCATTTTGTGATTTTCCTATGTGTTATAAATCAATCTCTGCCTGTGGTTAAGAGGATTAGGGTGGGAAGTTAACACCCTTGCTCAGGTCACATCCCTGATCCAATGTAAAGGGCGCTTCCCTGGGGTGTGGCCCGTACCATCTTTTATCTTACAAGAGATAAAAGGAAAGGGAAGCAAGCAGAGAGGGTGGACCTCATACCATCAAGAAAGCAGCGCCAGGTCCCTGCACTGAGAAGCTCCTCTACCAGGGGAAGGTTGATAACAAGGACCTTCCTCCAGAGCCGACAGAGAGAGAAAGCCTTCCCCTGCAGCTGACACCCTGAATTTGGACTTCTAGCCTACTGGAATGTGAGACAATAAACATCTGTTTGTTAAAGCCATCCACTTGTGGTATTTGTTATAGCAGCACGAGATAACTAAAACAATCAGCAAGCCCCACACCATAGCCATCTCATACCGGTCTCCTGGTTCCTGTTGTCTCATGCCACTACACTTCTTGCTACTGCTGGACCGCCATCTCTTCGCATCTTCTATGTTATAGCTCCTCCCTCTCTCTCTCTCTCCATGTCTCCCTTTAAGCCTAGAGGGATGGCAAAACTGACCAATCCCCTCATTAGGGTTCCATATACCTTATTTGCACGGTCCCACCCCCCATAAGGCTTCCTTGCACCTTATTTGCATTAGCAGTAAACTGTCCAATCCCCTTGGTGGGCCACAAGCACCTCATTTGCATAGTCCCACCCAATCGTCATTGGCAGTCACAAAGACTGTGGCTAGAAGGGCCATATTAAGTAATTCACTGCACCACAGAAGTCAAAGCTGAGTTGGAAATATATTTCATTTAATGGAGGTATATATGTGTAGTTGGCAGTCACGTTGGTGTGTAATTGAGTTACTGCTTCTGGGGATACTCCTACCACCTTCTTTGCTTACTCAACGTCATACAGGTACATACAGGTACAGGGTGAGAGGTCATACTGCCATACAAATGTCCCTTGAGTAGAAGACAGACAAAGTTGGAAACATCCAGAGCCAGAAGCTCATCTGTGGAAAATTCTTCCAAACATCCAACTTAAAATGTTACACAAAAGATTTGCTTCTCATTGGTACCTATTTAAAACAAGTTTTCACTGTCAGAGATATACTCAGTAATAGTATATACAATCATAAACACACCATACATTTTTTCTCTTATACAATAAATCACATGAAATAAAATGTCAAAAATTCTGGGTTTGCAGCAAGTATACTAGAGGATGGGGCTGCATGATTTATGCATTCCTTATGCACGTCTTAACTTATCTGATGCATCTTGTCCTCACAAAGTCTGACAGTTCCAGATAAACAGCATACAAAATTGCCACCAATACAGAAAGGTAGCCTGAAGAAATAAATGTTCCAGTGAAAAACTCCTACACATATGCCATCAATAATTCAATATTTGTAGTATAAGAATAAGGAGCCCTGGTGGCGCAGTGGTTGAGCATCCAGCTGCTAACCAATAGGTCAGCGATTTGAACCCACAGGGAGCTCTTTGGGAGAAAAGACCTAGTGATCTGCTCCCGTAAAGATCACAGCCTCGGAAACCCTATGGTGAAGTTCTGCTGTGTCACATAGGGTCACTATGAGTCAGAACTGACTCAACAGCATACAACAATAACAACGAGAATATTTGGCTACACAATTGTGGGGCTCAATTGACCACAGTGGCAATTTTAAAATGCATTCGGATCATCCTTGTGTATGCCTTATTTCCAGATAAATTTTCTACTTTTTTCTGCAATTATTGCCCATTCCAAAATTCAAATACAGTGGAAAAGAACTATCCTAGTGGAAGCTAAGACAGGAAATGGAAAGAAGAACATCGGCAGGAGTGTCACGATGCCAAAAACTCTCCTGTATGATGATGGAAACTAAACTCCAATGGTCAGAATGGCCTGCAGAACCATTTCAGAAAGAATCCTGATAACCAAGAAAATACTGATAATACCAATGACAATAGAAGCAATAAATAAGATCATGAAAGTCAGAATACTCCCAAACAGAAAACAAAAAGAAAAACACCATCTCTACTGCCAGCCCAGCCTCATTTTAATGAATTTGTTGACTTTGGTAAGTACTGAAACTTTTATCCTGGTCTGTTACAATGAACAATTCTTTCATTCAACACTGTGAGTGAAAGGGTTTTGCCCCCAAAATCGCGATCCCTATTTACAGAAAATCAGGCAGAACATATAAAGGATTTTTAAAGTGTTCTCAACCAGACATTATAAAATGAATTTAAATATGAACAAATACAATGTTAGATCCTGGTTACTCTATTCCACAACTGAAGAATGTATATGTGTGTGTATATATATATACATATATATATACACACACACATACTGACATACGTATATATATATTGTTTTATTGTTGTTGCCACTAATTATTTTTAATAAGACACATGTTGCTCACACCAGATGAGCTTTCAGACTGGAGTATATGTATGGAGAACTCTAAAAAATCGAAGCCATCACAGAACCCAAGAAGGTTAAGTTTACTTGGATTACATGTAAATTGAATAGAAGTGCTATTGCCTTGTAGAACAGACAAGAAAGAACATTCAGTATTACTTTGAAGTGCTCGAAAGAGTAATTGAGGGTACTAAGTTGTTATGTGAAAAAGGTTTGCCTATCAAAAATCACAATAAAAATGTGATGCTCTTAAATAGAACTCAGCGAATCATCTGACTAGCTGCTAGATTTAATCCATTTTACATGAGTGCTTAGAAGACTGTCAAAATGAAAGGACAAATGTGACTTGTTTATCTAAAACAGCTAATAAAGAATTAATCAAAATAAGGGAAAACATGTCCAAGATAAAGTGGGAACTCACAAAAACCAGACATTAAATACCATTCTATTGCTGCAGAGTCTACAACAGTGAATTGCTTTGGGTCTGCCATTATTGTGTATTATTCTTGATGGAGAACCAATTTGCTATACAGAAAAACAATTTTTAACTCTGCCAAAATTTGTCTAAAATTAAGGCATACACAAGACTAACTATCTTTGGTCTTTTCAACAGAGTGCAATAAGTTCTGGACAACTGTAAGCTGTGTTGAGCATTTGCAATCCGTTGTATAACAGCATTGTTTATGAAAGGCAACTAAGTTCCAAGGACTCTTTAAAAACTTTGTTGTGCGCCTTCAAGTCAATTCTGACTCAGTGACTCCACGTGACAGAGGAGAACTGCCCCATAGGGTTTCCTAGGCTGTAATCTTTATGGGAGCAAATCCCCAGGTCTTCTCTCCCATGGATCTGCAGGGTGAGTTTGAACCTGGGTCAAGCTTCCATTTAGCAGCCAGGCACTTAATCATTGTGCCACCAGGGCTCCTTTAAAATTAAAAAAGAAAAAAAATGATTAAGCTCTTAAAATCCATTCCAGACCCAGCTCATTCCTTAATCACAACACAAAAAGTTGCCTCCCCAGTACCTGACGTTGCTGACTACGCCAGGATTTTCCAAGTTATGATTTCTTCTTGGGTTTCTCTCTTCCATTAGGTGTAGCATTTTAAACGCCCATGACAAGTTAGATTTTTATTTTTAAGAGTCTAAGGACAGTGGCGTGGTTTTCCCATTATAAAGCAATGGGATCTTGTAGCACAAGAACAACACTGGTTTTTTTTAACAGACCTAATGTTTGTAAAGCAGTGTCAAGCTTACAGAGAAATGCTCTGACAGGACAGAGGTATGCCCCTTCTCTCGGTGTTTCTCCTTTTATCAACGTCTTGCCTTCCTGTGGCACGTTTGTTACAAGCACTGAACCAATATTGGTACATTATTATTAACTAAAGTCCACACTGGTGTTGTTTTGTCCTAGGGGATTTGACAAATGCATAATGTCACATTGTCTACAGTATCCTATGGAATAGTTCCACTGCCCTAAAATGCTCTGTGCATAAATATAGACTCTAAAATGTATTTTCTATGACTTAGAAGAAAAATATGAACACAAATTAAGATGCAAAAAGTTTATTCACAAAGTTAATAAATACTGCACAGAAGGCCACATGTTGTATAATTCCATTTAGGTGAAGTGACCAGAATAGGCAAATCCATAGGCACAAAAAGTAGATTAGTGGTTTCAAGTGGCCGTGAGGAGAGGGAGATGGGGGATCACTGCTAATGGGGACTGGATTTCTCTTTGGGGTGATAAACATATTCCAGAATTAAGTAGTGGTCACGGCTGCACAACTCTGAGACTACACTAAAAACCATTAATCATACTCCTTAAAGGGGTAAATGTGATGGTACGCGAATCTTGATTTTTTAAAGTCAAAGCCGTAAGAACAGGAAGCTGACCTACTGCTGTTCACGTCTTTCAAGTGTCAGCTACCCTCCAGTAGTACTAGTTGGTCTCTACCGCCTGCATTCCAAATTTTGTGTGCATTCCAAATTTTATTTCTATTTTTTCTCATGTCTGACTATATTAGCTACTACCACTCAATTATAAAAATGAATAGTGAGAGCGGACATTCTTGTCTTGACCCTGTATTTAATGAAAATGTTTCCAAGCATAATGCTTGGAAGATACATCCTGAAGTATTTGGAGAAATGTTATGGTAATGGTAACTTACTTTCAAATGCTTTAACGAGAAACAAAACAAAGTGTACAAGTTATCTATTGAGAGAAATAAAGCAAATGTGAACGGAAATGAGTGATGCTCAGGTGTTCATTGTACACTATTCTTTCTTTAGGAATGGAATTGAAATAAAAGTTGGGGAAAACTATTTCAAGGCATTTCAATTTTGTGTGTGTTCAGTGACTCAATAGTTAAAGCACTCGGCTGCTAACTGAAAGGTCAGTGGTTCAAACCCACTAGCTGCTCCGTGGGAGAAAGATGTGGCAGTCTGCTTCCATTAAGATTCACAATAACCTGGGAACCCTATGCGGCAGTTCTACGCTGTCCTATAAGGTCACTATGAGTTGGGATCAACTCAACCGACGACAGTGGGTTTTTTTGTTTTGGCAGTGACTAATCCCCATGTCCTTTTAAATTATGGGTACTTGTTTACCAGCTTGTCATTGATGGTTCCATAATAGAAAATGTGTTAATATAATCCACAATATTAATAAATCAAAAGAAGAACAGTGAAAAATCATTTGATAACATTAAACATCGTTTCCAGATTTAAAACACTTTTAATAAAATATGAATATGTAGATGATTCTGTAACATGATAAAATGCCATGTATTTCATTCTAAATGTCTGGTGTTTGAGCTTTAAAATTAATATGTATTTGGCTTTCTGCACTATAAATGTGTTTGTTTTAATATAAAAAAGTTTCAATGCATAGACTAATAAGCCAGTGATGCTCCAAGAAGGTCCAGGAAGACGCACCATGCTTTTCCCGGGACCTTGAAAGCATACTGTCAAGTGTGCCAACTAACACCTGTATACAGAGAGATGCATTCAGAGCAGGTGAAGAAAGTATGCAAATCTTTCTCCCACTGGAGGCCTTCATTTGCTTTAAAAACATAGCTACGGTTATTATATAACATAGCAAGAAAATAATGCAACAAGTAATTTTAGACTAAAGAAAAAAATAATTATATTAGTGGAAAGACCAAATTATCTTTCTATTCTAGCCACAAAATTATTACAAAATTATTGTTATACAAAGAGGTGATGCATTAATATGTAACAAAAAAAAAAAAAAGGTAGGAAAAAATATTATAGACCTGTATTGAACAATTGATTAATAAAAATGCTTTTCTAGAACTTGTGACATATGTGATATTTATCAGCTTTTTATATTTTAATTAGTTATGCTTTTTATAATTCTAAATAAACATGTAGCTTTATAACCAGTTTTATAGTTATAACTTGCGTTCTTTTTCTTAAAGGTGGCCCCCAAAACTGCTTCAGAACCCATAAAACCTTGATCTGCCCTGAATGAGATTTAAGCTCATAGCAAACCTTCAATTGCTTACTATGTTGAATACAGTGTAGAAGCACAGGGTCTTGATTTAATATACTACCTGGCAACTGAGAAGTACCAGAAACTCAGTCAAAGCTAATTTAAGGAAGCTCATGTATTCACATTCATCAGACATTATGAAAAGCCTTCTGTGTGTCAGGCACTGTGCTAAGCTATGGGGATGCAAAATGAGCAAAACAGACATGGCTCTGCCTTCAGGAAGAGGTAAGAATTGGATAATCCCCCAGTTACAAACTACAGTGGACAATGTACTGAAGAATGATTGCGCAGATGAGCAAGAGTCAAACGGGATGAAAGAATGAACCCTGGGGAGAGATCTCTGGAGAAACAAGCAGAGTGAAGGGCTGGGGACATGAAGACAGTCTCCACCCAGCCGGGCTGCAGCACTGAGCAGACCTGAGGGGAAACAGCTCAGGGCGGGACCCACAGCTCAGCAAGGCCTGTGGCAACCTGCCTGCAGGGCTGGTGCCAAATGCAGGGAGCTGCAATGACTGGCAGTTCCAGCAAGAGAGACTGTTGTCACCTGACATGGAGCACGGGCTCTGAAGACAGACCGGGATGGAATCTTTGTTCTGCCACATTGCAGCCACCTTCAGAACTTCTCTTCCACATTTGCAAAAAAAGGTGGGTGTGGGGGCTGAGTAACCTCAGTACAAGCTGTTAGGTGCTCTGCCCAGAGCTTAGTACAGACACTAAGCAAATGGCAGCTGATCTAGTCCTGGTCCCACCCCCTCCACTCCCTCTCCTAGGTTCTCAGACCGGCCTTCCTTCACCCCAGACTGGACTTCAGCCGGCAGCGCCATCCCTATGAACAGCCAGACATCCCTGAGGCCTCATCTGCTTCCTAGCATTGCCACCTAGTGCCCAGACACAGATCAGTGTTGCCAAGGGGTGAGGGTGGGGGAGGCGTTTTACTGCAAAGGGGCTATTGTTAGTTACCCTCTAACAGATGCTGACTCATGGCCACCCGACGTGTGCAGAGCAGAACGGAGCTCCATGGGGTTTTCAAAGCACAAGTCATCTTTCGGAGTGATCAAACTGTTTCTATCTTCATTATGGTGGTGGGTACATTACTCTCTGCATTTGTCAAGAAACTCATAGAGCTATACACCAAAAAGGGTAAATTTTACTCTATGGAAATTAACAAAGTTAAAAAATGTATTTGCAAACTAAAGCCAGCAATATATAAAAAGGATACTATACCACAACCAAGTTGTGTTTATTTCAGGAATGCAGGGTTGGTGAGAAAGCAATTAACATAGTCACCACATCAGCAGATTAAAGGGGAAAAACAAATCATCTTAGAAATATAAAAACTATTTGATAAAATTCAACACTCATTCCATGATTTTTAAGTTAAGAAAAAAAAAAAAAAACTAAGCAAATTAGGAATAGGTGGGAACTTCCTTAATCTGATAAAGGATTCCTACCACAAATTTAAAAATACTATTCTTAACATGAAACACTGAAAACATTCTCTGAAATTGGAAAGACGAGAAAGATGACCATCATCAGCACTTCCAGTCCACACTTTACCGGAGGCCCTGGTCAGTGCAATAAACTAAGACAAAGAAATAAAAAGTGAAAAAAAAGGGCGATGAAGAAACAAAACTATTATTTACAGATGATACGATCATGTATATTGAGAACCTAAAAGAATCTACAGATAAATGTAATTCGTTAATACAGGTTTATAAGGCAACTAGTCATACACATCCAACCAACCTGAAATGGAATTTTAACAAATTATATAGTTTACGGAAACCCTGGTGGCACAGTGGTTAAGAGCTTGGCTGCTAACCA
>NW_004443967.1:15515084-15517217 GCF_000243295.1 Trichechus manatus latirostris | reverse complement strand
GAGTTCTACTCTGTCACATGGGGTCACTATGAGTCAAAATCCACTTGACGGCACGTGACAACAACAACTTTTCTAATACGTGGAAAATCCACTTCTAAGTGGTTACAAGCCCATATTAAGCAGGGAGGAAAGGAGGGAGGGAGGACATTAGGAAGGAAGTTAGAAACTTAGGAAAGAAGGAAGTTAGGAAGGCAGTTAGGAAGGGAGGGAGCTAGGGAGTTGGGAAGGAACCTAACCAAGAGGCCTCACCTAATTTCATAAAGGATTGATCTGCTGATAGGTTTGAATTCTGGCAAAGGATTTGCAAAAATATTGTAGTAAATTATGTGCCCCTGCTGGCACACGTCACATCCCAGTGGTCTCTCGGGGTCAGCAGCAGACTCAGCGGCTGAGCCCAAACTGTGACATGTAGCTACGATCATTGTTTTTAACAAGTTACGTCAACTGTACTCGCAGATCACATAGAGAAGTAGAAACGCTTATGTGGCATTCTGCCAAGAACTTTCATTCCAGAGTGTTTGCACTTAGAACTAAAACTGTTCCAGGAGACAGGCTAGAAGGAAAAGTAGTTTTTTTTAACCAAGAAGAACATTTTTTTTTTGCAAGAAAGAGAAAAATCTTCCCTAAACGTCCTATTTAATGAAATCTAGTGAATTGTATGAACAATATAAATTCATTTAGACACTATATGACAATGTTTGCAAGAAAACATTTAGTCTGAAGTCACATCTGTCTTCTAAAACTGAGTGAATATATCATTGCAGGTCCCAAAGACTCAAAGGCCCGACAGTTAAAGGTTTTGGACTACATCTTAAACCCAGAAAAACAAATAAAAGCAAAATATACACATAGCTCAGGCTAAATGATTGCCAATTTCTTCTTCTGCATTCTGTATGTTTCTTACACTTAACTGTAGTCCAAAATTATTATGTTTTATGATTGACAATGCTCCCCAGCAAGGAAAGGTAACTGTTAGCAATTAGAAAAGGAAAAAAAAAAAAAAAAAAAGGCAAGAGTCACAGCGAGGGCAAGAGACACTAGCTTATCTTCCAAGTCCAAATTGTTCCCCATCATTCATAGACATGGTCTCCGTATGAGTGGAACTGACAGGTACTACTATTGATTGTAGCTTTAGCAAAGTCCATACTCTACACATCGCGAAGAGCTACGGTGATTAAAAACTACAAGAATAATTCCAGAAGCACTATAGGCAGAAACGAAAGGTCATACACACACTTACTGTCTGATGAACCAAGGAATCAAGAATGAGTATGTCCGAGAGAACTAATGCAATACAAAAGCAAAATCAGCTAGCTTTCGGGTTAGTTAAAAAGTTAGGTCAGACAGAACCAACCAGAAAATAATGAAATTCCATGGAAAAACTCAACTGAAGGCTTACGGTCAATCTTGGAGCATTTTCATCAGGCACACACACAGTAAAAAGGGTCCTACAGCCCTCTCCACCCTGGATTCTACAATAGCTGTGGGCAGAGGGACAGCAGAAGCACAAAGGGAGGAAGGAGGAGCACTTAAACGGCTCCAGCTGAATACAGTCAGAAAAACGCACCCTCCACCAGCTGTGGAAATCGTGGTCAGCTGGGTTTTAACACACCTGTGACCCACTTTAAACCCTTTGTATCCCCAAAGAATCGATCTTTGCTAAATGCCATGGTTCATGGTCAATGATGGAATAGCAACACTCACCGTTAGCTTGAGGGTGCTGGCTGTCTTTAGCATTCCATGGGATTCCCTCCTTCCTGAAGATTCCCCAGGTCAGACACAGTGATTCAAATGATAACATCAAAGGAGTATTTTACCTCCTGTGGGTGTTTTCTCGTGCTTCAGTTTGTATTAAACATCAAGCACTTCCCCAGGCTAATGATATTAGAAGGTGGCTCCTTACTGAATATTATCTGTAGCAAACAATACCTCAACCCTAACTCTCTTCAATAAATTGATGTAGATTTATGTCATTTCATGACTTCTAGTTCATCTTGAAATCTAGAAATTCCTTCGCTTTCAATTATATGTGGATTTAACCAGACCCAGCCACCTTTAGCTGGTCTCTACTCAAACACTGTATTTTTGTTCATTATTTAGTATTTGTTTCTTTATTATTAGTTATTTCTGAGA
>NW_004443967.1:15513309-15514371 GCF_000243295.1 Trichechus manatus latirostris | reverse complement strand
GAGGGCAATCCTCCGCCCAGGTGGCAAAGTCAGTTCGGCATCATTTTCCAGTTTATTTCAGTATTCCTGATCTATAAACGTGTCTGTTCTCTGTCCTTTAAACTGGCTGTAATATCTTACAATAGTAATACGTTAGATAAAATCTTCAATACAGAGTCAATGATTTTACCTTTCGTTGAAACTGATCTTTAACAAACATGAGTAACCTCCATGGGTGAGTTAACTCCGTGCTACTCACGAAGTGAAGCCTGTGGAACAGCACGGGCATCATCCAGATGCTTCTGTTAGAAATGTGGCATGTTGGGCCCACCGAACTTTACCGAGACCCCCCTCCGTGTCTGTGTGAAAGTTAGGGCCACACTGGGCTAACACACGTCACTGACTGACCACACAGAGCAGGAAGAACGGGCCTACCAATCTCCCAACCTTTCCCTTGGTTTTGCCAGCTGGTTCCTGCCTTCCCAGCTCCCTGTCCCCAAGCATCCCTCTCTGATTGGATGTCAGTCATCTCCTAGCAAGCAGTACTTCCTCACTTCACCTCCAGGCCTGACTCAACTCAGGACCTCACCCCCTTCTGGAGTGAATCAACTTTCAGGAAATTAAAGAAAAGCGACCACCAAGAGGTAGGAGACTCAGGCCTTAGACCGCACATTCTCACAGCGTGTTTCCAAGTCTTCCATTTACTTACTCTAAGACATTCTGAGTGCCTCAGAGGTGTCTGCACTGTGCCTGCGGGTGATACAGCGTGAACAAGAAGGTCCTAGTTCTTGTCGTCATGGTGTTTACAGTCCAGCTGAGGCTGAGTGTGGGTGTGAAATTACCACGGAAGAAGAAATTACTGAGATAAAAAAGCATAAGGAGATACCAACTCAGAATATGGCATTCTTTGTTGAAAAAAAGCCTATTGTTTGCCTGAAGAAAAAGAGGAGTCCCATAATGTAATGTGTATATAGGGAGCTGATAAAAGCCCTCATGATCATTTAAGTGACAGAAAATATTTGAAGAATTACAATAAGAACTGAATTTGAGTAGAAAGATTCCTCCTGATACCCACTGCTCAGC
>NW_004443967.1:15506399-15507332 GCF_000243295.1 Trichechus manatus latirostris | reverse complement strand
GTTGCCTGCAGGACAGAAACTGGATGGCAACATTACAAAAATAGGAAGGAGATATTTCACTATATAAAACAAACCCAACCCATTGCTGTGGAGTTGATTCTGACTCACGGTGACCCCCATGTGCCATGGAAGAGAGGCCTGGCGATCTGCTTCCATAAAGATTATAGCCAAGAAAACCCCAGGGAGCAATTCTACTCTGTAACATATGGGATGGCCAGGATTTCACTATACACTCTTTTATAATTTTTTATGTTTGAAACTTGTAGTGGTACTACTTAGTCAAAAAGTAAAATATTAAAGTTGAGGAAGAAAGTATAAAGAAAACAAAGCGCAAAAGGAGTTCCAGATGGGAGAGGTCAGCGTGGGCTGGCATCAGAAGGCCAGGTTTCGTGGTGAGATACAAGACGGTGTCTGATTCCAAGGCTGCATAACAAATCACCCCAAACTCTAAGAGGTTGAAACATCTCGGTTTTGGGGGTCAGGAGTGGAAGTGGCTTAGCTGGGGGCTCAGGCTCAAAGTCTCTCCGGAAGTTGCAGTCAAGCTGTCGGCCAGTCATCTCAAGGCTGCAGTGGGGGCCAGAGAATCTGCTTCCAAACGCACTCCCAGAGTTGCTGGAGGGTATCAGTCCTCACTGGTGCTTGGCCAGAAGCCTCTGCTCCCCACAATGCAGGCCATTCCTGCATAGGATGCCTGCATGGGCTCACGACATGGCAATGGGTGGGTGATCCGAGAGCGCGAGAGCCAGAAGGCCAGTTCAAGGCAGAAGCCACAGTATTTTATAACCTGATCTCAGAAATGCCACATCATCACTTCTGCCATATGCTATTGGTCACACAGAGCAACCCTGGTGTACCGTGCAAGGGACTAACACAGGGTGTGACCACAAGGAGGCAGGCGGGGCACCAGGGGCCATCTAGAGGCTGGCTAGCCAG
>NW_004443967.1:15503534-15504785 GCF_000243295.1 Trichechus manatus latirostris | reverse complement strand
CCCCTGGAGCTGACGCCCTGAATGTGGACTTCTAGCCTACTAGACCGTGAGAAAATAAATTTCTCTTTGTTAAAGCCACCAACTTGTGGTATCTGTGTTACAGCGGCACTAGATAAGTAAGACACTATGACTGTATCAATGTTAAATTGTGTGGGTGGGTGGGTGATCATGATATTGTGGTTCTAGTTCCAGGAAACTGGTTCTAGGAAAATGTTCTAGTTCCTAGGAGAAGCCTGCTAAAGTATTTACGGCTAAAGCATCAGGATGTGTGCAGCCAGTTTCGAATGGTTCAGCAAACATGTATGTGTGTGGGGAGAGTGAGAGGAGAGAAATCAGGTGTGGCAGAAAGTTAACAATTGATGACTCTAGGTGAAGGGTATACAACTGTTCATTGTATGTCTCTTTGAACCATTCCATAGCGCTGAAAATTTTCAAAAGTATATGTGTGTGTGTGTGTGTGTACACACATATATACGTGTATATATATATATATATATAGAGAGAGAGAGAGAGAGAGAGAGACCTGGTGGTGCAGTGTTAAGCGCTCAGGCTACTAACCGTAAGGTTCACAGTTGGAATCCACCAGCCACTCCTTGGAAACCCTGTGGGGCAGTTCTCTTCTGTCCTATTATGAGTTGGAATTGACTCGATGGTAACAGGTTCGGTTTTGGTATACACACAAACATATACTTTTTATTTTGACATTTTTCAGAGCTTAACTGACACTTTCTCTGAAATATTTCTTACTTAAATATTTCAGAGAAAGCATAAGTTGCATATCCATGTAGATGTTGGGTAAATAGGGGCTAATGATAGTCTTAAATATGAATTGTTATTCCTTTAAAGATCTGAAAAGCCCTTCCTAACATTCTCAGTGGGGAGCACCACTGAACCTCAAAATACTGTGTCATTACAAGCACATGAGCAACAGAAGGTAGCGTGTAAACCTTTTTCTTATTCCATCAGGGAGATGATCTAAGCATTCAACTTAAAGGCTTAAAATGGCTTAAAAACCCAAAGAAATTAAAATGGTGGATAATAAGGATAAAAGCAGAAATTGATAAATCGAAAACAAATGAATCATGGAGAAAATATAAAAAGCCAAAAATTGGTTCTTTGAAAAGAATATACTTGACAATTCCCGTGGTATCCAGCCTCCAAGATGGCCGCCCAATGATTCTCACTTCGATACTCACATCTCTGTGGCAGTCCCCTCTTCCACCAAATACAGAGGACCTGTGTTACCAAGTG
>NW_004443967.1:15501162-15502821 GCF_000243295.1 Trichechus manatus latirostris | reverse complement strand
GGCTGCAATTAAGGTATCAGCAGGGCTGCATTCTTATCTGGTGGATGGTCTTGGGAAGAACCTGCTTTCAAGCTCATTCAAGTGGCTTACAGAATTCATTTCCATGTGTCTGTATGACTGGGGCCCTGGTTTTTCACTGCTGGCTGGAGGTCACCCTCAGGTCCCAGAGGACACTGCAATTCGGCTACCTCA
The DNA here is from genome assembly GCF_000243295.1 of Trichechus manatus latirostris. Taxonomy (NCBI): domain Eukaryota; kingdom Metazoa; phylum Chordata; class Mammalia; order Sirenia; family Trichechidae; genus Trichechus; species Trichechus manatus. Next base: position 15,502,629 of record NW_004443967.1, on the reverse strand, counting down.
ACATAGCTGCTCACTTCATCAAAGCAGCAAAGAGACTCTTTCTAGGGCATGCTAGCAAGATGAGGTCACATACATGCACGTACACATATAGTAACCTAATTATGGGAGTGGCAGCCTATCACCTTTTCAATATTCTATTGGTTAGAAGCAAGTAACAGATCCCACCCACACTCAAAGGGAGGAAATTATACTGGCTTAATATCAGGACACAGAAATTGTGAGGACCGCCTTAGAATTCTAGCTACCACAGATAATAAATGTTTATTGTTGTTTGAAGACATTAAGTCTTGGGTAATTTGTTTTGAAGCAATAGATAACTAATACAAATCTCTAGCAATACAAAATGAAAAACACACAATACAGATCCTACAGATACTAAAAAGCTCAGTTTATTACATTATAAGCAAATTATGACAATAAGTTAGACAATTTAGATACAATGAACTAATTTTTTTGAAAAACACAACTTCCCAAAACTAAACAGAAGAAAGAGAAGTACATATACGTCTCTATCTACTAAAGAGAGAGATTCCATAATTAAAAACTTTCCCACAGTGAAAACCCCAGTCCCGGGGTGCTTCACCGGAGAATGCTTCAATTTAAGGGAGAAATAATCCAATTATCCCTGAAACATGCAAGAGAACAAAAAATAGAAGAAACACAGCCAAGCTCATTTGCTGGGATTAACATAAACTGCCCAGGAAGACAAGACAGAGTGAGCGTTTCCAACAATCTGAAGAGGGCAGGGTCACGACTAAAGGAACCGGCCCCTGGGGTCTAGAGAAAGGCACACACCACCCTTTCTACCAGCTTCCCATGAGAAATGGCCCAAGGATGAAAGTTCTCTAGTTTTACCCCAGGCCTGCCAACCAGCCCCGTGAGCCTGTGAATCCCCAGAACCTCAGCGTGAGCTGTTTACTTGTTAGTGAGTTTGCACCACCTTCTGTGCTGAGTGAGTCATCCAGGCCATTCTTGGGTGATGCTGCTATCCACAAACCCCTCCTTGAATCCGGTAGGCTAGTCCCCTTCCTGGGAGTGGCTGGGTGTAGGTCTGCCTGAGTAGGCATGTTGTCACCAATATTTCCTCTTCCTGTCAAGGGAGGGTGAAATTCAGGTTGTCTGGAATAGGCTCAGCCCAGGAATAATGCTGAGGTGAACCTGAGCTTCTGGAGGGAGACAGCTTCAACCATTAAGTCGTGTGGTCCCTGCCTGCGGCTGGCTGAGCATCTGGAGGTCAGGAATGCAATCAATTTCAGTATTCTGATGAGGATTTTAAAACGCAGCTACTTAAAGGGCGTTGATTTGAAATGTAAATTTTTAAAAGTTGACTTATGTAAGCATTTATTTTTTAATGATAGGATTTGAATTATAACCTAATTGATTATAATATTCTTTAGGGGCTAAAACTACTTGAGAAAAAATTTGTTAGACTTTTAAATAGATTCTCAGACTTAATTAAGAAATTAT
>NW_004443967.1:15490349-15491398 GCF_000243295.1 Trichechus manatus latirostris | reverse complement strand
TTTTTAGGCAGAAAGCATCTAAGATCAATATTTCTGTAGAGCAGTGTTTCTCAGACTTGCGTTTTCATATCATTAGCAAAACCACAAATTGGCCTTTTCATGCAAGAAGGAAACACAGTGGTGCCCATCAGTAATACGGTAATCAAAAGTGACAAGATCGTGGTAAAAAACCTGGTGTTATTGACACAGAAGACAAAGGTATGGCTAAAATTTCTCAAACATTTAAAGGATTAGGCGTTTGTATGAAAACAAAACAAAAATATTGCAGATCCCCATGCTAAGTTAACAAAGACTCAAGAATTTTGTAGTCGAGCACAGATTCTAAGGTCGGAAAAATGGAGATAGGTTGGTGAAATACTCTATAGTAGTGTTGTTGTTGTTGGGTGCCATCGAGTAGCATGGAAGGATTTTATCAGTGGCTCTGAGGTTGACATTGAAGAGGTCTTGCATTGAAATGCTCTAGGTAATAGGTAAAGGCAGCTATGGAAAGCAACATTTGATCTAGGCGATAGTGTAGGTATGGAAGACCGACTGGTTGGTGGGTGACGGTGGGGAGGTAAAGGCACTGAAAATGTCTAAGGCAGGAAACTGCATTTTCCCTTTTTCCTCCAGCACCTAGTACTATCCTGGCTAAATGTTTGTTGAATGAATGAGAAGAGCTTTAGAGAATTTGCTTAGATAAAGGAGTATGCTTGTTATTAGAGAAAATACTCTGAGCTCAGAAAGTTGCTGATAGGGTAGGGAGGGGTTGGAGATGAACATTAAAGATATTGGTTGCCCCTTTATGGGCGTTTTCTACCTTTCTGTTTTCTGTTCACTGCCATGTTCAGTATTTTGTTGGGGGTCAGTGAGAAACAAAATCTTGATTTTTTTGTTTTTAAGTTTCTGAGCGCATCTTGGGATTGAATAGTTACGTTATTGTTTACTTTGCTGATGCTTAACTAAAGGTAGCAAGCCAGCATTATCACCAGGAAATAACAAGGCAACAATGAAGAGACAGAGGTAGCCTTTCTTATTGAAATATCCGGCCACACCAGAATTCTAGGGAA
>NW_004443967.1:15482048-15487673 GCF_000243295.1 Trichechus manatus latirostris | reverse complement strand
AGAGGTAAGATAAATATGCTAACTCCCTTAGGGAAATTGGCAGTTACCTGTTTTTTAGATTTCAGCTTTTATTGGATCTTACACATTTGCTCAGGTATTTAACTAGACTACATAAATAGCCAAATTAGTATTTTAGCATACTTTATTAATTTTGCTTTTATGCAAATGCTGGGCTTTGGAATATTATATAACCAATCAGAAGTCATCAAAAAAATCAAAATAATATTGAGAAGAATTGGATGATCCAGTCATTTAAAATTCTAACAAAACTCTTAAATTACAAACTTATTTGTGGAAAGTAGTATATTATTATTATACATAAGTGTATAATTATACATTGCTAGAGCTTGGAAAGTCTGTATATAAGTCTAAACATTTTTTAATTGCCATTAGAATGTAGGATTCTTAAAAAAATAGGGCAGGATTGATTATTTAAGCTGTATTAACAATATTGAGTTGTAAGTTAATAGTTGTTTTTTAATTTGAGTGCTTTAAATAAGACCATTAACTTGATTTGCTTACTTAAAAACAAAAGTCAACTTTTTAGAAGCCTAGAAATAAGTTTTTAAAAATAAATTCAGAATTTTTACCTTGCTTTGTTACAGAAAGATTTTCAGTAGGCTCTAGACAACTATATGTCGGATCAGTAGATACTGAGGTCACATAGGGTACACTCTGTGGGCTCTGGGGCAATTAAAGGCAAATAAAGAAGGAGTCTTCTAAAAGTCCCAGTAAACAGTCCATTGTTTCAATTAAAGCATGTCATGCCCGGGAGATGAAGTTTACATATTCCGTGTTTAACTAACTCCATGTGAGTACTTAGAACCATGTTTTTCAAATCCATAAAAGAGCTACACATTTTCTGTTTTATGGCATTTGTTCAGCCCACCCTGCCTGGCATCTCCCATAATGCCAAGTGTTTCTACAGCCCATGGTGCTGCAATGTGAGCCCGTTTTCTTGAATGTGAGAGGGAAGCAGAACAGTGCAATGTGGTAAGCATACATTGGGCACTTAACTAAGAGCCCTGGTTGCGCAGTGGCTAAGTGCTCGGCTGCTAACCGAAAGTTCAGCAGTTCGAACCACCAGCCACTCCACAGGAGAAAAATGTGGCAGTCTGCTTCTGTAAAGATTACAGCCTTGCTAACTCACAAAAAAAGACCAGACATACTGGCCTGACAGAGACTGGAGAAACTCCGAGAGTATGGCCCCTGGACCCCCTTTTAGCTCACTAATGAAGTCAATCCCAAGGTTTACCCTTCAGCCAAAGATTAGACAGGTCCATGAAACAAAAAGAGACTAAAGGGGCACACCAGCCCAGGGGCAAGGACAAGAAGGCAGGAGGTGATAGGAAAGCTGGTAATAGGGAACCCAAGGTCAAGAAGGGGAGAGTGTTGACATGTCATGGGGTTGGTAACCAATGTTACAAAATAATATGTGTACTGATCGTTTAATGAAAAACTAGATTGTTCTGTAAACCTTCATCTAAATTAACAATTTAAAAAAAAAGATTACAGCCTTGGAAACTCTATGGGGTAGTTCTACTCTGTTCTATAGGGTTGCTATTGAGTCGGAATCGACTCAGTGGCAACGGATTTGTGGGTTTTGGTGCACTTAACTGGGGTTAGGCTGGACTCAGACTGCCTCAGTTGAAGCACGTGCTCTACCACAGACTAGCTGCAAGAAGATGGATAAATTAACTAAATCTCTGAAAGCTTTAATTTCCTCATTTGAAAATGGAAATAATAAAGTAAACTCCACTGTGTCCCTAAGAGTTTGAAATAATCCATATAAAGTGCTTAGCCTAGTGTCTGGCATGCAGTAGGCACTCTTTAGACACTGATTGGTAGAGTTATTGTTATTGCTATTAATCTGTCGTTAGTAGTAATATAGACTGTGCTTCTCGTGTGGTCTGCAGACAGTGCAATGAGATCAGCAGTTGGTTGTGTCAGAATGTAAACCAGCTGTGTTACTAACGGCGCTGTGAGGTCAGCTGACTTTTTTAATAGCATGACTTCTTTGATGAAGGAAGCAGTGTGTTGATTTAAATTCTGGTGTCAGCTCTTTATCTTGCCATGAACCAGCACTTTGAACAATTCGGGTGGAGTATTGGACCAATGGGGCCCTGGTGGCGCAGTGGTTAAGAAAACTGCTAACCGAAAGGTCGGCAGTTTGAAGCCACCAGCCGTTCCTTGGAAACCCTATGGGACAGTTCTACTCTGTCCTGTAGGATAACTGTGAGTGGGTTTGGTTTTTTTTTGGTTATTGGACCTATGATCCTGCTCCTCCAAATAATAGCCCTTTACACTGAAGACAGTTGTCATTTGTTTGTGATGCTGCCACAAGCCAGAGGATGCGTGGGGTTACTGGAAGCTGGAAGAGACAAGGAAGGATCTTCCCCTAAAACCTTTAGAGAGAGCATGGACCTGCCAACACCCTGAATTCGGACTTCTAGCCTCCAGAACGGAGAGAGAATAAGTTGTTGTTTTAACCAGTCCGTTCGCACTCCTTGTTATAGCAGCCCTGGGAATCTAACACAGAAGCTATTGCAGTAATCCAAGTGAGAAGGGGTGATGGCTCAGATCAAGTGTTTGCAATAGACATTGTGGGATTCTTGATAAATTTTGAAGGTACAACTGGCATGACGGGCTGTATTTTCTGTTGCTGTGTAACATAAACTTAGTGGCTTAAACAACAGAGTTTTTACCTTACAGTTCTGGAGGTCAGAAGTCCAATATGGGTCTTAGTGGGCCAAAATCAAGGTGTAGGCAGGGCTTCCCACATGGTTTCTAAGGAGCCAGGTGGTAGAGCAGGTTAGAAAAGCAGAGAAGGGCCTTACCAAGTAAGCATGCTGACCACAGTGTGTGGTGAATCCCTAGAGAAAGGCAGAGGTGCAGGGCAGCAGTCTGGCCCTATTAAGTTCAGGGAAGTCCGAGGGCGTTGTTCTGTTATAGTAACTGATGTAGTGGTGACCTTGAGTTGTGAAGCGAAAGTTAAATTGTTGAGTATACTCCGTTTGAGTTGGCAGAAGTTCGGTTATCTATTGCTGCATGGCAAATCACCCTGGAACTTAGTTTAAAACAACAGTGACCATTTATTATCTCATGATTCTTTGGGTTGACTGGGCTCACATGAGTGTTTCTTCTGCTCCCTTTGTATTGGCTTGGTATTGTCTGGAGCTGCCAGTGGCCTGGAACGTCAGACGGCTCACGCACACGGTCGGCTCTGCGGGTGACTGACTGGGAAGCTCAGCTTCATTCTCTTCCATCAGCCACATGTGGCTTGGGCTGCTCACAGTGTGACCGTTGGCTCCAAGAGGGAGTGTTTCAAGCATGTGCATGCCTGGGAGGTGATTCAGTATCACTTCTGCTGCATTCTTTTGCAAGTCATGGGGCCAGCTCAGATAAAGGGGAGGGGAATAGCCTCTGCCTCTCAGTGGGAGGAGTAGCAAAAAATGTGTGACCATCTTTAATCCAACATAACAGAGAAGTGGGCAATATGTTTGTATACATTGTATAATGTATAAAGAATATATAATGTGTCAAGAAAGAGCTAGGTAAGCCTTACCAAAACCAAACCCATTGCCATCTAGTCGATTCGGACTCATAGCGACCCTGTAGGACAGAGTAGAACTGCCCCATAGAGTTCCCAAGGCTGTAATCTTTACAGGAGTGGATCTCCAGGCCTTTCCCCCATGGAGCAGCTGGTAGGTTCAACCCACCGACCTTCAGCAGCTGAGAGCTTTAACCATTGCACCACCAGAGCTCCTTAGGTCTGTAGAAAGGTGAGTATTCAGATAAGTATTCCCTCAGGGTTTGACATGATCACTTCTTTATAAGTAAGATTGTACTGTAATTACAGAATTTAGGAGTATTATAAAATTGAGAAACATTTCAAGGGTTTCTATTTGGTGAAAATATAGCCGTACTTTTTTTTTTTTTTTTTTTTTAAGATGAAACAGTTCAGAAATTGTACCTAAGGCAATCATCAGTGTTAATAACAGCAATTCAGTTCACATGTAGGATGAGAACCCTTGGAAGGGAAGAACAAAAGAAAAATTGAATATAAAATTAGTCACTCTCTCAGAGCTAGCTTGTCCTGTAATTTCAGGGAGCTATTCTGTGGGTTTAGTTGCTATGAGAGTAAGCCCTGGTGGCACAATGGTTAAGCGCTCAGCTGCTAACCGAAAGGTCAGCGATTTGAACCCGCCAGCCATGCCAAGGGAGAAAGATGTGGCAGTCTGCTTGCTAAGGATTACAGCCTTGGAAACTCTGTGGGGCAGATCTACCCTATCCTATAGGGTCGCTATGAGTTGGAATCGACGTGATGGCAGTGGGTTTGGTTTTGGATATTGACTAGACGAGAAGGACCTGGTATGAAGAAGGAAATGAAGTGCTAGTCTAGATTTTGCCTCTTCTTCGGTAGCTGCTTTGTTTAAATTTAAAGTTGTCTTATCTTGACTCTGGATTCTAACATGTTAGGCTCAAGACCAAGGAATTTCAAGAAATATGCTTGAGATTTCTGGTTTAATTGACCAAACCAAAGATCTTATTCATAAAAGCCAGTCATAACCTCAGATGCAGTTTGACTGGAAAAAATAATAATTCACTTCCCTTGCATGACTTTCTGAACTGGCACTAAGAAACTTAAAATGAGAAGTTTTTTAAATGCGTTGCTTTAAACTGGAGGATTTCTGGATAGTACTACTACTAGACTCTCGTGGGCAGTGTGAGGGGAACACTCACCAGGCCGGCTCCGTTTTCCCCTTGCTAGGGCCCAGCATCTTTTGTAGTGATTGGTTAGCCTCACAGTAGCAGACATGTCCACCCCACGGCTCCTCTTCACTGTCAGTCAAGACATGGGGCCTGTGAGAAAGGGCAGATAGAGAGCACCTGGTTCCATGCCTAGTCACTTTCCAAACCTGCCTGAATCACAGCCTACCCGACTCTAAGAGCTAGCCTAAATGACCCGATCGTTTAAACAGGCAGCAGAAATAGCTGGCAATAACCAATTACTAGGGGGAAAATGCTTGTGTTGTAAATGCCTGTGCTTTTTCTTTTCAGCTTCTGTGTGTATGTGTGTGCCTGATTATTTTGTTTGTTTTGTAGTGTGGTAGGTTGACAGTCATTTAACATGCTGAAGAGCACTAAAGCGAGCCAGCACAACAGGTAACGTTGCAGAAGAACCAGTGGAGATTTGAGGAATCCAACGGGCTAAAACCGTGAACCGCAGCCGTGGAGACTGGGACATCTGAGTTTGTATAAGTAGACTTTTAACCCTGTTTGCAATGGACTATTGATAGGAAAAAACTTGATTGTAGTACTTAAGCTCACTGTTGGACAAGATGGAAGGAGAAAAACTGGAATGTCTAATACCGTCCTCTGAAAAACGCTATTTTCCTGAATCCCTGGATTCCAGTGATGGGGATGAAGAGGGGATTTTGGCCTGTGAGGATTTGGAACTGAACCCTTTTGATGGATTGCCGTATTCGTCACGTTATTATAAACTCCTGAAAGAAAGAGAAGATCTTCCAATATGGAAAGAGAAATATTCCTTTATGGAGAATCTGCTCCAAAATCAGATTGTGATTGTTTCTGGAGACGCAAAGTGTGGTAAGAGCTCGCAGG
>NW_004443967.1:15479547-15480862 GCF_000243295.1 Trichechus manatus latirostris | reverse complement strand
TTATTATTTGGGATTCTTCTGTAAGGAAGAGCTTTCTCTTCTTCATCGTTTATTTATATCAGCGTGGACTCAAATTCTTAGTCTGTGTGTTATAATCCATTATTAAGCGCATTGATTTTGTTGCTCTAATTGTCCACAGTTTGCCGGTGGAAACCCCTTCAAGCTGACTTCTGTGTCCTTTGGACATGTCCCCGTCATTCTCACGGAGCCCTGGCCATCATGCTCTCAGCACTTTGCTTTCTGGTACAGTGAGATTTAGAGGCTCAGGTAGTATGCCCCTGGTTCCAGTCCTGGAAGCAGCCCTTTTTCTCAAGGAGCCCTGGTTTCTTTTAGTGGAAGACTGTATTTAGAAAGCAAGATCTGGACGCTAGGTGTGCCCATTGCTACTGGTGTGTCATTGCTTCTGGGCCGTCAGTGGACAGAGCAAGGAAGTACATGTGTGTGGGTTGTATACATACATACCTCTGTCTGTCGATCGGTTTTTCTATCTACCTCTATTTCTGTAACTCTGTTTCTCTTTCTAGATCTTTGTATTTCTCTACCTTTCTGTATTGTTCTCTCTTTCTGTGTACAGTTTTTCTCTATATGTTTCTATTTGCTTCTACCTGTCTGTCTATGCATGTCTTAAAAACCATGAGTTCATTCTGATGTGTCCGATTCCGTTTCAGCGCCACACGGTTCCGTCTAGCCTTCACCGTGTCCTTATCTGTAACTCCCTTCAACAATGAGAAACCTGGCTGTCATTATTCACAATGTCTTTACTTACTCATTCAGTCTTAGAATACTTAGAGTGTAGTTTCACAATGGCCAACCCACCCTACTGTTTACACTACTGTAAAACACAAACAACAAAAAAATTAAATATATATTCTTTGTGCTTTCTTTGGAGCCCTGATGGTACAATTGGTTAAGCATTTGGCTGCTAACCAAAAGGTTGGTGGTTCAAATCCACCAGCTGCTCCTTGGAAACCCTGTGGGGTAATTCTACTCATAGGGTTGCTATGAGTTGGAATCGACTCGACGGCAATGGATTTGGTTTGTGTTTTCTTTAAGAATTTGTGATCTTTAAGAGAAAGAGTTGTCTTCCTGTATTACATAGTATGTTATGTTAATACTTAGCAATGGTTTCCCTTGCCAGTTTTAGTGACTCAATCATTTTAATAAACCATGCTTGTCTTCTGTTAAGTGAGAAGGCAGTGTGTATTTTCAGGGTGAAAGAAATCAAAATCATTCTCAAATGATGGGAAAATAGGTCCATTCTAAATTAATTTAACCAGTGGCACATTCATTGTTTCCTTAATTCTGGAAACAGCTT
>NW_004443967.1:15467889-15478437 GCF_000243295.1 Trichechus manatus latirostris | reverse complement strand
AGATGTTGATTAGCCAGATGCAAGATCCAGAGAAGAGAGAGCGTTGCCAGAGCATCCATATATATACTGGATGCAGGTCACACCCCCTAGGAAACTCCCCTTATATTAGAGTAAGGGTGTGACTTGAGTAAGGGAGTAAGAATGTGACTTGACTATGGGCGTGACTTGAGTAAGGGAGTATGGGTGGGACTTGAGTAAGGGTGTGATTTGAGTAAGGGAGTAAGGGTGGGACTCGAGTCACGCTCTCTTGTAAGGCTGTGACTCAAGATATACCCTACTCTAATCCTGCCTCATGTAATATATAGAGGCTAGGATTTACAACACATAAAATGAGGGATAATTACATAATATCACAAAATGGAGGATAATTACATCAGATCATAAAATGGAGGACAACCACACAATACTGGGAATCACGGCCTTGCCAAGGTGACACATAACATTAACCATCACACATGGGGTAGAATGAGCTGCCCCAGGAGCATGCTTAGGCATAGGGAGAATGTCCACCTTGCAGGCATGTTGTAGGGATTCATACCTTTGGACAAATTGGTAGTCCTTAAGGTTCCCTGGTGGCGCAGTGGTTAAGAGCTCAGCTGACAACCGAAACGTTGGCAGTTTGAACTCACCAGCTGCTCCTTGGAAACCCTATGGAGCAGTTCTACTCTGTCCTGTAGGGTTGCTATGAGTCAGAATCAACTCGATGGCAAAGGGTTTAGTCTTTTGGTTTTTTCAACTTTTGGATTCCATGATTCTAATAGTGAAATGAAGGACTCTGGGTGGTGGAAGTGGTTTGCAGTCAGCTGCTAACTTAAAGGTTGGTAGTTCAAACCCACCTAGAGGCTCCGTGGAAGAAAGGCCTAGCAAACTGCTTCTGTAAAGATTATAGCCCAGAAAGCCCTATGGAACAGTTCTGCTCTTTAGCACAGGGGGTCACCGTGAGTCAGGGCAGCTAGCAACAGCAACAGTACTGACACAGCAGGAAGTAACTAGGGGCCTGGCACTAGGGATACTGTTGGCGGTCCTGGGAATGTTAAGAGGAGAAAGCAGAAGAGGAATCAGGCCATCGTGGGCAGACAAGTGATATAAAATGAGGGTTTGAGCCCTGGTGGTGCAGTGGTTGAGAGCTACGGTGTGCTCTGGCTGCTAACCAAAAAGGTCGGCAGTTCAAATCCGTCAGCGGCTCCTTGGAAACCCTATGGGGGAGTTCTCCTCTGTCCTATAGGATCGCTGTGAGTTGGTAGACGGCAGTGGGTTTGGTTTTGGTTTGGTTTGGGGGACCTTGAGACTAGGATGTGTTTAACAGACCAGTAGGAGCAGGGTTGTCCCCTGGTGGTGCAAATAAATAACACATTTGACTGATCATGGAAAGGTTGGCAGTTTGAGTCCAACCAGAGGCGCCTCAAAAGGAAGTCCTGGTGATCTACTTCTGAAAGATCAGCCATTGAAAATCCTATGGAGCACAGTGCCCTCTGATACATATGTGCTCGCCACAAATTGGAGTTGACTTGATGGCAGCTTTTTTTTAGGAACATGGTGTTTCATAGAGGACTTTTTTTTCTCACTTCATTTATTTATATTTAACCATGTGTCTATTAGACAAGGTATACCTGAACTCTGGTGGCCTACCTGGCCCATCCTAGAGGCCAGCTGAGGTGGGCCTGGGACAGAGCATGAAGCACACTTCATTGCTTAGGATCAACACATGGGCGCATTGTACAGTACAGAACACATTGTACGATGCAGAATGCATTGTACAGTACAGAACATATTGCACGGTACAGAAATGGTTTGAGAAGAATGTGAAAACTTTATTAGGTGAGGTCAGGATGAAAATATTCGAAGTCATGTTTTCTACCAGGAGAGAGTTTCTAGATCAAATGTATAAATTTGGGGGTTGTCTGTTGCCAAGCTCCCAAATAAATAGCTTTTTACATAGGTAGAGTATTTTTTTTCATGTGTTGAAGGAAATAGCTTCCTTTTTTTTTTTTTTTTTTTTTAACATACTCCATCACTTTGCTTGATACTGGAGCCCTGGTGGTGCAGTGGTTAAGAGCTATGGCAGCTAACCAAAAGGTCAGCAGTTTGAATCCACCAGTCACTCCTTGGAAACCCTCTGGGGCAGTTCTCCTCTGTCCTATAGGGTTGCTATAAATTGGAATCGACTCGATGGCAACTGGTTTTGGTTGCTTAATACTGAATGCTAAGAACATCTCCACCCGATTAACTGAGTAAAGTTGGCCACTAATTTCTGCTGGTAGAATCTACCTGTATTCACTCAGTGCCAAGATTTGTATGAATTGTGGCATCAAGGGATGTCTGACCTTTGGTTCTGAAGGCAGTCCATCCTCGGTCATACAGTCTGACATGTTGGCTTACGGGGGTAGAATGAGCTGCCTAGGTCATTTAAGCCACAGCCCAAATGACCCAGAATTCAGATTTTCTTTCCAAGAAAAGTAACAAAGTCTTCATAAAAAGGTGCAGCTATTTAAGCTTTCCTAGGTCTCATAGTGCCAACTTGGCAAAGCCCATCCAGAGCAGTGCTTTCTAAATGCTGAACCAAAACACCAAGCCCATTGCTGTGGAGTCAGTTCCAACTCATACTGACCCTGTAGCAACCTTGGCGATGCAGTGGTTAAGCACTCGGCTGCTAACTGAAAGATCAGCAGTTTGAACCCACCAGCCGCTCTGCAGGAATGATATGGCAGCCTGCTTCCATAAAGATTACAGCCTTGGAAACCCGCTGGGGCAGTTCTGTGCTGTCCTATAGGGTTGCTCTGAGTTGTAAATGCCAGAGGGGGAGTATCTTCCAAAGGGAGACAACAGAGAGCGAAACAAAGCCTCTGACAAGGGCACAATTCAGTGGTGAAAGGAGGAAAGTACTGTTGAGACAAAGAGAAAGCTGCCAAGCACTTACCCAGAGGAGAATCCGAATCAGAGCGAGGAACGCTAACACCAGCAGTAGGTACAGGACTTACTGCAAGTGCAGAGAATGCTGTAATCTGAGTGTCCCTTGCAGTTATGAAGTGTTCCCATTGCCAGCATTTGCTGAATCAATCATTTTCAGCCAATACTTCACATTTGCTAAGGCATCAAACTTCATAGTGGGCCTCCACTTGCCTAGTGATCCAGAAGGTATGGGGAAGCCTAGCAAGTCTAATAAATGAGACGATGCTTTCCTTTCTCTCCTCTCTGTTCCCAGATAACCTTTTCAGTTTGCATTTGCATCTCTTACTGTTATTATCGACGTGTAACTGTTACTGAAAGGGGAGAGACACCGTATGTGGTCAGAGCCACTTGAGTGGAGAGTGGACTCTGTAATTAGTTGTGACTCCTACTGAGCTATAAACTTGACTGAAAAAGCAAACACCTCCATATTAAGCACAATAGGTATGTGTTCCGTCTTCCGCTGGTTATTTTAAATGATATTTGGAAGGGCTGTCTCCATCCCTGAATTAATTTCTCTGCCTCATGGCTGAAATAATTTGCTCTGTTGAGGAATGCAAAAAAGGAAAATTAAGAATGTTGGATTGGTCCGTTTATTGTACTTATAGGCCTGTATGGTGTTTATACCATTATAAACATACCATAATCATCTAATCTCGAAGAATTTGTTTAAATGAGTAGATAGAAAGAAATGAAGTGCAGTCACAAAACAAAATCAGAAACTTGGATATAGCCTCTAATCGTTAGAATCATGTAAACTTCTAGAGTTTGAAAGTGGCTACCCCAGACCTAAGAATAAAAACCAGACAGCACATCCAAGTCCTTTACAGTGGATACTGTTACTTCAGTGACAGTTCTAGCTATGTAAACCAGTGTCCACTGTCATCACAGCACTGCCACCCTGGCGTTGCCAGTGTGCTAGAAAGAGTAATTACAAAACGTTGACTGCCTGAGAAACCCATGGCTCCGGCTACCACCTTTATGTAGTGATCACACAGAAGCATCGGTGGCCTGGTGGGAATTAGGTGACTGGTAAGTGGTGAAGTGATGCAAGTAGTTTGTATAGAATCATAGAATTTAAAAATATTTCTGGGAAGTGTAAGAAATTAATTTGTTCATTCAACAAATATTTATTGAGTACTGTGATTATCTGGCAACCAAGACAGATAGCTCTCTACTCTCAGAGCTCGTAGTCTGATGGGGCTGGAGTGAGCACTAGAAATGGACAAGTAGGCCCAGGAAGTGTGATGCGTGCCATGTCGGGAATACGCTATGGGATCTAAAACCTACGGGGGCACAGCAAGCCTTGTGAGGAAAGTAACCCATGAGCTCGACTTGAAAGTTGACGCTTATCTGGTCAGTCCATTCATTTGACAGGTCAGGAAACGGAAGCCTAGAGAAGTTGTGATTTACATGTAACAAATGAGGGCAAACCAGGCCTGGAACGCCTGGCTTTGGTGCCAGGTGTGTCTTGCCTTGTTTCCAGATTTCTTAAACTTTTATCTTTCACAGTACCAAGTAGGTGGTCAGTAAAGAATTACTGATTGTCAATCAGTTGACAAGACTGATACCTATCTTAAAACGGAGGAAGTGCATCTGCACATTTAGTCACTGGGAGTTTGCAGTTCAATAGCAATCGTTTGTTTTGCAGTTACTGATGATTTCAGGTGAGTTATGTTTCTCTTTCAGATTACAGTGACGCTCAAGATCTAAGAATTCCATGATATAGTCTAGTAAATAGCAAAACTCAAGATAATTAAAAATGTTAAAACTTTTAAATACCTTAGATCTATATAAAAAGCACTCTTGTGATGATTTACTTTAAAAATACATGTTAAAAAGCAGAATTTATTGACAGCAACTTAAGATTGTAGCATACGAATGAATCTAGTACTTCTATAATAATTCTTGCACAGATGAACTTGATAAAGATCGATTAATCCATATTAGTTATATTAGTTATTAATCCATATTAGTTAAAACATATTAGTTTTAGATAAAAGGATTTTAAAATAAATGACTCAAAAGCAACCTTGGGATTGACCCTTCCCAAATCTAGATGGGTTGGTTGATTGTCTCATTGGGCTTATTTTTAGTTGTATTTGAATGATAGATTGTATATTTTAGCTTTTACTACTAGGGAACCGTTAAGTAGGCTTCTTTGGATATTTTTTTCTGATCATTTAGATTTTAAATATAAATGCTTTAATTTTGATTTACTTTTTAATCTAAATGCTTTTTACATTGCTTAAAACAAAATAAATGATATCAGAAGCCATATTTTTGGTGGGGCTTTCTTTTAACCACGAAGAAAATAATAATCTGTCAATACATTAATCTTTTCAGAAACACAGCCGAGGTTAAAAGCAATTATTTTGCCCTTTAATTTTCTTGGCCTTTCTTCAGTCTGGGAGTCTGGCTTCTGCAGTCCCTGCTACCTCCTGTTTATTGGTGTCTTTATTTGCTAGTAATTGCTCGATGCATAAGCACAGGCGGTTCACAGTTTCACTAAATAACACAGCCCACTGGTGAAAGAAAAACTCATAAGGCAAGCCCTGCCGTAAGACAGTGCAAGGAGTCCTGGTGGCACAGTGGTGAAGCACTCGGCTGCTAACTGAAAGGTTGGTGGTTCGAATCCGCCAGCCGCTGCACAGGAGAAAGATGTGGCAGTCTGCTCCCGTAACGATTACAGCCTTGGAAACCCCATGGGGCAGTTGTACTCTGCCCTGTCGGGTTGCTGTGAGTCGGAATCAACTTGACGGCAACGAGTTTGGTTTGGGTTTTTATGACATTGCCGCCCCTTGGTTTTTTATTGTAACTTTTCCCTGTTACAGGTTCCTCAGTGGTGTGCTGAATATTGCCTTTCCATCCATTACCAGCATGGGGGCGTGATATGCACCCAGGTCCACAAGCAGACTGCCATCCAGCTTGCCCTCCGGGTAGCAGACGAAATGGATGTCAACATCGGTCATGAAGTGGGCTACGTGATCCCTTTTGAAAACTGCTGCACCAGTGAAACCATCCTGAGGTTGGTTTCGGGGGGTCTCATCTGCCCTCTCCTGACGACCCTTAGCTTGTGTTGTACAATTCTGAAAGAGTGCTGTTCTTGCATTCTACTTGTTAGGCATCCGTGGTGGGTAATACCAACTTTTCTCTCGGTCACCAGCCAGACACGGACCAATTGTTTTACCACACTGGCTTCATCAGGGATTCCTTGTCTCAAATTCTCCCATGACTTCCCATAAAACTCAGCAAAAAGGTATAGCTAGTTCGGTTGGTCCACACAGTCCTTCAGTCTTTTGCTTTTTGAGCTCTGCCTCATGGTGGTTCCACACTTGACTGTGGACATTGACACATGTGGCTTTCATGTGCTCATACCTCTGTACCTGCGGTTCCCTTGGCTTGGAGTGCCGCACCTCTTCTGGGCTTGGCTGATTTGTCCTAGTCAGTCCAGACTCATGCAAGAGTCAGCCTTCTCCAGGAAGTCTTCCCTGACCCTCCCATAGTCTATAAACTAGAAAACCCTCTGCTGGGCTTCCATAGAACTTAGGATGAGCCTCCATCACAGAAGTTCAGCTCAAAGTCCTGTGCATTCCCAGGGGCCCTTTTGTGTTTGGCTTTATTGTGGGATTTCGTTTGAGCAAAGGGTTCCAGAAGCTTACTAAAAGGAAGAAAAAAGAAAGAAGGAAGATTGGAGAAATGACTGCTCTGGGCCAGTGCTTCTCAAGCAGTTTTATTTCATAGCTTAGCTAGAAAATGATAATATCTGTACAGCAGCTCAAGGCGGTGGTCAAAAGATGCCTGCAGCCAAAGATGACCAGCGATGTCATAGGCTGGGTTCTCTACAGAAGCAAAACCAATAAAGCATATAAATATATATATAGAGAGAGATTTATTTCAAGGAAACGGCTCACGCGGTTGTAGAGGTTGGAATGTCCCAAGTCCATGGGTCAGGATAGAGGCTTCTCCTGACTCATGTAGCCGCAGGGGCTGGTGAACCCAAGATCAGCAGGTCAGAGAGCAGGGCTCTTGCTCACAGGCTGTGAAGATCGATGAATCTCAAGATTGGTAGGCAAGACTGCAGGTAAGCTGCTAGCTCAGGTCCCAAGACCCAGAGGTCAGACGAACAGGAGCCAGCTGCAGGATCCAGAGCAAGCCTAACAAATGTTTCCTTCCTTTTCTTTATTCCTTGAAAGGGGTAAATTGAGTTCTGCCTGGGGCCCCCGAGACCACCCCCAGGTTTGACGATTCTCTAGGAGAACTCCCAAGACTCAGCATACGGTCACACTCACAGCTAAGATGTATTGCAGCAAAAGGATACAGAGTAGCCAGCAGAGAGAAAAAGTGTGTGGGGCAGAGTCCAGAGGAAACCAGGTGCAAGTGTCTAAGAGCCCTCTCCCAGCGGAGCCACACAGGACGTTTACTTCCCCAGCAACTGTGTGAAATGCTGTCTACTAAGGAAGCTCATGAGAGATTCACTGCCCAGGATTTTTATGGGAGGCTGGTCATGTAGGCACCCTCTACCTAAACCCGTTGCTGTCAAGTCGATTCCGACTCATAGCGACACTACAGGACAGAGTAGAACTGTCCCGTACAGTTTCAAGGAGCGCCTGGTAGATCCGAACTGCCAGCCTTTTGGTTAGCAGCCATAGCTCTTAACTACTATGCCACAGGGTTTCCACCCTCTGCCTGGGACACACCAAAATTCCAGACTCCCAGAAGGAAAGCAGATGTTCAGCATTAAGTGTATTGTTTGTACAAACATTTTAGGCACAGTGAGTTACCTTATCAGTTCTGAGAATGGTGGGACCATTCTAAAATATAAATTCCTTGATGCCAGCCAAGGTCCAACCTACAGGATTGGTTTCCTCAAGGAATAACATAGGTAAATATGTAAATAGTGTCAGAAGAGGTTTGCATGGGCATGAACTGGAAAAATCCCATAGAATATCACCAATGAGACCCCTCCACCACCACCACCAACTCCAGGAATGCAGGCCAGTTTGCATGCTGGCCTCAAATAGGTGGTACCTTTTAGATGTTTGGTCAGTTAATATGCGCACCACATTTCAGACTTGTTGACACTAACATTTGGGTAATGCCACCTCATGCCACCAACTGTCCCAACAGTAGGCTAGCTGGAACTGTGAACCTGAGCCAGGAGAGCCATTGTTTTTTTTTAATATTTCGTTGAGTTTTGGTGAAAGTTTACACAGCGTATTAGGTTCCCATTGGACAATTTCTACACGTCGTTCAGTGACATTGGTTACATTTTCTATGTAGCGTCAGCATTCTCACGATTTCCGTCCTGGTTGTTCCGTTTCCACTATTCTTGCCTTCCTGACCTTCTCATTTTTGCTTTAGGGTAAAAGTTGACCATTTGATCTCAAATAGATGATTGTGTTTTGTTTTGTTTTATTTAAAAGGAGCACAGTACTCATGGGTGATATTGTTTATTTTATGACCCAGTCTGTTATCTGGTTGAAAGGTGAGATAGCCATTCCTGTATTCTTTCTTTGACCAGTGTGTATTTTGCCTACAAACCCCTCCACTGATGAAAGAGAGGGGAGAAACACTAACCTGACAAGGGTATTTTGTGGTATTACTTTTTACATTTAAGAAGGTCAGGGCAAGTATTAAATGCAATTCTTGTTAATATTCCTAGTAAACATTTGGTGCAGAGTTCTTTAACTTGGGGTCCAGGGGTGGTCTTCAGAGGGTCCTTGAACGTACATAAACATTGTGCAGAATTTTGTTTATATGTATTTTTCTGTGTTTAAGGTCTGCAGATTTCATTATTTTAAAGGAATCTGTGGCCCAGTAAAGATTTAGAGCGACTGACGTAGAGAAGAGCATATGGGAAAGGCAGTTTTGTTGTTGGGAAGTTTTTTTGTATGACTTTTCTTAAAGGTATTCTAACTTTGATTCTCTTCTCTGTAGGTACTGTACGGATGATATGTTGCAAAGAGAGATGATGTCCAATCCTTTTCTCGGTAGCTATGGGGTCATCATCTTAGATGATATACATGAAAGAAGCATCGCAACTGATGTGTTAATTGGACTTCTTAAAGATGTTTTGCTGGCAAGACCAGAACTGAAGCTCGTAATTAACTCCTCACCTCTGCTGAGCAGCAAACTCAGTTCTTACTATGGAAACGTGCCTCTCATAGAAGTGAAAAATAAGCCCCCTGTGGAGGTTGTATACCTGAGTGGGGCTCAGAAGGATGCTTTTGAGTCTATTTTGCGCCTTATCTTTGAAATTCACCACTCTGGTGAGAAGGGTGATGTGGTAGTCTTTCTGGCCTGTGAACAAGTAAGTAATATTCTAGCCTAACAGAGTTAGTTTGCTAATTAACTGTTTAAATGTTTGCTTCCGTCATGCCTTATGTTTCATACTGTAGAAGAAACAAACACAGATTGGGTAAAACCTGTGCTGCCGGTTACTGACATCTGCAAAGGGAATAAGGAAGTGTTTCTAAAACCACATGAGGTTCTGAAAACAAAGAATGGGTAGGGCATTCTGAGGAGTTTCTAGAAATGATCTCCAGAGCCAGCTTCCATCCAGAAGCAGGCTGAAGCATATGCTGCCCCAGACGGAAAGCTGGTACTACCAGCAGTGAGTCGGCATCCCAGTGGAGAAGGTGTGTGCTGACTCAGCACGCTCATGGCTGCCTCGGGTTTGCTGGGAGTCAGTGTCTCTCAGTGGAGAAGGTGTGTGCTGACTCAGCACGCTCATGGCTGCCTCCCTTATGAGCAGGAGCATTTGCTGGAGATCAGGATATAACCTGAGTACTTGGCAGAGAGCTAAGTAACAAAGAATTAGCCACAAATGTTCCCGCAATAGTCAGTGGGGTAGTTAGGCAGAAAAAAAGCATTTACAGCATATGCAGAAGGCCCTGTCCCTAAATTGAGGCTCCTTTTCTTAAAAAGATGAATGAGAAAGATCTTAACTTGGATTTCTTGAAAATATCTCTTCAAAAGAACTGAAAATATACAACTGAGCATTTTTTCCATTCTCTGTTAAATTGCTTTTATATAGTCAAGGTGTCATTGGGGTTGCTTTTTTTTTTTTTAATTGTAGCTACACTGGGCCTACTTCTTTCTTCACTACTACTGAATCTCAAAGCCTCCAAAATATCAAGAATTACGCAAATAAGGTGCACATTATACGTTTTTTGCCAACCTCGCAACTCCCCTCTGTTTCTTAAGTGAGCTATGTGACGCGTTTTGTGTGTGTGCGCGCTATTTACATGGGCACTTTATTTAAAAAAAAAAATACTTTTCTTCTTAGAAACGAATTGCTTGGCCTTTTTCCCCCTACCCATCTTATCAGTCTGAGAGTAAAAGCAGTAGTCTTCAGATCATGACCCAAATTGGTAGTGGTTCCAGTGATTAAATAGAAACCCAAAAGGCGACTGATGTTGGCCGAGCCAGCAGCTGAGCAAAGACAGGTACCTCATCCGTGTGCCCGAGCCTCTGCTTAAGTATCCACGTGCTTTCTGAGTATTCTGCTTTATATTCATAGCATAAAGGAGGACTGATCCTCCGAGCTTTAGGAACTTTAGACGATTTTCTTACAACTTAGATTTTATCTGTTTCCTT
>NW_004443967.1:15464662-15466366 GCF_000243295.1 Trichechus manatus latirostris | reverse complement strand
TTGAATGTCTTCTTTGGTGAAGTGTCTGTTCATTTCCTTTGCCCATTTTTTTATTAATCATTTTTTTTTGTGTGTGTAGAGTATACTATTCTCTTGAATCGTTAAGTGAATTAAGTCTTCTACCCATTACAGTGACTTACTCTATATTGTCATTCCCTAAGTAAATTTCATGCATGATCCAGGATATTCAGGAAAGTCCTAAGTAATGAGATGATTAAGGAGCTAGGAGAAGGACTTATGAAAACAATTAGACAGTTTCAGTGTAACTGGGTAAAGCCTAAGGAAGAGAAGAATGGCAAAATTAGAAGTCTAAACATTTCAAAGTTAGAATTGCCAGGTGAAAAAGAGGACATTTCTGCAAAAAGAGTCAGATTAAGCAAAAATGCGAACGTGGGCTTTTGAAAAATAGAGCTCACGGCCAAATTGGGGGTGGGGAGTGGTCTTGGAGTGTTTGCTTCTCGTATGTTTAATATAAGCTATAATTAGCGGCCTAGTGACTTTTGAATTGTCAGACTTCGGGTGATGCATTTTTCAGTAGGCTGGTAGTGGAAACAAAGGCCACAGGGTTTAGAATGGTGTTGAATCGTCTTTGAAGTCAGGCTGAAAAGACATTTTCTGTTAAGAAATCATCAGTCTTGCAGAGTGTTAAAATTTTGAAAGTGGAAGTTCAACAACAGCGACAAGGGCATTTCTGATCCTCTAAGAGGAGGTTGCATGGTTTTGGATGTGACAGACAGGGCACAGCCCTGGCCTCTCCGGGGCTGCTCGCCGTCCCAGTCTCCACAGCAGATGTGCCCCGTGGGTGGGACAGCACAGAGCGGCCGGGAAGCCCTGTCGGCTTCAGCACAGCTTCTCTGGGAGCTGGTTTTGCCTCGTGCTTCCACCTTTTCTTCTTCCTTCTGGTTGGAGGTCCCAGGTTCCCCAGGTGTTCTCTGCTTCTCCTTTCCCGTCCTCCAGCTAACAAGCTGAACACAATTCAGCATCCTGATGGGCTGTTTCTTTTTTACTACTGTGTCAGGATTACTGTTAAGATAACTCTTTCCTGTGGTCTTGGAATTTGTCTCTTGAGAGATGTGTCTTGCTCTGCTGTCCTTGTTCACAGCTATCAATCCTCTTTTTTTTCCATACTGTTTGAAACTTTCTTGGTTTCTGTGTAGAACTTGTAAAACCTTCCATGCCAGTTAAATGTCATATGAAAACAACACACACAGACTAATGGAAATGTACTAATTGTCGCTCTTTAGTTATAAGAAATACTACATTGTAAATTGCAGACATATTTTCAGCCGCTTTGGTTTGGTGAGCCAGTCGTCTCTTGGCACTCGGGGCAGCACTGTCTTTCTCGCGCATGCTCAGCTCCCACCTGAGTGAACCCACCCCCATGCTTCATGGGCTGCCCTGTGTCTTGGTGTTTCATTGAGACTTGGAGCCCTGAACGTTCACGATGTGGTGTTCCTTGTCAATTATCACTTACCCATCTTTCAACCCGAAATAAATTAAACAGATACCATCCATTGAGATGTGTGGTAATGTCTGTCTAGCCAGATTAGTCTTAGACATTTTAAGCTATCCCAAAGGTGTCTGTATATTGGAGGTCTTCCTGGGAAATGTTCTGTGCAGCTGTGGGTCTTCTTAGATATCTGCTGGGTACCTTCTCTCACTGTGTGTGTGGCTGTGTTCTCTGTACCACATATGTAAATGCGG
>NW_004443967.1:15448496-15463503 GCF_000243295.1 Trichechus manatus latirostris | reverse complement strand
TATGATTTGAAAAATACTATCTAAAATGCTTTTCCTTTTGAGCATTTTACACCAATTATTTGTGTGTAGGTTTTTGCAAATAAATTTTTTTTTTCTTTTTCTCAATATATTTGACAGGGAAACATTTAAAGAGGGCATTTCTAAATGCCTGAATCATGCAAAGACATAAATGGCCATGAATGTTTTCCTGCCTGTTCTATTGCCCTTCTGCTATTTTAAAATGCTGACGGGGTCAAAGTAATTTTCCAGATAGAGATTCTGTTAATGGAGTATGCAGTATATGTGCTCTCATAGGAAATCTAACAATTGTTGGATAATTTTTAGTTCCGCAACCATTAAAGCACAGTGATGCATTGTCATCGATGTGAGAATAACTTCCGTTTGCCTGTCATTGTTTATTGAGATAAGGAATTGCATAAAGCTAGAAAAATAGCAGGGTGAATGCGTAAAGGCAAAGATAGTACACTTCACAAGACAAAACCCATTTTGGACAAAAAGCAATGAAATTGTTTATAAATTATATTTAACTTCCCTAAAGAAATGTGCTCACCCAGGTACCCTTTCTTCCCCTTATTTAACGATACCCTTGGGTAGCAGCCCAGGCGTTTCCCCCCGTGTACATTACACAGCTGTTGCCTGTAGTTTTCTTTAATTCAGACTTTTTAAAAAGTAGTAAGGTTGGTTGTTTATTCTCCTAGATGATGTTACTTTTTTACTTTTAGGATATAGAAAAAGCCTATGAAATCGTCTGTCAAGAAGGATCTAATTTAAACCCCGATCTTGGAGAACTGGTGGTGGTTCCTTTGTATCCGAAAGAGAAGTGTGCGCTGTTGAAGCCGAACGAGGAAGCAGAGACACGGTGCGGTGTCTGTCAGCGGAGGGTGGTGCTGACGATGAGCTCTGGCGAGTCTCTGATCTGCAGCAACACTGTCCGATTTGTCATTGATGTGGGCGTGGAAAGACGGAAGGTAGTTATCCCTGAGCTGGGTAAACAGACTGCTGGTGACTGTCGAGAGTCGCTTTCCTGAGTTTCTGTCGTTTTAATGACCAGAAAGTGAGCATGAGATAATGTGAGCCGAGCATTCTGTCTGACTGGTCACGTGGGCCAAAGAGAATTACCACAGCCAGTAACAACTCCTCCCCACGTGTTACTGCGGGTCCTTAGCCTGTTGGCAGTCTGGACACAAAGTAACTGAATTGACTGCAGTGTGAAGGAAGACGTTTTGAGGAAAGATGAACTACGGAAGCGCAAAGGTGGTGGTTCCCCTTGTCAGGATGCTTTCTTTAGCTTAGGTCCTAACAAGGCAAATTCTTTGACTCCTAAGCTTATCTTTCCTTGCGTACATCTACTGGGTATTTTTTGGTAACCCTTTTATCAAAGTAATTAACATCTCCCCCCAGGGAATTTATTAAAAATTAGTTTCAAGTACACTGACTGAATTTTAGCAAAATTTGGCTTTATAATTGACATGGTACAATTCTGTCCTAAATATATATAGAATCACTACCCTTAAATAGAAGATTAGGAAAAACGCAAATAGGGTGTCTCAAACTCTCTAAGCAACTAGAACTTCTGAGGGTGTAGCAGCGTTTGAGAGCTGAGTGGAAGCTCGCAAGCGTCGATCCATTTACCCGTTTTCAATGTTGAATAGGCTTTTATCCATCGAGGAGACTGTGGGTCTCCTAAATAGCCCTGTCTTACGGTGACAGAGCGATCCCAACCATTGTGACGGTTCCCTGGGAACCAGTTTGGGTTGATCTTGATTGTGTCAGTCCACCAGTCAGAGAACACAGGGCTATCACCCTTTGAAACCACCCCTAAAAAAATCACTGTTGATGCCATATGGCGTTTTCATATTGGCTGTTAGACTGGAAAGGCTCAGCCTATGTTAGGAAGGTGAGGCTGCTGAGACCCCGGTGAGTTGAACAGAGCTTGGAAGAAACACTTTGCTGTCAGACAATAATCCTTTCTCTGTGTGGCATGTGAGTACCTGTTGCCATTGCCCAGCCCAGAGCTTAGAGAAGTGACAGCACCAGTATTCCGGTGGATGACTCAGAGGCCCTGTATTTGTCAGAGCCACCCCTTAAATCCGTTTATCAGAGCACTCACAGTTTCCATTTTAAGGCAAGTGAAACAGTAATAAATACCGTACAAAGAAAACAAGCGTGTAGCAAAGCATTCCGTGAAGTGGAGTGCTGCACACAGCACAGCGAGCCTGCTCCGTCTTGAGTTACCTGATGCTAAAGACGCCATCTTTCCGTCCACAGGTGTACAACCCCAGAATAAGAGCGGACTCCCTCGTCACACAGCCCATCAGCCAAAGCCAGGCAGAGATCCGCAGGCAGCTCCTCAGTCCGGCTTCCTCAGGTAGCACACAGACGCAAAAAGCAGATGCTGACATTCTTGCGTGAAGGCAGCACAGACTCGTCACAGACCCCCTCCTTGGTTTCTTCCAGGCAAGCTCTTCTGTCTGTACTCTGAGGAATTTGCCTCCAAAGACATGAAGCCACTGCAGCCAGCAGAAATGCAGGAAGCCAACCTGACCAGCATGGTGCTCTTTATGAAGAGGGTAGACATCGCGGGCTTGGGCCACTGCGATTTCATGAACCAGCCAGGTAGCTTTGCGTTCACGTGTTAGCAGGGCTCCCGGGCAGACGTCTTCCTTCTTCCCTCATGCCCATCCCCAGTCCTAAGAGCAGCTGAGACTTGGCAGTGCAGGCAGGCAAGCACAGGGGCCTGGTTTGTGCTGAAGCATTTTTCCTATCGTGTTGTTGTTACATGCTGTTGAGTCGGTTCTGACTCCTAGCGACCCCACGTAACAGGGTAGAACTGGCCCGTTGGGTTTTCTAGTCTGTAATCTTTATGGGACCAGATTGCCAGGTCTTTCTCCTAGGGAGCCACTGGATGGGTTTAAACCACCAGCCTTTCGGTTAGCTGCCCAGTGCTTAACTGTTGAGCCACCTGGGCTCAAGTTTTATCCATTAGAGGTAAAAATTCCCTAAAGGTAATTGAAAAAAAAAACAATAGAGAACTCAGGAAATATCTGTCCCGACGCTGGAGAATCGTCTGCCGTGAGACACGGGCGTGACGGAGTGCACAGGCCAGCAGATATAAGGAGGGTGAGTGGGGTCCGCAAGTGTACGGCCAAAATCAACAGAGTGAAAGCAGGATCCTTGGCAGCGTTAGCAGAGTTGCTTGGTGGGGACATTTGTAGGCAGATGGTCCTTCCTCAGGAATCATACTGTCACCTGGTGAAAAGTCACTAGAATTCTATTATAATATAGGCCAGACTTTATGTGCGGGAGGTGACATTTTTAAACTTGGGACTGTGGCTTTCCAGTTCCCCTCTGAACGTTTCTTTCCTCCCGGACCATCTCCTCTGAGTGCTCTGAGGAAAGCGCTCTGTTCCGTCAGAGGCGCTGGCTCTCTCCCCTCTGGTATCAGACCTTAGTGGGACCATGGCTGCTCCTGTGGCTGCTCGTCTTATTAAAAACCACCAGAATGCGGCATAGGGGGGCTAAGCAAACACGAGAGCAAGCAGCTTGTCCCTGTGTGACAGCTGCCAAAGCCACAAGCACAGTGAACACCACGTGCTCAGGAGCAGCAGCCAGACCTTCCTCAGCCCCCTGGTGTCTTCCCCATCCTGGTTCGCTCCTCCTCCTGGGGGGTAAACGTGTCTTCCACTCTGGCTGTCATATCCGGGAGGTGGTGTGGGCTCTTTAACATGTCGGCCAACCAGCTGGAGAGGAAGGCTGAAAAGCAGCGAATGCTCTGTCCTCTCAGGAGTAACAGCATTTCTCCGCTGTTTACTGACATATATTGAAGTCATTTAATGTTGCAACAGCCTGTGAGGTAAGGGCTGTCTTTGCTCCATTTTACAGATGAGGATACAGACGCACAGAGAAGCTAAGTAACTTAGGCAAACGAGAAGGCGACCCTCAAACGCTGGCAGTGTGGCTGCAGAGTCCTCCTCACCACTCTGCCGTCTTGTCTCCTAAAACAGGCCAGACCCCCGCTGGCTGAAACATGCGCCCAGAGAACCTTTCCTGGTCCCTGGTGCCTTCTTTTCCTTCAGAAAGTTCTCTGGTGGCTGCAGTTCCCCCCGAGAGCTGGCTTGGAACATGCCAGATGCTCCTAGCTGAGTGCAGTCACCAGGAGGCCAGGAGCACACATCATGAACCCCATGAATGCAGTTCTCACGATTCCTCCCATCTTCCCACTGTCCCGAGAGCTGGGGAGGCTCGGGTCCCAAGGTCAGAATCACCCCACCTCCCAAATCAAGGTCCTGTTTGCCTTTGAACCACTTCTTAGTTCCCTGAGGTGCAGCTCAATGTCGTTGAAACTAAGCGGGGGGTGGCGGTGGTGTGTGCCGGCAGGTCGATTCCAGCACGTAGCGACCCCATAGGACAGAGGAGAACTGCCCCATAGGGTTTCCTAGGCTGCGATCTGCATGGGAGCACATCGCCAGGTCTTTTCTCCCACAGAGCTGCTGCTGGGTTTGAACCACTGACTTTTTAGTTAGCAGCTGAGCCACTGCGCCACCAGGGCTGCTTAAGTTTAAGTGAGTATAGAGTCCTCATGTAAAGGTCCCTGATTTAGCGTCTGTCACCCTTCAGTTGATATCTTAGTTTTTATTTGTACTTTATACAAAAGGAACTTGCTTAATTTTTTTCCACCCTTTAGGCCAGTGGTTGAAGTGTTTAGTATGTTTACCAAGGAGGTGCATAGATCTGTTCATCTTGGTGCTTAGGTTCATGGCATTTATCAGATATGTGCAGCTGAGGTCAGCCAGCAGGCCTTGAATGCAGAAGGTGCCTGAAAGTGGGAACTGTCCACTCCTACTTCGTTCTGACACTTTCTCTTGATTCCTGTGTTTTTCAGTTGTTTGTCCAGTAGCACCAGTAGGATTTACAAGCCCTTGAGAAATATAGATTATTCAGAATGATTCTTTCTCAGACATTTCTTGAGTGACCAGTAGGATTTGGAACAGGCCATTTTAGGTAAGAGGAGGGTCACCTAAAGAAGCTAACGTTTGAAAGGGAAGGTGGAGAGGAAAAGGCACTGTGGAGGGGGCCGACGGCTGTAAGGAGAGCAGGGTGCGAGCGGCTGTGCACGAGGCTGGCTGGGTGTCCCAGGAAGTGGTGCTCACCGCACGCCCACCCTCGCCAGCATCACCACCCCTATCTGGGGACCACCCCCAGTCGATCTGCTCTTCAACAGGGTCCTTCCCTAGAACCTCTTGTTGTTGTTAGTTGCTGACAAGTTGGCCCTGACTCATGGGGACCCCATGCACGAGGGGATTAGACTGTTGTTGAACCCCAGGGCTTTCGTTGGCTCATTTTCTAAAGGTGGTCGCCAGGCCTTTCTTCCTAGTCCATTTAGTCTGAAAGTTCCACTGATACATGTTCTGCATCACAGCAACACACAAGCCTCCACTGCCAGACTGCGCTTTGAGGTCCCCCCCTAGGAACTGAACCCCTGCCTCCCTCATGGAAGGCAAGAGTTCTACCGCTGAATCCCCACTGCCCGTGAAACTCTCCCGGGAAACACTGAGAAAAATCATTTAGTTTAGGGAACCCTTTAGAATCTTAAATCTTCTACTAAAGAGTCCATTCCTGGAGGAGCTGTGAGCCCTCTGTATCTCTCCTGCGAACACTTCTTTCCTCTGGAGCCGGCTCCCTCAGTTGGAGCAGTCTGTCCCTGCAGGGGAAGGTGCCCACTAGTGTTCTGCAAATGCGTGGCCGCCTCCCTGCCTCGCGGCCTGCTTGGCTAAATCAGCGTGAAAGGAGCCGGGCAGCCGAGACTGGAGGGCCCTGCACTCCGGGGAGGCTCTTCGTGGGCCTGGACTCGGGCCTCCCTGAGGGCTCAGAGACCACCACCTCAGGGCACAGTGTGATTTGGAGAGTTCTTTTCCAAAATGAGGAAAGGGAAGGGGCTGGAAAGTGACGTGGAGGCAGAACCCAGAGGCATGCAGGACAGAGGCTCCTAAATGTGGCGGATGTAGGGAAATCGTGAAATGTGGTTCCAGCCGTTTCTCGTCAAGTGTGGTCTGGCTCTGCTTCCGGAAGAGTTAGCGCATCACCTGATCTCCGCCGGGGAGTCCCAGCCTAACTACCGACTCTGAGGGTGTTTTCCAACTTTTGTTGGCTTGTAATTCCTCACCTGGAGCCCTGGTGGCACAGTGGTTAAGAGCTCAGCTGCTAACCTAAAGGTCAGCAGTTCGAATCCACCAGCCACTCCTTGGAAGCCCTATGGGGGCACTTCTCCTCTGTCCTGTAGGGTCTCTAGGAGTCGGAATCGACTCTGCCGCAACGGGTTTGGTTTTATTGTTGTTATTTTTGGCGTAGTTCCCCACCTGAAAAACGGGGTTCATTAGGTCTGGCCCCTTCCTAACGAGCTTAGGTGGTGAACACATTTGTGATAGATATGGCTGTCTAAACAGGGAGCACGCTGAGTGAGGAGAAAAATGGTCTAGAATGTGATGTCAGATTGTGAAATTACAAAACGCATGTGATAAACTCAGATCCAGCCCTTTTTTCTTATCTAGAAATTCTTAGACTGATTAGAATTGTGGCAAGTTAGACCGAAAGGGGGGGGGACGGGGATGTGGGGGAGGGGGCCACACGGCCCTCAGAGGCTAGAAGATTCTGGCGGCAGTCTCCCTGTAGCCGTGTTCCCCTAACTTCTAGTCCAGCCACCCTTCCCTTGGCGGTTTCTCCTGGCCGCCGAGGAAGAAGGACTCTTGTCAGGTGAGGGTCCCTGCCCCTTGTATTCTGTCTGTCACTGGTGACCCCAGAGCTGCTGATGGCCTGGTGTTTCTGATAGGCTGGTCAGCTGCAGTGATGTTCCAGAGACCTGCCCGAGCCATCCTCCGAAGACACCAGTTTAATGTTTTAAAGTTGCTCTTCTGGCCCCACCGCTCATCTCTTCAATCCAAGATCACCCCTGTGGGTGTCCTAGGCATCTTCTTGCTCAGGATGGTGTAGGGGGCCCATGCATGTGGGGAGAAGAGAAGTCAGTCTCGGTACTGTCCAGGACTGTCAAATCAAACTGCAGCCGGCCGGGGGATTCCAGCGCTCTCCTCTCAGTGGTCTCCCTCTGCGCTGCCCCACCACGAGGCTTACAGCCCGCACGGAGGACAAATGGTCTGGTCACACTTTATTTTTGTCCCCTAACGGTACACACGTAACTATTTTCTGCTGTGCTCGGGGAAATACAACCGTGGATTAACTCTGACTCATTGTTTTGGAAGCAAAAAAGGATGATGCAGCTGCCGCATTTAATTCAGGTTCTAATTGAAATGTGCAAATGCAGCAGCGGGCTGCCTTTTTCAGGATTCGTGAGCTGTATGAAAATGCATTTGGCTAAAGACTGTTAACTGAGTTTACTGGATATGGACCTCTTATTTAAAAAAAAAAAAAAATCTGTTACTCTTTCCTCCTGGGCTGCCTGAGGACTGCCCTCCATCATGAACGACCCAGCAAGCAT
This sequence comes from Trichechus manatus latirostris, assembly GCF_000243295.1. Taxonomy (NCBI): domain Eukaryota; kingdom Metazoa; phylum Chordata; class Mammalia; order Sirenia; family Trichechidae; genus Trichechus; species Trichechus manatus. Next base: position 15,456,014 of record NW_004443967.1, on the reverse strand, counting down.
TTCCCTGGTCCCGGAAGTTCAGACCAGCGACTGCGCCCACGGAAGGGGATGGCCGTGGATGCCTGTCACCCTGGGACAACAACGGTGCCTAGACAGAAGTTTGGGGAAAATCCAGCCGAAATGTGCGAGACTGTGCCGGATGCCATCCTTGCCTTCGGGTTCAACACGCGATTGCGTGGTGGGCAGGCATCTGGCTTTGGAGTGATTTGTGATTCCTTGTATTAAGCACAGAGAAGTGAGCCCAGCTCAGGCTTGCCAGATGCGGCACGGAAAACAAGGAAAAGACCTCCAAAAAACAGGGTCAGTCCTGCAAGAAGGGAGAAAGAAAGACGCTGGTGTGGGCGCGGGCAGCGGGGATGGGCGGGCGGTTCTGCAGCCGTGGCGCCCGTGGCCTGGGGCAGCTCCTCCACCCGGGGATTAGTAAACCACGGGAAAAGACCCTTCACCAAGACCTCCTGAGTGCGACTCAGCCCCCCGCAAGCCTGGCTTGTGAGTACACTGGAGAAGTGATGTGCTTGTTTATAAATCACTGAAAACTCGGGATTTGGCCGTGGTGCTTACCAAACGGCCTTCAAATTTTACAGTCTGTACTAAGGGACAACCCAGCTGCAGATTGTGCATTCACACGGCGTCCTCACAAATAGCTTTGCTGTAGACCCTCGTGCGGGGAGGCAGGATGTATGCTGCGGGCTGCCCCCTGGCAGCCCAGAAAGCTCAGCACATACGCTGACGGAGGCGGTGGTCGAGGATGTTAGGTTAGTGAAGGTTCCGCATGATGTGTTTAAAGGCCACACAGAATCCACTGCTGTGTACAGATGGGGCGGGGGGGCGAGCCGGGAAGAAGAGGAGCAAAGACGCCAGCAAGACCGCAGAGCCTGTGAGGGAGGACCTTAGAGCAAGTTGAAAGCAACAAAGTCCGTATTATACAGGAAGTGAAAACCAAGTCTGGGAGGGATTTTAGCCAGCACAGAGCAGAAGCACTTTCAGCGTTGATGCCCTGGAGGCTCCTGGTGGGCACAGTGACCATGTCGTGATTTATCCTTCAGGCCAGGGTGGTCTTGAGGGAGGAAGAGGTGCTATTGACAGTTAAGGTGGACTAGGGGTGGAGAGGGGGGCCGTCCTGGCCACACTGGGGCAGGTGTCACCCACACCCGGGCCTGCATCAGAAAGCTCAGGCTCCTGACCAGACAGCCAGGGCCCCAGTCCTGGCCCTGCCCCTCGATAGCTGTGCATTATTTGGCTAATTACCTAACCCTCTCAGCGCCTCAGTTTCTTTATTTGACTATGGAGATAATAAGAGTGATTGGTTCATAGTGTTGTTGAGAAGATAAATTAGTGAATAGTGTAGACCCCGTAGAACAGTGACTGGCACATGGTAAATACGTCAGCTGTGTTGTCTTCGGAGGACTTCTAGCTGAGCTCTGAAGTAGAAGCCAAGGCTGGCGTTACCGTTTGGTTATCAGGCCAAGACCTGAGGAAGCAACAGGTCTGGGGCTGAGGAGAGCCTGCAAGGTCAGGGCTAACGGGGGTGAGGAACATAATGACCCACACAGGTGTCAGCATCCACTTGTTATCACCAGATTACCATGGAGACAGGCTCAGCTGAGGGAGAACAGATCCGCCCCGTGGGTGGGACAGCACAAAGCGGCTGGGGAGCCCTGCCGGCTTCATTTCAGCACAGCTTCTCTGGGAGCCGATTTTGCCTCATGCTTCCATCTTTTCTTCTGGTTGGAGGTCCCGAGTTTCCCAGGTGTTCTCTGCTTCTCCTTTCCTGTCCTCCAGCTAACAAGCTGACCACAGTTCAGCATCCCGATGGGCTGTTTCTTTTCACTGCTGTGTCAGGGTTACTGTCAGGATTGTCCCTTTCCGCTGGTCTTGGAATTTGTCCCTTGAGAGATTTGTCTGCTTCTGAAATCCATGTTGACAGCTTGTGATCTTCTTTTCCCCATGTGGTTTGAAACTTTTCTTGGTTTCTGTATAAAACTCGGAAAACCTTCCACACCACTGAACTCCCGTAGGAAAACTTGTCAGAAATACATTTTAAATTGTCTCTCTCCAGTTTTCCATTGGAAGCCAGTCTGTCTCTAACGTCCTTCCCAACTGTAATGTCTCAGATCGAGTCTCCATCCTATATCCTGATCAGAAAGGGGGTCCAGGGGTGTGGCAAAGGATGGGGACCCGAGCTTTGGGACCACTCATCAAGAGAGACTGCCTGCGCTGTTCTCCTGGAAATGCTTGCCCATACCAGACGGTAAGAGGCAGACCCGTTGTCGTCGAGTTGATTCCAACTCATAGCAACCCTATAGGACAGAGTAGAACTGCCCCACAGGTTTCCAAGGGGCAGCTGGTGGATTTGAACTGCTGACCTTTGGTTAGCAGCCGAACTCTTACCTGCTGCGCCACCAGGGCTCTGTAGGAGGCACGGCATGCCGTTAAGTATATACTCAGGAGTAAATCGTAGACAAAATCTTGACTTTTACTTGTGGGAAAGTACATATAAATATATTTGAATAGTATTAGCTACCTTGAGAGGAAAGAAGAAATTCAGCATTTTTGAGCCATTTTGGCAAATGCAACAGGAAGCAGGACAGATTGTTATAAAAAGGGAGACATGGCTGGAGAAGTGCTGAGCACCTGGGTAGACTTCCTTGTAGGTGGGAGAATCAGCCCTGTGAGTCCTACCATTTTACAGCTAACATTTTGGCCTAATGTTAAGAGCACAGGGAAGATGCCCCCTGAGGCAGTAGGTGCTAGAAATGATACAGCAGAGCCTTGGACTCCTGTGACCTGTGCTCTTGCTCCGAGTCAGCACTGGTTCAGCCCCTTCCTCTGGCCCGTGGACTGACGCCTGTGTTACAAAGGCATGACCTCTTTACAGCCAGCTTTTCTGCTGGTGCCACAGGAGGAAAACACAGGTACAGTGTGGAGCTTGGCGCAGGAGTTCCACCAGGAGGGGCACATGGAACAGTGAAGAAGTACTATGCTAAGGGCCTTTCAGATTGCAGCGGGGGAGGCGCTTGACCTTGCAGGGAGCCACCCTACAGGAAGTGCAGCTGCCTGTGGCCGTAAACCTTAATAAAAATAGTGTTTCGTTCCTGTCAAAACTGCCTTCAGAACAAAGCAGTCTGATTCTGCGCCAGTGTAAAGAGCCCTCTGAAGCGCGTGTGTTCCTCTTGTGGGCATTATTTACCATGGGTCCCACTTAAGCGGTCATGCCATAAAGAAGCCTCATCTAAGCCTTCTGCTTTTTAGCAGGACGATTTTATGGGTCACACTGGGGAGATGTCTTAAAATGTAGAAGGTAATATTAGCAAATCCTATTCAATTATTTATTAGGCTTCCTCCCTGGTACCATTGGCATTCATTAACTTGTTCTAATATAATAAAGCCCCAAGAACATCCTCTCTTTTTCTATTGTTGGGACCAGGAGCTGAATCCTGAAGTCATTTCTGTCACCCTGTGTGCAGCCAACTCAACTCCGAGGCATAGAAATGAGAAGGCATAGGTGCCCTTTGGGGATGGAGCCTGGCTGTCAGGCCAGATATTAATAGGGACAATTGCCAGCGATCCTGCGACTTACGATGTAGCAGTTTTGATGGTTTATAAAGTAGCTTTTGGGGATGAAGCCTGTGCTCCCAACCCTCTCTTGCTCTGTTTAAGATGCTCATTGTCTGTTGCTGCTCCTTGGACCTTCTCTTGCTTGTCATTTCATGGCTCACTGATGGAACTCATGAACTTTTTTCTCTAAGCAGCCTATCTGTTCTCTTCCTAGAGATGTTGACATCTCAAGGTCTCATCTTTGCCAACATGGTTGACCCAGAGGTCCCCAAGAATGAACAATAGTACACCCATGCTCCTTGCCAGCACCCAGGCCAGGCAGAGGCAACGAAAACCCAACCACTTTATAACAGGAATATCCCCAGGACGCCATGGTCTTCTGCTCAGTTTTGAGTCTTGATGAGATTAATCAGAAGCACTGGGGAAGTTAAGTGTATTTTCTCACAGGAGGGGGTTAAGCCTGTGCCTCAGAGTCTTCACACAGATGGCGACAGGGCTCACTGCAGGCTTGCGGTGGTTTGGCTCTCCCTGCCCCTCAGACCCTGACACTTGGGTTTCCCAGTTACTGATCTCTTTCTTGCAGCTGACGTGTCAGAGGCGAGAATCCTGTCTGTTTCTTGCCTCTGCTCTTATCCCACGAAAGGGCTGGAGATTTCTGTGAACTGCATTTCAGCATCCATGAGTTATTTCTCAGACTGTAGTGGAGGTTTTCTCTTCCTGTTCTCCCGCATTATCAAGTCTGAGTGACTGGGTTTGAGTCACACAGTTCACCTGAAATTTTGACAAATAGTTTAATGGTCAAAGTTTGGAAAGCAAATAGGTAGATTTTTTCTGTTTGCTACTTTGAACTCCCTAGTACAGACATGCTGAATTGCTTCTTGCCCCCCACCCCCGCCCCAGTTTTCCTTCCCACCCACCGTGCACGTATTGGAATAGGACAAATGAAACCAGCCCTGTGGCTCCCACAAACCCTTCGGCTTCTGGGTAGAGCAGTACAGCACCGTGAACACAATGAGGTTTGCTCTTCGTGTGTCCATTATTGCTCTGCCAAATGCGACAGGTGAAAAACACATACATTTGCTTTAATAAAATTCTGTTCTTCAAGGGGCAAGGAGAACACCTTGCTTGGAATAAATGGTGGAGATTAAGCATCTATAAACACCACAACATTAGCAATATTGTAAACATTTAAAGCAAAATAAAGAAATGGAGAAAACCAGCTTGCCATCCTTATCTGCCCTGGCAAATAACTCTTTTAATGCTCTTGTCTACCAATTCTCTCAGCCGTGTGAGTTCTGGGTCAGTTTCTCCTGATTAATTTTTTCTTTATCATGGGATGTATTTTCCTGCCTCCTAATTTTTGATTGGATGAGAGACATTGTATGTTTTATCTTGTTGGATGTTGGATGTTTTTGTATTCCTATAAATATCCTTGAGCGTCGTCCGGGAATGCAGGTACTTGGAGATGATGTAACCCTTTCAGGACTGGTTTTTAAAGTTTGTTGGGTGGGACTGGAGCAATGCTCACCTGGGTGGTGGTTCCCGGCTGCTGTGTGTTCTGCCCAGCGCCCTGGGAGCCTGCTGGTGGGAGCAGGCCCTGTTCCTTCTAACCCTCTCTGAGGGCTCTTTCCCTGGCCTCCTTACACCCTTGCACCGATGGAGAGGACTCGCAGACCTCACACGTTCTCTGCGCATCCCTCTCCTCTCCAGTCCTCTGTCTGCAGACTGTGATCAACTTCATCTCCCTGGGTCTTCAGCAGTGTCTTCATCCTCAAGGAGCCTGGCAGGACCCACCTGGGCTCCCCTCCCTCACGGCCCAGACACTGTCAAGGCAGGAAGCCGGCAGTCACAGGCCCCCTCATCTGCGTCCCCCTCTCAGGAGTCACTGTCGGTCATTGCAAGCCATTGTTGCACACTTTGTCCATTTGGTTGTTTCAGGTAGGAGGGTAAATCCAGTACTTGCACTTCATCTTGGATGGAGCTGAATGAGACTTTTCAATTAGTCTTGTTTTTTTCTTTTCTAGCACCAGAGAGTCTGATGCAGGCGCTGGAAGACTTAGATTACCTGGCGGCACTGGATAATGATGGGAACCTTTCTGAATTTGGAATCATCATGTCTGAGTTTCCTCTGGACCCACAGCTCTCCAAGTGCATCTTAGCATCCTGTGAATTTGACTGTGTAGACGAGATGCTGACCATTGCTGCCATGGTAACAGGTATTCCGGAAGGCTCTTTTGTACTCTGCACCAGGTACAGGTTTAAATGAGATTCATTTGAAATGATCAGTTTTCAAGAAGTACGTCGCAGACACAAGGGTCGGTTTTAAAATTGAATGATAGCAAAGTACTTTAATAGATGAAAAAGAAAAAAAATTAATAGTTATCATAATGTGGAAAAAATCTACATCAGAAGCTAGTGGGTTTCGTCATCAGAAGCGAGACAGGGTCCAGGTGTGCTTGTGCTGAAGGCCAAGCGCTGGGCGCCAAGCACACCGTTGGGGGCTGGTGCGCGGGTCCCGCGATGGTTCCAGCAGGCTGTGAACTTTCAGCCTTCACACCAGAGCTCAGAAAGGGGCCCGTTTAAGAACTAACGCCGTCACCACAGGGCCATTATCTGTGTTTAGGAATCAGTGCAGATCCCGGAAAAACATGTCACTGAAAGTGTTCTTTCCCCGAGGAGTTACGTGTTGGTTTTAGTCCCTGCCGGTGTGACCCCCTGGTTCATGGGCTTTGGCTGCTGTGCTTTCGCCTTCAGCTCCCCTCCTCTTCCTGCACCTCGGCCCCAGCCCCTCGGCCATCCCTGCCCTCCCTGGCACACAAACAGGGTGTTAGCTGTGTGGAGCGGGCCTTAGAAAAGCAGAGAAAGGACTGAGGACCCGCTGTAGATTTCTCTGCGAATGAGTCAGCAAGAATAGCACGTCTGCAGAGAAGAGGTGTGGTGGTGCCCCAGCGGTGGGGGCCGCCCCTCCGCGTGCTGCGCCGGAGGAGACATTGGCATATTGCTCACCGCCACCTTTTACACCTTGCAGCTCCTGACTGCTTCTCGCACGTGCCGTGTGGCGCTGAGGAGGCGGCCTTGACTCGCTGGAAGACCTTTCTGCATCCTGATGGCGATCACTTTACGCTCATCAACATTTACAAGGCCTACCAAGACATAACTCTGCATGCCACCAGCGAGCGTAAGTGAACGCCGTGACTCTGTCCTCTCCCAGAAGAAGGCTGAGTTGTCACTGGCCACGCACCCTTCTCTAGCCCAGCTGGCCACTAGAGTGGAATGAGCTGAGGCCCTCAGTGCACCCAGAGGTGTCTGCTCAGGGGTAGCAGCTCGCCCTCTTGCTCCTGGAGGGGCGAGCGCCAGTGGTAGGCCTTTCTCCTAGAGCTCCGGCTTCAGCCCAGCCTGGCTGCAGAGCGCGTGCTCCGAGCAGTGGCTCGGGGGATAGAGACGTGCCCAGCGGTCCTAGCTCCCGTGTCTGGGGAAGGAGAAAAGGAGCCGACACCTCTGCATGCCCGCAGCCACCCACAGTGCACCCGGAGAGGACGCAGAGTGTGATCAGCCAGGTCACGCAGGAGTGCAGACTGGGCTGGGGTGCCGAGGCCAGGCTCCAGGTGGGCTGCTTGGCAGAGGAGGGGCAGGCATCGGGGAAGCAGGATGGCATATGTGAAAGTACAGGCTGGGTAGGTGCAGGGGCACGTCGGTTTTCACGAGGTGCCCAGCGATAAGGGAGCTAAAAACTCCTCCTGTATGGTACCTCTCCTGAGGAACAGAGGGCAAGGCAACACAGCGGGGCTGGAGTCCCCAAAGCAGGGCAGCCAGTGAGGGGTGCCCTTCCTAAGAGGAGATGTCGGGGCCCCCAAAGCAGGGTGGACAGTGAGGGGTGCCCTTCCTAAGAGGAGACGTTGGGGCCCCCAAAGCTGGGCAGCCAGTGAGGGGTGCCCTTCCTAAGAGGAGACGTTGGGGCCC
>NW_004443967.1:15422402-15448396 GCF_000243295.1 Trichechus manatus latirostris | reverse complement strand
GCCCTTCCTAAGAGGAGACGTTGGGGCCCCCAAAGCTGGGCAGCCAGTGAGGGGTGCCCTTCCTAAGAGGAGACGTTGGGGCCCCCAAAGCTGGGTGGCCAGTGAGGGCTGCCCTTTCTAAGAGGAGACGTCAGGGCCCCCAAAGCAGGGTGGCCAGTGAGGGGTGCCCTTCCTAAGAGGAGAAATGGTCTCTCTTTAACTTTCTACGAAGCATCTTTTAGTGCCTTTGCTGTGACAGATGGTGTGAAAAGCAGGCCAGCAGCAAGTTGGAAGGCAGCAGGGAGTATGGAGAGCAAGGCGTCAGGACTTCCCAGCAGAGAAGAATGTTGCCAGCGGAGCCAGAAAGCGCACGGGGCACTGGGGGGCAGCGCCCTCTGAGGGCAAGCAGGGTGGGTGGCACCGCTGGTGCAAGTGCGTGTTCCTGCTGCTCAGTCGGCCTGAGCGGAAGGGACAGGGTGAGCGGACGGGACAGGTTGAGCGAGGGTCTTTGCCTGCTGTACCAAGGTTGTGTGCGTTCCCAGGTCAAGGCTGAACTCAGGTCCACCTTAAATAATTATAGGAGGCAAGAAAGGATAACTTCAAGCCGATCCAGGTGACTGAATTTTAGTATAAAATTCGCAGCTAGGGTAGGTAGATGAGCTTAACTGTAAACAATGAATTCCCAAACCGGGTAGTAGTGAGCCTTCTCTTAGCCATTCTGTGGATTAGAGAAGTCACACTGGAAGTGTTTCCCTCCCAGTTTGACTGAATGTGGGTGCGTGCGCCCTTGCTCTATACACGAGACACTGTCACTCTGCAGACCATCCGCTCTGCCCTCTGCACCTGGATTATGGTAATCACAGACTGCGGTCAGCACCAGGGACGTGCCGCTTCCCGCGGACGAGATCACAGACCCTCAACCACTGGCCTAAGTATGGCCAGCTGGCACCATCTCCCATCCTCACAGGGCCGGGAATAGCCCATCTGGCTGCCACCAGATCCCTGTCCCTGCTGCCCTCCCCCCATTCCCTCACGTGACCGCCTTTCTAGGTAAGGCGAGTACACGGCCAGGTGCCTTGCTGGCTGGGCCCTCAGCTCACGACAGATCACTCTTAAATCACCTGTGTTCTCCATTCCGTCCCAGACTGTGTTGAAAGCTGGTGTCATAGCCACTTCCTCCACGTCTCTGCGCTCAGGATGGCGGATGTTGTCCGAGCTGAGCTCCTAGAGATTATCAAGCGGATCGAGCTGCCCTATGCGGAGCCCGCGTTTGGCTCACAGGAGAACATCCTGAACATCAAGAAAGCTCTTCTGTCTGGCTACTTCATGCAGGTGAGGGCGGCCGAAGCCAAGCAGCGTGGTGTTTGTGGTCTCACCTGGCCCAGGCGGGCTGCCAGGGGCTCTCGCTCAGGATGACCCCTTTATTGATGTCAGCGTCTTCTAAAAATGGAACTAAAACCCCTATGTTATTAAAGATTTGGTATTTAAACATATGTCCCTTGAAAGGACCTAGTCAGAATATGTTATCTTTGTCCAAAAGGACAAAAGATCTTTCTTGTTACAGGGAAAGCTGTTAAAATAGCTACTCTTTCTGGCTGAACCTCAGATATAGTCCATCTCACCTGTCTGGTGAATTAGTTCAGCTGTAACTGGTGATACTAAGGCCCAGTGAAAAAAAGCCATGGCAAAGGCTGACTAACGTAGCCCCCCAGTGAAAGCATGTTACAGAAGTGGGGGTGCTGTTCATGTCACAGGACGAGAAGTACTGTGGTTTTCCCAAAGAATCTCTAAAGCACTCGTAACAGAGGAAAACGAGGTTTTAGTGTGATGTCCTCATCTGTAAGGAAAAGAAAAGCACCTCCACCACAGGGTTTGTGTGAGGACTAAATGACCTAAATCAAGTGTAAAGCACTTGACATTGGAGAATATATCCATAAAATGCTGGGAACATGCTAGTTTTTACTTCTGGACAAAACATTAACCTTCGTAGCTGCCTGGTCTTAGCGTGCTGCCCTGACATCACTGAAATGACGGAAATCTTCACCACCGTCTCAGTCTGGGGCACAGTGTGTTCATGGCTTTTGTTTTTTTTCTATCTGGAAATAGGAAACTTGGGCTGCAGATTTATAGTTCTAAGTATTCTGCATGAAATCCTTGGGAATATTCTGGGTGACCGTTTTTGCGTATCGATGTCCATATAACGCAGTCTTTCCCTGCAAACCCCGCCTTGTAGATTGCGCGTGACGTCGACGGGTCGGGCAACTACCTGATGCTGACGCACAAGCAGGTGGCTCAGCTGCATCCCCTTTCCGGCTACTCTCTCACCAAGAAGATGCCGGAGTGGGTTCTCTTCCACAAGTTCAGCATCTCGGAGAACAACTGCATCAGGATTACCTCAGCCACCTCTCCTGAGCTGTACGTTCCCTGCAGGGAGAGGGGCTCCTTTGGAAGTCACACGTGTAGGGCTAAATGACAGATTCGGTTTGTATTACACTTGTCAGTTACAGTCTCCATTTACGATGCAGTATTTGAGTACCTACTAAGTGCAGGGCTCTGTGGACGATACCTAAGAAACGTTCCTGCCTTTGAGGAGATCACAGCCTGAGGAGAGAATGCAGTGTAGACACACAAAACAAAGTACGAGCCATCTTAGGAGGAACACAGTGCTAGCAGCAAGAGCACAGACTCGAGAATCACAGAGCATCACCATCTTCCAGGAACAAAGAAGCCACTGGCGCTGGAGCCCAGTGGGGCATGGGGGTGGGAAAGATGAGAAGACAGGCAGGAGCGAGAGGGTGGAGGGCTTTGTGGGTCACGCAGAGTTTGGACTTTATCCTAAGGGCAGTACAAAGCAAGAGTATTACCTTCTCTGTACACGTGTAAAGATCGGTCAGCCTGCCTAGTGCAGAATGGATGGTAGGGGCAGTGAGAATGGCGATGAGTATGGAGGCGTCTGCAGTACTGATTCTGGATCCACCTGGAAGGTACCACTACTGCTTAAATAAAAGTAACTCAGAGGTGCCCGCCTCAAGCAGCTAGGTGTGGGATAGTACTAGTAATGAGGTAAGAAAGGGTAAAAATACTCTATTACCCACTCAAAGTTCTCCTAAGAATATGATCTGATCCCTGTATACGGTAATAGGTCTTGGGGGAAATACGGTTTCTACTAGTGCTTTGAGGATGGGTATCACTTCCACTGCATGGAGATACAGGAGGAGCCAGCTGGTTCTAGAAATGCCACTGGACCACACAAAGTATTTGTTCTACAAAGGCAGACTAAACACGAACAAGTTCAGATCCAATACCAGCTCCAAGAAGGTTCTCCAGGGCCGGTAAGTGCCCAGACAAAATGTTTGGTGTATCTCACTAAAAAATTTTTTTTTTCCAAACAAACAGATTTATGCAACTGGCACCACAATACTACTTCAGTAATCTGCCTCCTAGTGAAAGTAAGGATATTCTACAGCAAGTAATGGGTCACCTGTCACCCATCCCAGCCACGGCAAAGGAACAAGACCTGTGTGAGAAGTGTCCGGAAGCTACTGCTGAACAAAGGTGCGTCCTCCAGTGATGGTTCATGACTGCCCTACACAGAAGCCCCATGTGCAATAAGGATCCCAAAGGTGCCGAGACCCCTGGGCCCTGGGTTGACGTGCAGGTATTTAATGTGAAGAAGGATATCACACCCACACCAGAGGAGTCTTGAAAAATAACACTGCATATTATTTTTCCAAAAAAAAAAAAAAAAAACTTTTTATTGCGTTCTTCAAATTACTCCTGCATGTTTTTCTTCTTATTGAAAAAGTTTTTAATCAACCATTCATGATTTGACCAAAATGCAAAAAACAAAGACATTTTGTAAGCGTGTCACAGACACGGGTGGCAGAACCCTACTTTTTGTAGACCTTACTCTGAATAAAGTCGTGAGTTTTTCAGTAAATCTCCACTGAGTTTTCTGCTAATTTTACAAAGGGAAGCCCTTCACCGTCCGTGGGAAGTGGGTTAGAGAGAGAGATGTTCTTTCAGTTTATCCATGATCTCGCTCATCTTGTCGGCTGGGATTAGCATCACTGTGCGCAGGGGCTTCATCGGGACGTCATCGAAAGACCATCTGCCCCCCAGGCACGTGTCGCTCTCATCCTGCACCGAGTAGCTGAACTTCAGGACTGCCTTCTAAACCAAATAAATAACCATGGGTTAGAAACTCGGGCGACCTAAGGGCAAAACTCATTTAGTCTACAACAAAGACTTCCTCGTGTGAGGCATTATTTCAACAGGAGCCTCAGGTAACAGAAGCAAAACTCTCAGAATAAAATAAGCTCAAGGGGGACATCGAGGCAGACATTATAAAACACTCACCAGACAGGTTCTTAACCTACGTGGGGGCACGGACAGAGCTGTCCCACTGCTCAAAGGTGAATCAGCAGCTAAGTGTCATTCGTACTGCCACCACTGACATACTGTTGGAAGTCACTCATTTATGATCTCACTTTAATTCTCAATATAACCTTGTGACAAGACAAGTGAAGACTGAAATTTGACAGTTAATGGAAAGCCTTCTGACTTTTCCACTTCCCAGCCGCTTCTCTGATATAAAGCCCAGGGAATCTGTATAACCAGGCCACCTTCAGACACGCACACTTCCCTAAATGGTCTGCCTTAGGTGCTGAGAATCGAGGAAAATTTTTTTATTTTTAAAATTCACTTTCTGGAAATTAAGGACAGAGCTGAATGTGTAGTGCTTCAGTATTCAGTGGAAATCTTACAAACAGTAAGTGATCCAGCCAATCCAGGACAACATGCTCCCTCGGGTTTACGTCCAGACTCTTGCAGAGGAGGATGGCATGAGGAGCACTCTCTGGTACTCTGCTGTCCGCCCTGCTACACGTTACTTCACAGGAAGAAAATGCTGGCGATCCCACCGAGCGGAAGACGCCCGCTGACGGTGGGCCCGGAGCAGTGCGCAGGCCAGCACCAAGGACGAGCAGCCCAGCTTCCGCACCGACCGCGGGACCTCAGACACCCTATCTAACCTCTCACTCAGTGTCCACATCTGTGGACCAGGCTAATGTCCACCTCATGGGTGGTTCCAGAACTCAATTTCAGATCTCATAGTAAATGGGTCAGAAATGCCTACTCACCGTGAGCATGTTAGCTGCCCCTCTCCTCCTGCACCACCAATAGTGGGGGGCAGGTGACTAATTTTTTCAGTACCGACTATGTGCCAGCCACCGTTAGCTGCTAGCTACTGCGGACACACAAAAATCAGAGCAGCTGCGCGTGAAAGACTCTGACATAGAACGGGAGAGCCAGAAATCTTTACTGTCAAGAAAATCCTCATTTACACGTGCAGAAATACATGCGACGATGGTCTCACCTCATAGAAAAATTCTTCCTCTGCATTTGCAAACATTAACCCGTCTGTCTTCTGGTTGCTCCGTTTCTTTCTGGAGCTGTGTCTTCCTGCTTCCACAAATGTCTTACTAATCAGAAGGTAGAAGTAACACTTCCCGCATGGCTTGTTAGTTTTGTGCGCCTCCGCTAATTCCTTCCTGCAAGGCACACACACACACACGTTTACACGCTGGCCAGGTCAGGTCATCAATAAACCGGAGCTCAGGGAAAACCAGTCGCCCAGTGGGATCGGGGCCACACAGGCTGAATGCACGGACACTAGATTTGGACACTCCTAAAGCAACGATTTTTATTTATCCAGTCGGTTGCACTTTGGACTGATTCTGGCACCACTTTTTATAATAAACAGTATGATGAATCTCAGGTTCTGGTGAGTTATCCTTAGAGCTGTGGATATGCAGCGACTCACGGGTGAGTCACAAATTCACTCAGCATACCATCACTGCCAGTTCAGAAGATAAATGTAGTTGAGAATCTGAACTTTTTAAAGCAATGAACATTCAACTGACAGGCATCTGGCCACCAGTGTCACTACAGCGTGTGACTACAACAGTCCTAGTCACTAGAATGTAATCACCGCGTCACTCCGTGACGTCCTGCAGTGATCCCACGACAGCTCATGGCAGTGATGCCTGGGCCAACCACATGTGACCCTGCGCACCCGCTGCCCCTAAACAAAAATGCAGAGAAACCCAGAGAACAACCCACTTCGGTTTTCTTTAACAGAAGAACAGGAGAAAGCAGATCACTCCCCTGTTAAACCAAATAAACGTGAGCTCCAGGTGATGAGGGGAAAAACTAGCTTATGGCACCACAAGTGCAGTAGGCGTAGCAGCTGAGACGGAGAACGCGGTAAAATCAAGAAGCGGTGAATCTACAGAGGAAAACGGAGACACTAAGGTTTCCGGACTGTGATGACCTTCCTACAGAAAGCAGAAGGGGAGCCACAGCACAGCTGCGCTGACCGCCGAGAAACAACGTTCTGTGAAAACTAGAGGGCCCACCTATGCTCTCTCCGCCTCCATTTCAAAGCGCAGCCGAGGCCAATTCTCACTTCCACTCAGGCTGGCTCTGAGATTCATGGCTCCTCTTACATTTAACATATTTCTATAAACTTAAAACTGCTCCATTAAAACACACGCCTGAGAGGCAGGCTCAGGACTATGGTTCCACTATTTACAAAAACGACAACGGAATTTAGAACCTGCATTCTGTTCTTGTCACTGTAATCGTTCAGCGTTTGATTCAAGTTACAGAAATCCACCTGGGAAGAGGGTGAAAAGCTTTGATCAAACAGGGAGTAAAATATTAATTTATGTGAAATGCATCTATTTTTATACCATTTAAACATTTAAAAGCATCACCCTTAAGATTATTGTCACAAATAACTAACTCTTTCAAACGCCAACGCTTCATTATCTGTGTTCCTCACAGGATGTTTCTCCCACTCCCATCACACAGAGCTGTTGCTTACACCAAGGCTAAAACTCTTTATCTACATATTCCATTCAACCCACATCTCTGAGCGCACCAGGGACAGGCCGCTGTTCAGAGGCCCTTCAGGGAGGGCACTTACTGCAGCTGCTGGTGCATGGGCAGGGCGATCTGGGGCGGGACGTTAATGAATCTTTCACTCAGGAGGAAACCCACGGGCCTGGCGGTGTCACGGAGCAGCTTGTCCAGCTGTTCAACCAGGCTCTCTTCCCCGCTCTGGTCACAGCAGCTCAGAATCCACTCTTTAATCTGCTCAGCACACTGGGTCCCCTAGAAAGCAGAGAGGATTGCTTCTGATCACAGGCTCTCTGACAGGAGGAAAATCCACAGTGAGAGCTGGCACTCTTCATCTTGGGTACCGGCAGTTTCCTGCCACAGCCTTGAAAACACTGTGTGTCTCCAGCGTAGACTGCTTAGGTATTCCACAAAAGGGACAACGTCTGGGTACGCCGCAGCCCACGATCAGGGGAAAGGGGACGGTTCTGACCAACACCCGCACACACCGCAGCTGCGTCGCTAATCCATCCCATAAAGACAGAGGGAAGTAACTGGAAAATTCATTGAAAAAATTAAAGCATAGCCTGCATCACCTTCTGAGGAGGACAAGCAGCTGGTTTACTTTTTATTAGAACTCTTCAGCGAGTCAATAAAAAGAGATGAATCAAAACACAAAGGAAGGTCAGTAAGTGCCCTCGACCTCAGAGAGCAAGGCATCCTTCCGGGATCCACACTCTACAGGTAGCAGCTACCAGCTGACCCAGCACAGAACCAGCTCCTGGGGCAACGCCGACATCAGAACACAAGTTACTGAAAAGCAAACCAGGGTTCCCTGCACCACAGGGAGCACCTGACTGTAACTGGATACAAATTATTCAAAATAAAACAAACACACCTTCAACACCTCAACAACAAAAAGACAAATAATCCAATTAAAAAATGGGCAAAGGATTATGAACAGACACTTCACCAAAGAAGGCATTCAGGGGGCTAACAGACACATGAGGAAGTGCTCACACTCATTAGCCATTAGAGAAATGCAGATCAAAACTACAATGAGATACCATCTCGCCCCAACATTACTGGCACCAATCAGAACAACCAGAAAATAATAAATGTTGGAGAGGTTGCTGGGAGACTGGAACTCTTATACACTGCTGGTGGGAATGTAAAATGGTACAACCACTGTGGAAAACGATATGGTGCATCCTTAAAAAGCTAGAAATAGAAATACCATACGATCCAGCAATCCCACTCCTAGGAATATACCCAAGACAATTAAGAGCCGTCACATGAATAGACATATGCACACCCATGTTCACTGCAGCATTATTCACAATAGCAAAGAGATAGAAATAACCTAAGTGCCCATCAACAGATGAATGGATAAACAATAGTACATACACACAATGGAGTACTATGCAACGATAAAGAACAATGATGAATCCGTGAAACATCTCACGACATGGATGAATCTCAAAGGCATTATGCTGAGTGAAATAAGTCCATCACAAAAGGACAAATACTGTATGAGTCCACTATTACAAAAACTAAAGAAAAGGTTTACACATAGAAAAAAACAATGTTTGACGGTTATGAGGGAGGAGATGGGCGGGGAGCTGAAATCACTAAATAGATAGTAGACAAATGTTAACTTCGGTGAAGAGAAAGACAACACACAACATAGGGGAAGTCAGCACAACTTGACCAAGGCAAAGTCAAAGAAGCTTCCTAGACACATCCAAACACCTTGAGGGACTGAGTTACTGGGGCTGAGGCCTGGGGACCATGGTCTTGGGGAACATCTAGGTCAATTGGCATAACACAGTTCATAAAGGAAATGTTCTACATCCTACTTTGGTGAGTAGTGTTTGGGGTTTTAAAAGTTTGCAAGCAGCCATCTATGATACATCTATTGGTCATCCCAACCGGAGCAAAGAATGAAGGAAACAAAAGATACAAGGAAAACATCAATCCAAAGGATTAAAGGACCACATGAACCACAGCCTCCACCAGCCTGAGCCCAGAAGAACTAGATGGTGCCCGGCTACCACCCTCAACGGCTCTGACAGGGATCACAATAGAGGGTCCCAGACACAGCGGGTTAAAAAAACAATAATCAAATGCACACACACACACACACACACACACACACAGACGGAAAAGACCAGACTTACTGGTCTGACAGAGACTGGAAGAACCCCGGAGACTATGGCCAGCAGACACCCTGAAGCCACTCCCAAAGTCCCCCTTTCAGCCAAAGATCAGACAGGCCTATAAAACAATGATACCTGTGAGGCACATGCTGCTTCGTTCGATCAAGTATAGGAGACCACATGGGCAATCCCTGCTCAAAAGCGAAGACAAGAAAGCAGGAAGCGACAGGAAAACTGGACAAATGGACACAGGGAACCCGGGGTGGAAAGGGGGAGAGCGCTGACACACTGCGAGATTGCAACCAATGTCACAAAACAATTTGCATATAAAGTTTTGAATAAGAAACTAATTTGCTATGTACACTTTCACCTAAAGTACAATAAAATTAAATAGGAAAACACACCTTCATACTGAAAAAAGATTACAGCAAGATTTCAGAACAGCACATACCCTTACAGCTCCTCATCACTGATTCAAAAGACACCTCCATCGTGAGTTAAATAAAAGTGGTTTTAGACTAATGATGGGACCCAGTGACACCTACCTTCCTCTCAGTTAAATTTAAAAGGCTGATGAAACCAAAAATCTCATCTTCATCAACATCCACATCATCATCGCTGCCTTCTGACACATCCGTTTGCTATTTTAAAAAGAGAGAAAAGAAAAAGTTAGATTTATATTTGGTTGGGAAGAACTATAATACCAAGTCTTGGAACCCAGGTCTCATTTGTCTTTTCACTTTTCAAAAGCAAATCTTTGCTTTACTGTCACCATTGAGGAAAAGCACTCCATGCTAAACACTGTGTGCCCAGCTCATCATGCCGTCCCTTGAATGAGTTCCTCTTCTGACATTCTGGGTGACCTCATCCTGTTCTCAAGTGTATGCCTAACATCTTCTACAAGATTCTTGAGACGTTTTCCTTTACCAGAGTCTCATAAATCCAGAACAGATAAAGCCTCATGAAATTACCCATTTCAGACTGTTTTCTAAACTATCTGCCTGGAGCCAGGCCTTGCCTGTTTCTGAGGGCCCACACACCGTTTCAGGTAAAATTCACTTACTTCCTGCCACCTGGGCACGAGGGAAGAAAAAACAGGGCAAGAAAGAAAATGAACTAAGAAAAACAACATTCAGAATGAAGTGGCTGACTCCACCTTGTACTTCACAAAGATGGTGGCGACTCTCGGAGTTTCAGAACTTTAGTGGGCGCTGGGGTAAACGTCGGATTAGCGTTTGAAGAATGAATAGGAGAGGAAGGGAAGACTGTGAACACAAAGTATTTTTCAAGAATTCTGGCTGAAAGTGAGGTAACTGGAGTGGGACATTAGACTGAAGCAGAGTTTTTGTTTTGTTTTTTTTACCATCGGCTAGATAACAGGTACTGAGAACAGGAGAAAACCCCAACAGAAGCAGCTGCACTCGCACACCACCTGCCACGGGCAGACAGTGCTCCGAGCGCTTTCCCTTCAGCACCAGCCCTCTGAGGTGGGAACCGGCATCGTCCTCGCTTTGGGAGAAGGCAAAGAGAGAGGTCAAGGCCACCAGGGCAGAGCGTGTTTTCCACAGAGGGCAGACACACGGAGGGGCGGGGTCTGCGTGCCCTCCCCTTGAACCTGGCCAGACCTCTGTGTCTGTGCTGATCAACGAACAGCAGAAATGGCACCATCATAAAAACGCACACTTCCTCCGGGTTCTTTTGGGGTGCTTGCTCTTGGACCCCAGCCAGTGTGTGGCGAGGTCCCCATGGAGACAACACCAGCGGGGCGCCCGCCCACAGTCGGTGCCAACATGCCTGCTGTGTGAGTGAGCCATCTTGAAAGTGAAACCCCGAAGTGAGCCTCCCAGTGCGTGTGACGGGGCAGACACCAGTCATCCCCCGAGTTCCACCCTGACAACAGACAGGAGCACAGAAACGGCTGCAGCTGCTCTGCGGCACGGTGTGGCAGGCAGCTTGTCACGCAGCAACGGGAAACCGAGCGTCACCAGGTGACACAGGCAGAGCCAGGAGTCAGCCAGTCCTGTTTTCTTGGATTTTCTACGTCGCACAAGGACTCCTCCTCCTTCAAATTCGCTCTTCTCTTGCTCCCGTGACGCCACACTCTACCGACTCCTCTCCTACCACTCCGGCCAGTCCTCCGAGCCAGTGCAGCCTCTGCTTATTTCAGTCACCCAATGAATGCTGAGCTAGCAGGGCCTGTCTCCTGCCCGCCCTGGGCTAACTCAACCACTTGCATGACTTAAATGACCATGGATCCGCTGAAACCCACAAGTCTCCCACCTCCAGCCCAGGTCTCTCCAGGGCTCCAGCTGCTGCTCAGTATCTTGTCTGCATGTGTTACAGACACCTCAAACTCAAAATGTGCAAATCCAAACACGTGTTCCCCTCCTAATCTGATCCTCCCCCATGTCTGCTATCCTGGTTGGCCACGCCAGAAACCTGGGAGTTACCCTTGACTCCTTCCCCTCACTCTCACACTAGTCACTCACCAAGCCCCTCAGATTCCGTCTCCTACATGTCTTCTGATGCAGCCCACTTCTCTCCTTGCCCTTGCCATTGCCTGGATCACTGCATTTAATAACCTGGCCTGCTGCCACGGCCCTCTAACTAGTCTCCCTTCCTCCAGTCACACTTCCTTCCTATCCAAACGCCAGAGAACAGCCACACTTGCACTTTGGGCCTGCCGGCTATTAGCAGGCTAGATGGAATAAGCACACTGTCCTGCTTACCTTGATCACACTCCCGATGTGGCTCTGCTGTATTAAGAGATCTGTTAGCTCTGCAGTGTTTACAGGAGCCTTTAGGAAAAGCTAAAAGGAGAAAAAAATATTTTAGGTTTAAATCAAAGTATGATTTCCAATAAAATTTCTAATTTCTACATTAAAATAAAAATCATGACATCTCAATGAAATGACCAAGAAGACCTAGAAAAGCAATCCAGAGAGGAAAGAGGGAGGCCCAGGAGAGCCCCAGAAGCTACAGGTATCAGAACTTCAGGGACAGGGTGACAGTGGTAATCCAGAGGGCATGGAGGACAGAGAGAGGAGGATGGACATGAGCTCAAAGACTTTGGGGACTAGGACCCAGGAGGCTCTGAAGGGCAGAGAACCCGAGCCACAGTATCTGGGGTGAAGGAAAAAGCAGATGCAGCAAGCATCAGTTCTGTAGCAGCGGACAGTGTAGTCAATTAGACGGCTGTTCTGTAAGAATTCCCCTACCCCACAAAATCTGGATGTGAACATGAAAAAAACAGAATAGTGTTCAAGTAATTAGCAGACAAAAGGAAGGGTATTTTGGGACACAGAATATTTAAATAATCAGAGGAAGGGGTCTGGGAGCAAAAGCACCAAGAGAAGAGTTAGCCCTCGAAAAGAAGAGAGGCAATTCTTTCCTCCAAGGCAGGCAGAGAGGATAGAAACGGTAATTCTGAAAGGATGAAACTTGAGAGAGCTTATGTTTAATGGATTGTCTGAGAAGAGCAAATTTATATATAAAAGTAAAAGACAATACCTGCTGTAGTAATTTCTTAATCCCGTCATAATCGGTATCTGAGATGGAATAAGCTTCAAATTCAACATTCACTTCCTATAAGTAACACACAAAATAGTTGTCATTCACAATGGTCTAAGCTAATTCCGACGTTATTTTCCACTCTGAGGATCGTCTGTTTCTTTTTCCTCCATCTCCATTCTTTCTGGCTCTTTCCCTACCTATTAGTTCATCCACAGAAGATGACACAGAAGGGGCAGGACGAAAAAAGGTTAAAACTTAAGAACTGTAAATGTCTAGATTTTGAAATTGGCAAACATCACCAAAATTGCCATCTGTAGATTCTATTTACAGATTAGATTACAAAGCTCCTTCCTACCATTTCCTCATTTTACACAAAAGCCTCACTCAGCAGGACCCAGTCTAACTCCTGAGGTCTGCCCTTGATGAAACAGTCACAGCAGCCATACAGAAGAAATTATTATTTACTGGTCTGCAATAAAGGTGAGAAAAGAACTTCAAAAGTACCTGGAATTGCCTGGAGCTTGATGTAGCCCATGGATCTGAGGCTACGTGAGTCAGAATCAACTTGACGGCAATGAGTTTGCTGTTTTTTTTTAATGGGCCCATTCACTTAGCAGATAGTCACTGAGTCTCACCAAGTACCAAGCACTGTGCCAGGCACTCGAGATAAAGTTGTAAGCAAAGCAATCATTAATGATTCTGCTCTTAAGGAACTTATGGTTTAGGCGGGAATATAGACATTAAGGAAATATTCATGGAAATAAATGTAAAGTTACAACAACGCATGCTATAAAACAAAGATGCACAGCGCTGAACGGCTTAAAAAACGGGGCCAGGCAGGAGGGTCAGGAAAGGCTTCCCTGAGGGAAGTGACACTCGAGCAGGGCACTGAGAACAAGAGAGTTCCTGGCACAGGGAAGAGCACATGCTAAGGCCCTGAGGCAGGAGGAAACATGGCGGGTAGAAGGGACCAGAGGAAGGTGTGTGTGGCTGGGCTTCCTGACCTCTCTCTGCAAAACAACAACAGAACCTAAGAAAAGATGCCGCTGAAATATCCCAGAAATAAGTGGAAGTGCTACTTCATGCCAAAAACGAAAGCTTAGATGCTTTTAAACACTACACAAGCTAGTCCTTGAGGGCTCTGAGTCGTACAGGAGTGACAATGACTAAATAGAACATTTACACACTTCAAGTTTTCCAGCTTCCAGAACTTGGATCTTAGCTTGAGGGGGTCAAAGAGGGAAATCAGACCCACTTTTGTTGCCTTGCCATCCTGACTCTGGATCTACTTGAACAGTCCCTTGGCCGTTGGATATCATGTCCTGCGGACCTCAAGTCCCACCTCTCTGAAGCCAGGTCACGTGAACAGCAAAACCTGGGGGGAGGGGGAGATGTCTGAACAGGCTCAGACTAAACCAAACACACTGTCAGTGTTCAGGTCTCGAATTTATTCCTTAGAAATAAATACACTCTTTAAATAATGCTCTGCTTCTAGTGTTTTTTCCTTGTCTATACAGAAGCCTTTGGCCTGTCCATACCCCAGGCTATTACAGCACCGTGACTGCAATGGACACCAATGGACACCTGGTTCCTTGGTATGGGCCCCCCCATCCACATGGTTTCCACGGAAGGAGCCATGTTTGTAAATCAGAACCCTGCCTCTCACCCCCTGCACCTCACCCCCAAGGTGATTTAGACTTTAGCATCATGACTGAACGCATCACAGACTGGTTGCCGTCTTGAGTGAAAATGTCAGAAGCTGTTGGTGTTTCCCATTTTCTGCTATATGGAGTAAAAATGGAAAAGAAAACCAAATATTTTGGATTTAAAAGAAGAGTAAAATACGAGAGAGAGAGAAGAGTAAATGAAACATAAAGCAGAGATGAAAACTGAGAAGGACCTCTCGCGTTCTCTACAGCACTCCAGGGCCAGGGACCCCGGGATTCCTGAGCCCAGCTGCCTTCCCACCCCTGGGGTCTACAAGATACCTTGGAATCCTTATCACAAGTTCCCCTTTCTGCCTACCTCCAATGGGATGCTATTAAGCACAAAAGAAACAAAAGCCCTCATCACCCATGTACAAGAACCCTAACTAAACATGCCCACCCGTTCTTCACCGTTCACTGTCCCCGTCTCTCTTCCCTGAGGTTCGCATAACCACTTCTACCGCCGCTGAGCCGTCCGCACCTTCCCTCGGTCTCTTCAGGGCACTACATAACCATGTGCACCTCCTTCTTACACACCATCTTGTTTCAAAAATCATCCGAGGCAGACTGAACTTTCAAACTAATCTTTGTGGGATTTCGACATCAGGGAATGGGTTGTGGATCTGTAAAGTGCTCAGAAAATGAAGAGAGGGAGCACTAAGCACGGCTTGAGGACAGGGAGCTCTGCCAGAAGCTCTGACAAATTTTTCAGTCGAAAAAGTAATACATGCCAATGGTAAAAACTACAAAGAGTGTGTCATGGTTTGAATCATGTCCCTCAAAAAATGTATCAATTTGGCTGGGCCATGATTCCCAGAATTGTGTGGTTGGCCTCCATTTCGTGATTGTAATTTTATGTTAAAGAGGATTAGGGTGGGATTGTAACACCACCTTTACCCAGGTCACATCCAATATAAAGAGAGTTTCCCTGGGGTGTGGCCTGCACCACCTTTTATCTCATAAGAGATAAAAGGAAAGGGAAGCAAGCAGAGAGTTGGGGACCTCATACCATCAAGAAAGCAGTGCTGGGAGCAGAGCACATCCTTTGGACCGGGGTCCCTGTGCTGAGAATCTCCTAGTCTGGGGCAACACTGATGAGAAGGCCGAGAGAAAGAAAGCCTTCCCCTGGAGCTGACACCCTGAATTTGGACTTTTAGCCTACTTTACTGTAAGGAAATAAACTTCTCTTTGTTAAAACCATCCACTTGTGGCATTTCTGTTATAGCAGCACTAGATGACTAAGACAGAGTGCAAGGACTATAAAGTTAAAAAAAAAAGCCTTGTTACCCACCCTCCACTCTCCAGAGGTTCCCGCTGTCAGTAGTAAATTATCCTTTCGAGACGCTTTCTACACGTAATCAAATATATTTTGTTTCTTCCTTCCCCCACATAAAAGATGCACTACACACGCTGTTTTCAGTTAGCCTGCTGTGTCATCGTGGTTGTAAGATGGGAATAATAATTCCTAACTTCCCAGGGTTGATGTGAGCATTAAATGAGTTAACAAAAAGCGCAGAGAGCCTGGAAGAGCAAGTATTATTATCCTCTTTGGGCGGTGAATTCTTACAAACAGAATTACTGAATCAGGGAGTATATCCATGTTAAATTTTGATAGATATTGTCAAGTTGCCTTCCAAAAAGATGCACCAATTTATACTCCCTCACCCAGAGTATATATGAGTCACTATTTCCCTAAGCTATTGTCAACGATGGTTATTACGTACAATTTTAATCTTTGGCAGTCTGATAAAAGATTACCCATGTTAATGCAAGCAACATTGATTGGAATAACCCAAATTGGCAAAATAGCCAAAGTCCTTCTAAGCGGAAAGTGGTGAGGCCATAGTCAAGGCAAGGGGGCAACGTAAAGAGCTGATTTGTAAGGGAAGGCTCTGTTCACAGGAGGATGTATCCTATGCCCACACCAGCCTCACCCCTGAGCCTGCATCCACACATTCCATATCCTCCCCCTCCAGCCTCACTCCTTCTTCACCCTTTTCTCCCCTGTACTTTGCACATCACAGAATCTGCAAGTGGGAAATAATAAGAGCGTCTGTTGTTGTCGTTAGGTATGTCGAGTGGGTTCCGACTCACAGTGACCCTATGAACAACATAACCAAACACTGCCTGGTCCTGTACCATCCTCCTATCATTGCTGCCTTGGTTATCTAGTGCTGCTGTAAGAAAAATACAAGTGGATGGCTTTAACAAAGAGATATTTATTCTCTCACAGTCTAGGAGGTTCATAGTCCAAATTCAGGGTGCCAGCTCTATGGAAAGGCTTTCTCTCTCTGTTGGTTCCGGGGGAAGGTCCTTGTCATCAATCTTCCCCTGGTCTGGGAGTTTCTCAACACAGGGACCCCGGGTCCAAAGGACGCGCTGTTCTCCTGGCTCTTCTTTTTGGGTGGTATGAGGTCAGCATCCTCCTGCTATATTCTTTCTTTTATATCTCAAGAGACTGACTCAAGATACAACCTAATCCTGTAAATTGAGTCCTGTCTCATTAACATAACTGCCTCTAAGCCTGCCTCATTAACACCATAGAGGTTAAGATTTACAACACATAGGATAATCACATCTGATCACAAAGTGGTGGACAGCCACACAATACTGGGAATCATGGCCTGGCCAAGTTGATAAACATTTTTGGGGGACACAATTCAATCTATAACATTTGCTATGCTTGAGCCCATTGTTATAGCCACTGAGTCAATCCATCTCGTTAAGGGTCTTCCTCTTTTTCACTGACCCTCTACTTTACCAGGCATGATGTCCTTCTCCAGGAATTGGTCCCTCCTGATAACATGTCCAAAGTACATGAGACGAAGTATCACCATCCTCGCTTCTAAAGAGCATTCTGGCTGTACTTCTTCCAAGACAGATTTGTTCGTTCTTCTGGCAGTCCATGGTATCTTCAATATTCTTCACCAGCACCATAATTCAAAAACATCAAACCTTCTCTGATCTTCCTTATTTATTGTCCAGCTTTCGCATGCATATGAGGCAACTGAAAATACCATGGTTTGGGTCAGGCACACCTTAGTCCTTAAAGTGACCTTTGTTTTTTAACACTTTGTAGAGGTCTTTTGCAGCAGATTTGCCCAATGCAGTACGTCGTTTGATTTCTTGACTGCTGCTTCCATAGGCATTGATTGTGGATCCAAGTAAAATGAAATCCAAGCAAAATGAAATAAGCGTATTACTATATATTATATAACGATGTAATAATGGGTTAACGTGCAGCTATTAACTGAAAGGTTGGTGGTTCAACTCCACCCAGAGGCACCTCAGAAGAAAGGCCTGGTGATCTACTTCTGAAAACCTGCCATTGAAAACCCCCCAGAACATAGTTCTGCTCTGACACACATGGGGCTGCAATGAGTCAGAGTCAAGTCAATAGCAAAGGGGAGGAAAAAACAATCTACTAAGCGGTTACCGTGTGCTGGGCACTACCCCACATGCTTCCTATGTCCTCTCACTCACTTCTTCCAATCACCCTGTCAGGTAGATGTTTGTTTCAGTTTACAGATAAGGGAATAGGATTCAGAAAGGGTAAGTAATTTAGAAGGGACATCATTGAAAAAACATTTGTTGAGCAATGATGTGTGGACTGTGATGGTTGTAGAATCAATGAGAAGTATGGGGACACGAACCGGATTTAGTGATGGACTGGATGTGGAGTGAGGAAAAGGGAGGTATTAAAGTTAACTCCCAAGATGTGGGTTTGAGCAACTGATGCATTTGAGGACTCTTTACAGAGACGGAGAAAACTAGGAGAGGAGGTGCGTGGACCACGAGCTCTGCTTTGGATGGGTTAAGTTTGAGGTCCCTGTTATGCATTCAAAAGCTGCTGGCATCGAGTCGATTATGACTCATAGTAACCCTATAGGACAGAGTAGAACTGCCCCACAGGATTTCCAAAAAGTGGCTGGTGGATTCAAACTGCTGACCTTTTGGTTAGCAGCTGAGCTCTTAACCACTGCGCCACCAGGGCTCCACAGCTGGCATTAAGTACTTAATATCTGTTGAATGAATAATTAGGGCTGGATGACCCTTAAGACCATTGAATGCCTAATTAAAAACAAAAACAAAAAACCACTGCCCTCGAGGCTGTGGGGACCATGGTCTTGGGGAACATCTAGCTCAACTGGCATAACACAGTTTATAAAGACAATGTTCTGCATTCTACCTTGGTGAGTAGTGTCTGGGGTCTTAAAAGCCTGTGAGCGGCCATCTAAGATACTCCACTGGTCTCATCCCTTTGGGAGCAAGGGAGAACGAAGAGAACAGGATGCAAGGAAAAGATTAGTCCGAAGGACTAATGGTCCACAGCTACCAAGGCCTCCACCGGACTGAGGCCAGTACAGCTAGATGGTGCCCGGCTACCACCACTGACTGCTCTGACCATGTTCACAACAGAGGGTTCTGGACAGAGCTGGAGAAGGATGCAGAACATAATTCTAACTCACAAAAAAAAAGACCAGATTTATTGGCCTAAAGGAGACTGGAGAAACCAGAGAGTATGGCCCCAAGACACCCTTTTAGCTCAGTGGTGAAATTATCTCTGAGGTTCAACGTTCAGCCGGGGAGTGGACAGCCCCGTAAAACCAAACGAGACTAACGAGGTACAGTAGTCCAGTAACAAGGGTCAGAAGGGGACAAGGAAGCTGGTGATAGGGAACCCAAGGTTGAGTAAGGATATTGTTGATGTGTTGTGAGATTGTTAACCATTGTCATAGGGCAACATGTGTAGTAACTGTTAAATGAGAAACTATTTTGTTCTTTAAGCCTTCATCTTAAGTGAGAATAACAGCACAATTGGAAGAGCGTAGTCAATATCACTCAACTGTGCATGTAGAAATTTTTGAAATGGTGTATCTTTGGCTATGTGTATTTTCACCAAAAAAAAGGTTGAGAAGTTAGAGGGTTGACATGTTGTGGGGTTGTTAACCAATGTCATAAAACAATATGTGTACTACTGTTTCATGAGAAACTATTTGTTCTGTAAGCCTTCACCTCAAGTACAATAAAAAAACAAACAAACAAAACAAAAAAAACCCATTGCCCTCGAGTCCTTTCCAACTCATAGTGACCCTACAGGACAGAGAAGAACTGCCCCACAGGGTTTCCAAGGCTGTGCTCTTTATGAAAGAAGACTGCCACATCTTTCTCCCATGGAGCAGCTGGTGGGTTCGAACCGCTGACCTTTAAGTTAGCAGCTGAGCACTTTAACCACTGGCAACCAGGGCTCCTTTGTATGCCTACAGGGTAGAAGCTGAAATCGGGCTAGTGTGGCTGAAGCGTGGAGCGTGAACGTGCAGAGCTGCGGAAGAGTTAGGCAGAGGACAAACTTGGCGGGCCTTGGTGGCCTATGAGGGATTTGGAGCTTTGGCCTGAGAACTATGGAAAACAATTCATGCCTTTTGCTGTGACAGGTTCTTCTTTTGGGATGGAGGTGGGATGACAAGGCTAGGGTAGGTGTTTCGAGAATAATCACTGTGGCTGCAGTGTGGAAAAGACTGAAGTGGGACTTCAGTAAGAAGTTATCATCCCCAGTTTCTGCCTCCAGATTCTCGGGGACGGCGAAGCCGCTCCTCCAAGCAGCTCACACAGTTTCCACATGGCTTTGACGGCCCCAGTTTCTTCCCGGATATAAACAAACTGGGGTAGCGGGTGCTGCTCACCTCGTCAACGACCTCGTCGTCTTCTTCGTCACTGTCTTCCTCGTCACTGTCTTCCTTCTCATCCTCGACTTCATCTTCCTCTTCCTCGTCGCGCTGGAGCTGGGAGCCCGGCGGCCGCGGAGCACCATTCCCCACCGCACGCCTCTTGGACCTGGACGCCATGTTGCCTCCCCACGCACAGCGTCTGAGCAACGTCCACGCCCCTGACTTTCCGGACCGACCCACTCACCACGGGTGGGATGGGAGATTGCGAAGAAACTCAGAGCTGAGCCGAAGCCAGCCCCAGTGCCTCAGCTGGATTCCAGAGCCGTAATTTTCAGAATTAAGTCCATTTCGTGGCTCTTTCGGGACCAAATTCTTTTTCTCTTCTCCTTCCTTCCCTCCAAGGCTACTTCACCCCTTTGCATAGTGGTACGAACCGCCCAGCCTCCGCCTCGCCCGCTCCGTGACCTGGCTGTCGGCGCGCATGCGCGGGCTCCCAGCTGAACCCAGAGGGAGGTCCCACGCTCCGGGGTTGGAGTGTTCCTTGTCCCCGCGGCGTGGGCACGTGGTGCGGGGTGCCCACCGATGTCATTGGACCTGCAACCTCTGCCTTGGGTCAGCGAGGTGCGTGCCCTCTGACTAGGCACCGTGCAGGGCTCAGTCCCCTCTCAGCCCGCGCGAGCCCCGCCAGCCCCCAGGTAGGTATCGCTGCCCACGGTGCAGAGGAGGACATCCGGCCCACAGGCGTGAGGGGCAGAGTCGGGCAGGGTCCCGAGGCCGCCGCTGTCTGGTCCAGGCGGCCCGGAAGTTCACCTGTCCTGTCAGGTTGCCCCAGGCCAGGTCATACCCGATCCTGCCTTGCAGAGGCCTCGGAGTCGCCCAGCACAGCTCCCGGTCACACTTGGCAGTGATGCAGTGACTCGGGTTCGAATCCCCTGACCCTCTTTAAATGCATTTTGTTGGCCTGACAGTTTTTAAAAAGGGAGTGTCAACCTTGAATGCTCTAGGGCCCAGTGGAATAATCCTAAAGGAGCCCTGGTGGCGCAACGTTTAAGCGCTCAAGCGCTGGGCTGCTAAGATTGCAGCTGTAAGATTGGCGGTTGGAGCCCACCCAGTGGCTCCGCGGGAGAAAGACCTGGCGATCTGTTCCTGTGAAGATTAACTTGCTGCGGTCGGTCGATTCAGACTCATAGCGACCCTGTAGGACAGAGAACTGCCCCATAGGGTTTCCAAGGCTGTAACCTCTATGGAAGCAAACTGCCACATCTTTGTCCCTGCAAAGATTACAGCTTTGGAAACCTTATGGGGCAGTTCTACTCTGTTCTATAGGGTCGCTGTAAGTCTGAATGGAATCGACTGCAGTGGGTAGGGTTGTCTAAATTGAATCTAAATTAAAGAGAGTGGAGGGGACTGTGGCAAACTGGAGCTTGTATATCGATCAGAAACGGACATCTGCTTCTCAACTGCAGCCAGTTGCCATAGAGCGCACTCCTGGTGACCGCACGAGTGTCAGAGTAGAACTGTGCTCCATAGGGTTTTCAGTGACTGATTTTTTGGAAGTAGATTGCCAGGGCTTTCTTCCAGGGTGCTTCTGGGTGGACTCGAACCTCCAACCTTTCATTTAGCAGCCAAGCACTTAACCGTTGCACCACCTAGGGACTCCTGTGGCCAGTTGCAGCCCTGTTGAAATGTGGGCCCAGTCTTGTGGAATCTTTCCATTTTAAGAGAAGCTGGAGTTATGGATTTTTACATGAAATAAGGATTTTTACATCTACTATAAATATAATCTGTGCCAAATAAAATGCACCTGCCAGTCAGGTTTAGCGCACAGGCTACCACTTTGCAGCCTGTTTGAAAGACTGTTATTTGGAAAGAAAATAATTAAGTAGAGAAGACCTCATGCTTCTGAGAATGGGGCCTATGGTTCTTTTTTCCTCTCTAAATGAGGGGAGTGGGTTAGATGCGTGTGATTCTAAAAACAGAATGAGCTGCCTCTAGGTAGTGAGGGTGCCGTCGCTCAAGAGGTTTAAGCAGTTTAATGGCCTTTTCGCAGTGATCATTGGCATACCTTAAAGGTCCCCATTAGCCCAGAGTCTCCGTGATTGTGTTGTGTGAGTTCCATCTTTCCTGAGTGTCTCTTGTCTACCTGGCCACAACATGGATATTAGTGTACTCACACATCAGGGCTCTAGATCATATCAGATGGGTCCGCCAACTATGCAGAATCGTCTTCTTACCATGTAGAAGGAGCCCTGGTGGCACAGTGGTTAAGAGCTATGACTGCTAAGAGGTCAGCAGTTCGAATCCGCCAGCTGCTCCTTGGGAACCCCATGAGGGGGCAGTTCTGCTCTGTCCTATAGGGTCGCTATGAGTCGGAGCGGGTTACCAGGTAGAGGGGAAGCTGTACCTTGCCAGCCTGTTAGTAGTTGCACTGAGAGATCAGGGTTTCTTGACACTTATTTTCCTTCATAGGAGGAGGGTGAGAAAAGCCTCACTTTGTGTCCTCAGAGTGGCTCTCTGGGTTGAGCACATGGTCAGAGTGTGAATTAGAGCAGCAGATGTGGAGAGATGGCCCACCTGTGGTTTTGTCATTTAAGAAAATACAGTACTGACCCCAGGGAGCTTTGCTTCGTTGGGGATGGCTTATCTGCTGGCTCAGCCTTCATCTTTAGCTCAGAGCAGCAGAGAGGTGGTAGGAGGTGGTGAGGAGAATAATCCTGGGCTGCAGACCTGGATTCAGATCCCAGCTCTGCTACCTTCTATGCTGTGTGACCCTGGGCAAGTTATGCAAACCTCTCAGAGCCTTGGTTTCCTCTGCTGAAAAATGAGGATAATAATACCTACCTTGCAGGTTGAAGTGAGGATGAGATCTTGCCTGTGAAATGCTTGGCCCAGTAAACAACACAGAGTAAGTGCTCACTGAAGTGGTGGCTTGTTGTCACTGTTGATACTCAGGGTGTATGAGGTTGGAAAGTGTGGGTTCAAGGCCTGACTCTTTCTTACTAGTGAAGTGACCTTAAGTCAGTTCCTTGTTCTTCAGAGAAAAGGCGGTCATTTTCCCTGGTTCAGAGATGCTGGGAAGATTGAAAGTGTTCAGTGTGGACAAGTATTTTCTGAGCCTCTCCCATGGAAAAGAAAGTCCCTCAGAAAAACCAGCAGTCCACAGTCCCCAGCCCATTTCACAGATGCAGAATTGAGGCCAAGAGAAGAGAAGCCCAGACCAGAACCCAGACCGTGGCCCTCTAGTGCAAGCACCTTTCCACCCCACCCAGCCAATGCAGGCTGCCTCAGGTGCTACGCAGCTGCCCAGGGGCTGAGAGGATCAAAGCCTCAGGCATGTCGGTAAACCCATTCCTAGTACACAGATGGGCTGGCGCGCTTTGGTGGAGAAAGGGTATTTTCAAATTTACCTGTGGCTGTTGAATCGATTCCAACTTATAGTGACCCTATAGGACAGAGTAGAACTGCCCCATAGGGTTTCCAAGGAGCAGCTGGTGGATTCGAACTGCCAACATTTTGGTTAGCAGCCGGGCTCTATATAGCATGCCCAAAATGAATTTTTTGATTTCCTTTCCCTCATTCTTCTCCATCTCATGACACACGTGGCCGTATTTCCAGTTGTCCAGGTGATAAACCTTTGGGAATCATCCTTGGCTTCTCTTCCTCTACCCTGCGTGCTGTTGACTCCACCTTAAAAACAGATCCAAATGCACTCACTCCTCCGACTTCAGCGAGTCCAAGCTGCCGTCATCCCTCACACAGATGTCATAATAGCCTCCTGTTCCCACGCCTTTCCGCCTTCAGTCTTTTCTCCAGACAGCTGTGAAGTGGTCCTGTTACAATATAAATCAGAGCCTGTTAGACCTCTGCCCACAATACTGTGGCATTGCATGTCATTTGGAATAAACAACAAAGTCCTTCTTCCGGTCGGTGAGGCCGTGCCTTCCTCTCTGACCTCTTCTCCCTCTTCATGCTCCTCTGTAGTCCAGCCCCACCAGCTGGCCACCGTGGTGTTTCTCACACTTGCCAAGCACAGTCTTGGTGCGTGTGTGTGCCATCAATATCTGCCCCCAGATTTCTTGGACAGGACTAAGGCTCTCCTCATCTCTAGTCCTGTGCGTTCTCCATCCCATCACACTGCGTGGTCTGATGCTGGGAGCCCCCAGAGCTGTTAGGATTGATTATCTAAACTGAGACCCTTTTGAGAGTGAAAGTGCATGCGGATGTAAATTGGGGCTGTCCCAGGGCAACTGGGGTAAACTGTCTGGTGGCGGCCCCATCCCCTGCCCCAGGCTAGAAGGGGGCTGTGGTGAGGTCCCTCCCTGAGTTATGCTGGGACCCAGTGTAGAGGGAAATAGATAAGGGAAAGTAATTAAGATTAAACCCTGCAGCCAAATTTCCCAATTGAATGAAAGCATAATGCTAAGTACTGTCTCAAATGGAG
This sequence comes from Trichechus manatus latirostris, assembly GCF_000243295.1. Lineage (NCBI taxonomy): Eukaryota > Metazoa > Chordata > Mammalia > Sirenia > Trichechidae > Trichechus > Trichechus manatus. The sequence goes on along the minus strand of NW_004443967.1, from coordinate 15,424,026 downwards.
GATTGTCACCTGTCCTCTCTGAAGTCTTTGGATGGAGAAGCTGGCCTGAGCTGGTGGGAGAGGGCAGAGACCCCCAGTCCCAGGTTCTTGGAGCAGCTCTGCCTTGGACTTCCTGTGGGGGGTGCTCAGGCAGGTCCCTTCCTGGAACCTCTGGCCTCTCAGCTTCCATTTCCGAAATGAAAAAGGAGGATTGGCTGTGCAGGGAACACACCCTGAAGTGCTTTTACTTAGGAGACACCAGTCCAGTCCAGTCCTGGCTCCAAAACCTAGTTCCCCTTCCGTGAGCAGTGGTGTACAAGTGTGGGATTCTACCATTGGGGTTGACAGTGGTTTTTTTTTCTGTGGGTCTAAGGTCAGAGACCGCGTGGGTAAGAAGTAGCAATAAAGAGTCTTTTATTTCTCCTCTTAACTGTTGCCTGCCATGTTTTGGAGATGGTGGGAAGTGGGTTTCTTGAGCGGTGAAAGACTCTGCACTGAGCTCTGGAAATGCTTTCCAGTCCTGCCCTTGGTCTGCACCACGCTGCAGTAACGCCACCGTCGACCTTCCAGCCCCTGGTCGTGCAAACGGTGAAGCACTTGGCTGCTAACCAAAAGGTTGGCGGTTCAAACCCACCCAGAGGCTCTACCGGAGGAAGACCTCGTGATCTCCTTAAAGATTGCAGCCAAGAAAACCCTATGGGAGAGTTCTCTGTCACATGGGGTCGCTATAACTCAAAATCAACCCAATGGCACGTGACAACAACCTGCCACTGTCATGACTGTGGAAAGAAAGCCTGTAGACAGAAGATGAGCGTCCCAGGCAGGGAAGCTGCTCCTCATTCAGAGGGCAGCGGCCAGCGCTGTGCACGCGCATGCGTTAGAACTGCACAGGCCTTGGCTGGGCCATAGCCAGCCCCTCTCCCTGGCTATTACGTCCCTTGCTGAGGGCGGTGTCAGCGTCTGGTCCTGGACCTTTGGCGCTGCAAGACCTTCTGTGGCCTTCTCCCCTTTGAGGAGGTGTCTGGAGACCTTTCTCTGGACTCTTAGGCTTTGGCCCTGGGCTGAATGTGCTCCATAGTTCAGTCAATTGTACGTGTCCGTCATGGAAGAAAAAATCAATTCTGAAAACATTTTAGACTTTAACATTTAAATTAGTAAGAAAAAAGTCGTGTGTGTTGTGCTTACAAACGGATTTCTTTCTCAGTGAGCCTGGTAGTGAGGACTGTGGCTCCGCAAAGAATCGCCAGCAGCGGCTCCTCTGATTGCACATTAGAGATCCTTTGAGCAGTGGCCGAGAGGGATGAGGATGGGAATTGGATTTTTATTTTTCAAGTCCTGTCGCACATCTCATGAAATCTCTTAGTTACTGTCCTGAACCCTAAGCTTCACATTAGCATCAACTTTCTCACCTGAGAGTACCGCAGATGAGAGCCCAGAAGAAACATTGGCTCTGTTTGCAGTGGGCGGATTGATTTTGGTTGCACGCGTTGGCATTATTAAACTCGGCCCTTCGTGCCGTAGCGGCACTTTATAGCTGCAACCTCTGTTTTCCTAAACGCGTTCATGTGCCGAGTACGTGAGAGGCAGCATAGCACAGGAGTTAAGAGCACAGACTTGCAACCAGACTGCCGAGGGTATGAATCCC
>NW_004443967.1:15409761-15421686 GCF_000243295.1 Trichechus manatus latirostris | reverse complement strand
TTAGATACAAATTTTGAGCCAATTTTCCAAAGGTGTCTCATAGATATTATAATATTCCAGAAATATGTTCACAGTAACTTATAAATAATGGCTCCCAGAGTTAACAGATTTTTCTTCCAAACCATATTCTCCATTTGACTGTTATCACCCATCATGTAATATTTATGAAGCAACTAATTGTGGGTCTAATGCTTCATATGGGGTGATAATCTGTGCTTCAAGCAGAGTTTTTTCCTGCAGTTCTTTGCCAGCATTTATTTTGAGGCCCTTGTGGTGGTTGTAATGCACTTCCCCCCACCCCCACCCCGCCCCCAGTACAGTACAATGAACAGCATATCCACTGTAAAAAATTTTGGATAATACAGAAAGAGGTAAATAAGAAAATTCTAATCTACCACCCAGAAATAATTACTATCAATATTTGGGTGCATTTTCTTTTATATAAAAGCCCATTGCCATTGAGTTGATTCTCATAGGGACTGCCCTATAGGGTTTCCGAGGAGCGGCTAGTGGATTCGAACTGCTGACCTTTTGGTTAGCAGCCGAGCTCTTAACCACTGTGCTACGAGGGCTCCTTCTTTCATATGTATGTATATATAAAGCCTATAAGATTTTATGCAGTTTATGTTTAATATTTATGTAAGCCTGAATCCCGCTTTTTTTTCCACTTAATATTTTGTGATCATTTTTCCATGTAATTATGAGTATTTTAAAGATTTCATAACTGTGCTATGATTTATTTCACCATTCTCCCATTGCTGGACATTTGCATTGTTCCCAGTAATTTGCAATTATAAATAATGCCAGGATGAACATCTTTTTGTTAGTGTTTGCACACATTTGTGAGTATTGCCTGTTATTCATTCTTAGAAGTGAAGTTACAAGAAGGAAGAGTATGAACTATATAAAGCGTGTGATACGTATTGACAAATTGTTTTTCAGATTTTTGGAAAAGTTTTGAAGGATCATCTCATGACATTTGACAACACTTACAGAGCATCGTTTGAGAAGTGGAAGAGTCAGTATAATTATTTCCTAAAGGGCTTATGTGCTACTTTAGTATACTTATTTTGAAATGGAAATAATCATTCCTTCACCTCCTTAAGATGTAAGATAGCCATTTCTCCGTTTGCTCCCCATTCCACCCAGAACTTGCATCGCGTCTCTGCAAAGGGCCATCAGTGTTTGGTGTCTGACATTGACTGTAACTAATGGGCTTTGTAGGCCCTTCCAAGTGATATCATGTCCCACCATGCTTGCCCTCGTCCTTATCGGTGACAGAGGGAACAAGCCCATTAACGCTGAGTCATCTTGTGCCGCTGGGCCAGCGATTGATCACCTCCTCCCAGTGCGCGCTGCCGTCCTGTCCACGTTGCTTAGGAACACTCTCTGGAATCTAATTAAGACCCTCTCTCTGTCTGTGTCTCAGTGCCCGGTGAGGACTGCCAGGTAGTAATGAAGGTTCTTTTACTGAAAGACCCTAAAGAGGACGACTGTGGCCAGGACCCGTACATCAGGGTGAGTGACCTGCGACTCTTAGGGCCATGAAGCCTGAGCTTTGCTGCCTTCTTTCTCCTTACTTATGACTTCAGGAGGGCTGGGGTATTTGCTGAAATTCAGAGGAAGGTCACAGAACAAGTCATTGATGTCACCCCATGACCCTTTCCTTATCTTCACGGCGGCTTGGCCAACCCAGAACTGTATTCTTTTCATTTGCAGGAATTAGGATTGTATGGACTTGAAGCTACTTTGATCCCTGTTTTATCATTTGAGTTTTTGTCTCTCCCCAGCTTCTCCGAGAAGGTAAGGCCCAGCAGTGTGTCAGTGTTTGCTTTTCATAGACTCTTTGCCAGCCCAAGCTGGGGGACCTGTTTTAATACCCTTCTGTTTCCCCGCCCGTCTTTAACACAGGGGAAGCCCAGTCTCGCCCAGCTCCAGGACACTGCTGCTGTCGGGGTTCTCTGGGGGTGTCTGTGTCTACTCCTCCAGAAAGTCTCCCTGTGACTGGGAGAGGCAGGGTCTATAAGGAGGCCCAGGAGACACTGACCTCCTGCACTGCTCACAGCAGCACCCCCACTTGTTCACATTCATCCTCTCATTTAACCCACTCCCACCCCTAAACTGCAAACCAGGCCGAACAGGTGTTATTCTTCCCATTTTAGACATGAGGTCATTGAGACCGAGGGTGGCAACTTGGCCAGGGCCTCCGGCAAGTAAGTGGCAGGGATGGGACTCGAACCCAGGACTTCTCCCCACCACTTCAGTTCTGCTGCCCCCTGTAGGGTGACAAACATTTCAGGAGTCGTGCCCAGTAAAGGCGACTGAGTGTCCTAGTAAAGCCCCAGCCCTGCCACTGCCCTCAGGGCGTTTCCCTGGGCTCCTTTCTAGACGAGGGGGCTGGGAGTGCCTGGTGATTTCCTGGGACGGGAGTGCCTAGCCCTGCTTGCTGAGCCCCATGGCCTCTCTTAGCACCAGGGGTTCACCCTGGGCTCTGCACACCTAAACTCTGCCTACACTCCTTAGAAGGCCTTGCTGTTTTTCCCTTTTGGTTTGGACCGAATGTTGGACTACTCATTCAGTAATTTCCTCCACAAACAGTGAGTGGGCATCTGTTATGCTCCCGTGATGAGGCACCAGGTCTGCAGGCTTCAGGAACTATGTAAGAGGGGCCCACATTGGTGCGGAATCTTCGTCCATTAGCAGCTGCAAAAGGGGGAAGAAGAGCTCATGATTTGGGGTCATTTCTAGGTTCTAGAGGTCCTCAAACATGGGACATCCACGGAAGCCTCTTCCCCCGCGTTCTTGGCCAATGTGCCACCACGCGGGCTCTGAATGTGCTCTGGAAAGCATATGCCAGGCAGAGAGTCAGAGCACGGGCAGGGCTCACAGAGGCACCTGTTTCAGTTCTGCCCTGCACTCACCGGGGTCCAGTTCCTTCTCATCTGCGAGCCTCTGGTTCTTAAATCTGTGAGATGAGACCAGCCACCCATATCACAGGGTCATTTCACAGTCAGTGAGGTGATGTATATAAAACAGCGCAGTGCCTGGCTCAGAATAAGTGTTGAGTAAATTATGTCCCATTACTATCTTTCAGGAAACCCTGGTGGCATAGTGGTTAAGTGCTATGGCTGCTAACCAAAAGGTTGGCAGTTCGAATCTACCAGGTGCTCCTTGGAAACTGTGGGGGCACTTTTACTCTGTCCTGTAGGGTTGCTATGAGTTGGAATCGACTTGATGGCAATGGGTTTTTTATTATCTTTGAAAATCAAGGCTTCAGAATGGATATCACGCCGTGAATATTCTAGTTTTGCTACAAGTGGAGGTCAAGTCTACCCTTCTGTCTGCACTCCATCCCAGCCCCAGGCTGAGTTACAGTTGTTACCCTGTCTGTTTCCCCCCCCAGACTGTGAGCTTCTTGAGGGAGAGGCTGATGTCTAATTAATTCACCGGCATTTTCTAAAAGACCTAGAATAGTTCCCGGTGCATAGTAAGCATGCAATAAGTACTGAGCGGATGGATGGGTAGATGAGTGGATGGATGGATGGATGGGTGGGTGGATGGATGGGAGGGTGGGTAGATGAGTGGATGGAGGAGTGGATGGAATTAGCTTGCCTACTTCTTCTGTTAAGCATTTGCGTGCTTCCTTTGGAGTTCAACCATCGTATGAAATGCCTTTATTGCTTTTTTGGTGTGCAGCTGTCTCATCCTGAAGGTTACGGGGGACTCATCTTCACCAGTCCCCGAGCAGTAGAAGCAGTGGAGTTGTGTTTGGAGAAGGACAATAAAACTGAAGGTGAGGATGGGTCTGCCGTGAAGTCCACTGGGCTGTTATTGACTCTTCCCTTTCCCCTGGGGATACCAGATTCCAGAAACGGTGGCACCTCAGGTTTGAAAAACACCATGACTTTTAGCTTAGAAAATGTTTAGGTACCAAGTTACTTCGTGTTTGTGTGACCTTTGAAGGGAGCATAAGATGACCTTTCTTCTATAAAACTGTTTCTTAATGTCCAACACAGAATGTCAGGACTACATGCTGACCTTTGATGGAAGTGAGCACTTAGTGGAGCCGCGCCAGAGCTACTTCCTCGGCAACAGGAGATACGACTCCATCCTGAACTCCCAGGCCAATGTCTCTCCCCCAGTCCTAAATGTTCGCCTGCTGGGCGTGTACATCTCCACTCAGAATAGATCAGGTGCCAGTCTTCTCTGAAAATAGGATACGTGCCATGTTCCTCGCAGGGACAATGAGAAAATCCAACCATGTATGAGACACGGGCAGTGCTGTGGCAGGCCCTTCATGACACTGTCGTCTCTTTGACCTTCTTCCTGCCTCCCTCCTTCTCCATCAAACAGTGTGAACACGGCACCACCCATTAACAGCACCCAGGACTTCACTGCGGACAACAGCTTTCTTAGTCTGTTTGAACGAGCACCTTTGTAGCTAGCATTCGCTGAGCGCCTACTGTATACTGACTCACTGGCAACCAGTGGTGGGGGTGGGTATTTAATTAGGCTTTCACTGTAGCCTAAAAAAATTGCTGTCTCGGTGATTTCCCATACACCTTCAACGCTTGTTGGAGAAAAGATTTGATGCTTTTCTTAGGGGGAAGATCTGTGCCATGGAATCAGTGTGGCAACTCAGAACCAGCCACACTGTTATTTTCATATTTCACATTTCATAGGTGTTCTCTCCTGGAGGTGCTTCAGGGTGCTTTGTCTTACCATCGTGTTGTTTTCTTTTATGTAGCTTTGCGGGTGAAGATGATGAGAAAGAGGAAACCCGCCGAGTGTCCACCGGGACTTTGCACGTAGTGCTTTACAGTTTACAAAGCACTTTCCCACATACCTTCCTCCATGGATTCTCACAACAACTGTATAACACAGGCAGGACGGACATACCCAACCCAAAACCAAACCCATTGCCGTGGGTCAATTCCGACTCACAGCGACCCTACAGGACAGAGTAGAACTGCCCCATAGCGTTTCCAAGGAGACCCTGGTGGATTTGAACGGCTGACCTTTTGGTTCTCAGCCGAGCTCTTAACCACTGCACCACCAGGGCTCCGGAACAGGCACAAGTGACCCAATTTTCCTGATGAAGAAACAGACCAGGTGGGTTAACTGACTTGCGCAGGAGCCCACCACGAGTTAAGGGGCAGAGCTGGCCTGACAGCACATCAGATTCAGTCCAGGCTCCCTCAGTGTTGTTCTGCTGCAAGGCTGGGAAATAGCGTGTTCACATGCTATGGATAATTTTTAAATATTATTTACATTTGTGCGGTAGAGAAGAAGGTGAAACTTAATCTTTGGTTACTCTTTAAAAGGGTATTTCCCGTATGAGTGAAAAGGGGAGAGTAACTGTTAAATTTAAGGAAAACCTATGCTCATAACTGGATTTTAGAAAAGAACTGTTGTTTCCCTATCTTCTAAAAATGTATCGAACATCCAGTGACCTTGTGATATATTCTTACAATCCATTGTCTCTTTGTATCCCTTTAATGCGTGTTGTTGTCGTTAGGTGCTGTCCAATCAGTTCCAACTCACAGCAACAACACGAGGAAACACTGCCCGGTCCTGCGCCATCCTCACGATCATTGTTATGCTTGAGCCCATTTTGCAGCCACTGTCAATCCATCTCATTGAGGGTCTTCCTCTTTTTCTCTGACCCTGTACTTTACTAAGCATGATGCCTTTCTCCAGGGGCTGGTCCCTCCTGACAGCATGTCCAACATACGTGAGACAAAGCCTCGCCATCCTTGCCTCTAAGGAGCATTCTGGCTGTACTTATTCCAAGACAGATTTATTCATTCTTCTGCAGTCCATGGTATATTCAATATTCTTCGTCATTACCATAATTCAAAGACATCATTTCTTCTTTGGTCTTCCTTATTCATTGTCCAGCTTTCGCATGCACGTGAGGCACACCTTAGTCCTCAAAGTGACATCTTTGCTTGTCAACACTTTCAAAAGATCCTTTGCAGCACGTTTGCCCAATGCAATGCATCTTTTGATTTCTTGACTGCTGCTTCCATAGGCGTTGATTGTGGATCCAAGTAAAATGAAATTTCTTACAATGTCAGTCTTTTCTCTGTTTATCGCGATGTTGCTTATTGATCTTTAATGCATATTTAAAGATATTTTTTAATCACAAAATGATGGTGTTCTGTATGAAACTTAGAAGTATGAACCTGAAAACACCAGGTCCTCCTGGGCTTGGAGAACGGAGGACAGCAGCAAGCTCAATGCCTGACTGGTAGGCTGAGGAAACCATACTTTATGGTTGGTTGGCCGTCACCTGCCCCAGAGGGTCCGCCATCTTAACAGCTACACTCATAATGAGCGCAAAGCCCCATGCAAGCTTGGCAGCTATTCCTTTAGACACCAGCCCTGGATTTTAGCCACCACTCGCAGCCCTGGACACTCAGAAGGCTGAAACTTTTCTCTAAGTACGGTGTCTTAGGCTGGGTTTCTAGAGAAGCAAAACCAGCAAAGTGTATAAATATATAGAGAGAGCTAGATTTATGTTAAAGAAATGGCTCACGCAGTTGTAGAGGCTGGAACATCCCAAGTCCATGGGTTAGGCTTGAGGTTTCTCCTGATTCACATAGCTACAAGGGCTGGTGAAGCCAAGATCGGCAGGTCAGACGGCAGGGCTCTGGTTCACAGGCTGCGGAGGCCAATGAATCCCAAGATCCACAGGCAAGATGGCAAGTAAGCTGCAAAAAAAAAAAAAAAGAAGAAGAAGAAGTGTGAACCTGAAATTTATTCTCTTTACTGTGACCCTAGCAGATCTGTGAGCAGCCCTCTCATCTGAGATTGCAGTTTGTGGACTTTGAGATCTATTTCCCAAAGAAAGCCAATTATATTGCTTTATTAGACAGTTAATTTGCTTTTCTTTTTTTTTTTAATAATCAGTGACTTTTTCTTTAAAAGTCTAGATTTTTTTTCTTTTAATGTCATCATGCAAATTACTTCTACAAGTTATGTTTTTTGCTAGTATGCATTAAAAATACTTGGAGTGCCACCTCTGGAAACCAGTTAATATTTCAAGCAAAGCATGCTGAAACATTTTCTGAGGTGATTTTTAAAAAATTTGCTACAGAATATATATTAGTTTGAGATGCTCGTCTTTACATTTGGTTATTAATAGTTTGCTTGCTTGCAAGTTTCTAGGATAAACAAGCAACCTTGGGCAGCATCCCAATGGTGACTTCGGTGTTTGCAACTCACATACGTATGGATTTCGTGCTTTACAGCCTGGAAAAAATCTCTGAAAGAAAAATGGAATGCTAAGCCAGCATACGTGGTTGGAAGCGCCACTGCTTCTCTAGGTAAGCAATTAAAGTTCAAATAAAATACTGAAAAATGGCTTTGCTTGTTTCTTTGTTTGAAAAAGAAAAAAGCACACTGCCATTCCTTTTAAAAATATAGTTTTGCTTATTAAATTTGCAAAAAGTAATTAAATATGTAATACTGCTGATAAGGTTGCTGTTAAACGCATATATTCAAATATTGCTAAATGTCATCAAAAATGGGTTTAAATCTTTTGAGAAACACTTGGTCAATATGCCTTTCAAAGGTCTATTAAAGTGTATCCTTTGGCCCACTAATCCCTTTACAGGTCATCTCTCCAAAGGTAGTAGTCCCAGAGAGGAGAAATGAAGTGGCTTTTGTATGATAATATATGGCATAGCACTGGTTATAACCATGAAAAATGAAATCCCCTCCCAGCTGTCTAGTAATAGGGGAGTAGTTAAGTAAAGTCAGTGTCCTCTCCAAGGACACTTCTTTCCCTCTGCCCCATCTAGTGATCTCAGGGCTGAATTGTTCCAGAAGAGAAGGGGAAGGGGGAAGGCTATGTGGTCTTTTAAAATGAAGATTTTGAAGAATTTTTATAACATAAGAAAATATAATGTAACATTAAGAAAAAAAAATGTGTATGTGGTACAATTTCAATTCAATTAAAAAATATAGGCACTGAAATAGATAGATGCCTCCTTCCCCAAAAAAAGCTTAAAAGGAACATCACCAAATATTAAAGGTAGTTCTCTTTGGTGATGATATTATAGGTGTTTTTTAAAATTTTCTTAATTTTTTCTACATTTTTCCAAATAGTCTTGAATTTATGTATTTTTAAAGCATAAAATTTAAACAGTGACTCATTAAAAATTAACATTAAAACATTTTAAATACTTAAAACAATGCCTAGCCATCACGAAGACCATAAATCCAAGTGTAGCTTTGTTTCAAAACTGTTTAAGTTGTCCACATGAGGTTAAAAATATTGGGGAAGGTACAGTATGAGTGAAAATAGTTTAAGAATTAACAGCACGTTTTCCAGAGAACAAAATCAGGTTGGAGAAGAAACCAGCTGGGAGTTGCTAGTTAATTAACAGGATGCGTAGCTCTTCTGTGTCGGGGAACTTCTACCACCAAGCTCAGCACATCAGTGGTTTGGTTGCTATGGGAACCAACTCCACTCCCCCGCATCCCCCCAGAAATTAAGTTAAGAATTTTCATGTACTTCCTTTTACTGTTTCTGTTTTCTAAATGAGAAGAGGAAAGAAAATCATGCAGGCAATTCCTGATTTATATACCAAAAACTTAACTATCAAATATACAGCATATTTGTGAATTTTTGTACTTTGATTTTTATACTGCAAATCCAGCCTTTCACACATTAGCTGATGAACAGATGCTTTGCGCTGTCACACGAACTTCAGTTTGATTTCAGCGGCATCACTGTGCCTTTTGCTCTGCTCTGTCTTGATGGGCCCAGGGAAGAGGCACTGTGTGAATGCTCTGAGGTTTCTGCTCCTCCTGAGCTTCAGCAGGAGCCTGGAGAGCTAGAGGAAGCAGAGCGCTGACAGCCAGGAGGAGCCAGGCCCAGTGTATCAGTCACCTTTGCTGCGTAACAACTACCCCAGCACCCAGTGGCTGGAGACAACAGATTGATTATCTCACGGTTTCTGTGGGTTGGAAATCTGGAGGTGGTTTCGTGGGTCTCTGCTCAGGATCTCTCACTGGCTGCAGTCACCTCAAGGCCCAGCGGGGGGCATGTCTGCTTCCAGGATCTCCCTGTGGCTGTTGGCAGGATTTGGAAGACCCCTTCACAGCCCACTTGTGTGGGTTCTCAACAGGGCTGCCTCATGACATGCAGCTGGCTCCCTGATGGCAAGACAAATCAGGAGAGCCAGAGAGAGCGCCCAGGACAGAGCCACGGCCCTTCTGTAACCAAATCTTGGACGTGGCGTCCCATCACTTCTGTCACGTTGTTTGTTTGGATTGCGTCAATAAGTCCGGCCCTCACTCCAGGGGAGGGGTGTGGCATAAGGGGGTCAACACGAGGGACCACTAGGGCTGTTTCAGAGGCTGCCACGACACCCAGGAGGCCTCTGGGTAAGCCACAGCTACAAGCAGCCCCTGGCCCCCTGCGACTAGGTCAGGACAGTCGGACATTTGACGCAAAGAGAGAAAAAGGCAGAAGGTAGAAGCCCAGGAAACTGGATCCATTGGGGCAGTCACTGTCTGACCCCGTCAAATGTAAAAAATACTCTGTCAGGATTGTCTAGGATTGGCTTGGTGTATTTAACACAGTTTGAGTAATTTGAAGTTTCAGTGTCGGCCGTTACTTGGGGAGCGACCTTCAGATGGGCTTGCGCTGGCCTGAGTGCTGTGTGAAGTGCGTGTACCAGCGTTGGGGCAGAGCCAGCCTCCCTGTGCTTGGTTCAGGCCCATCTCTGCCACTCGGGGGCTGAGACCTCAGACCAAATGTTCACTGAGAGCTTGCTGTGGACGAGACAGACACAGTCCCTGCCCCACTCAGCGCCTCAGCTCCTCGTCTGTGAAGTGCAGGAATCGCCCACACTGTCTCCCTCACAGCGTGTCAGGCTCCAGTGAGCAGGGGCTTGCTGAGAGGACAGGAAGGCAGTTCAGGAGAGGCTGTGTCCCAGGTGTGGGGAAAAGTGCACCCCAATATCAACATGAAGTACCACGGTCACTGCCAGCCTTGATTCCCCGGTTCAGTTCCTGGGAGAAGTTCAGGGTCTCGGTCGCCTTTAGACCCTTCTAACTTGGACCAAGGCGCCCTGGTGGTGCAGTGGTTAAAGCATCCGGCTGCTAACTGAAAGGTCAGAGGTTTGAAACTACCAGCAGCTCTGCAGGAGAAAGATGTGGCAGTCTGCTTCCGTAAAGATTTACAGCTTTGGAAACCCTTGGTTTCCCAGGAGAGTTCCTCTAGAGGAAAAGTAACTAAAGTTAAATGGTCAACGGTAGAAGACAATCAGAACATTTTTTAAAAAGGAGAAAGAGAGAGACAAGGAGAGACGGACTGTGCTGCAGTTTATGTGCCTTGGGAGCAGTTGTACTGTGTGCTATACGGTCACTATGAGTCAGAATCAACTCTGCCGTAGTGGGTTTGGTTTGGCTTTTGAACTTGCGCCAGGGAGGACTAGCCTGGGCTTGCTCTGCGGCCTTATTCCTGACACAGTTGACAGCTGCGTGACTCAGCAGGTTTTAATGACCCGTGATTAGAGCTGGCAATGTCTACACTGAAGGTCAGTGTGTTCTGAGCTGGTCTCTTGGGTGAGCCCGAGTGGAACGCCCAGAGCGTGCTCCATGTTCCTGAGAGAAGAGGGTGGAGCAAACGCTGACCTGGGGGCCCACGCTTCACCCTCCCCGGCCTCTGCACAGCAACCAGCTATTGGCTGTTTGGGAAATGTGGGGAGCCAGGGTCATCTGGTCCTGCTCAGCTTTTGAAGGGGTGTCTCACAGAAGTGTGGGTGCCCTCCCCCTTCAGTCTGGCTGTGTCAGCCCACGCCGCCCTTCTGGATGGGGCCTCGCCTCCCTAACCAAGTGAAGACTTTCTCATGCAGACCCTGGAGGAGAGTGTAGACCCCCGTGCGTGCGCACCATCTCCTGGCTGACTGACTAGCCACAACTGAGGGGGGGAGGAGGCCGGGACCCAGCGCCCCGATCCTCCTCCGCCGGCCTTGAGGAGAGGGCTGCCTGTGTGACTGGCCAAGCACACACCTGTGTGTGTGTATGGTAGAAAACAACACGCCCCAAACCATGTGAGGAAATAACGTTTCTCTCTTGTTTTCTAGTGAGAAAAATTGGCCTGGAGACAGAGGGAGAAAAATGTGGAAATGCAGAAAAACTTGCAGAATATATTTGTTCCAGTAAGTAGAAAAAGCACCCAGACGAAGCCTGTTTCGTTTTGTTTGTTGATCTCACAGCCGCTGGCTAAAGTGGAAAGACTGAGTCCCCACTGCGTGCTCCGTAATGATACTGATGGATGTGCAGTATGTAAGCCACCTCTGGGACCATAGCCTACTTGAATTTGTGGAGGTTTGTACTTGTTTGGAGCCCTGGTGGTGCAGTGGTTAAAGCGCTGGACTGCTAACCGAAAGATCTGTGGTTTGAAACCACCAGTAGCTCCGCGGGAGAAAGATGTGGCAGTCTGCTTCCTTAGAGATTTACAGCCTTGGAAACCTTATGGGGCAGTTCTACTCTGTCTTATAGGGTCGTTATAAGTCAGAATTAACTCGACGGCAGTGGGTTTGGGTGGGTACTTGTTTGGGAGCCCCTGGATGTTGCAAACAATTAACACCCTCAGCTGCTAACTGGAAGTTTAGAGGTTTGAGTCTACCAGAGACACCCTGGAAGAAAGGCCTGATCGACTTCCGGAAAATCAGCCATTGAAGACCCTGTGGAACGGATAGACATGGGATTGCCATGAGTCAGAGCATTTGGTGACTTGTTTGAAGGTCCCTGGGTGGCACAGATGGTTTGCACTCGACTACTAACCAAAGGTGCTCTGGTGGCGCAGTGGTTAAGAGCTCGGCTGCTAACCAAAAGGGCAGCAGTTCAAATCCACCAGCTGCTCCTTGGAAACCCTATGGGGCAGTTCTACTCTGTCCTATA
>NW_004443967.1:15379418-15409661 GCF_000243295.1 Trichechus manatus latirostris | reverse complement strand
CCTATGGGGCAGTTCTACTCTGTCCTATACGGTTGCTATGGATCAGAATCAGCTCGACAGCGGTGGGTTTTATGGGACTAACCAAAAGGTTGGCAGTTTGAACCCACCCAGCAGCACTGTGGAAGAAAGGCCTGGCAATCTGCTGCCATAAAGATTACAGCCAAGAAGACCCTATGGGGTCATTCTACTCTGTAACACATGGGGTCACCATGAGTCAGAATCAACTCGTGGCGACCCCATGTGTGGGATTAAATATTAGAGTTTTCAAAGAATATTGGTTATATGGTGGGAAGACAATTAGCTCCTAAATTGACCAGGTGGCTCCAGCCTGTGCTTGCAGTTGATATATTCGTTCTGGAAGAGAATGGGAAGGAACTGTCTGGGCCATTCCTCATTACGAGGTCCAGAGCCAGCATGCTGGTGTTCCTTCTTTGCAAACACAAGGCAGAAACGGATCAGTGTCACTTCTGAGCTATGACAGTGATATTTCAGTGAAATGATTCCAGGCTTGGCAGGGTAAATATCCACGTATTCCATCCTTATCTCGGGATACCGGCCTGCCTTCTCTGCAGAGCCTTTGTTATTTCCTCTCATTTATTGCCAACATCTTTCAGTCTTAATAAATCTTCAGTTTGCAGTTAGAATATCCGAATGGAAATCCATGTTGACTGTTAATAAGGACCTCCTCCTTGGTCTCCTGGAGGCATTGATTCTCTCCCTCAGTAAACTGTGAAGCTCAATTTTAAAAGCGAAGAATCTGCCTCTGATGCTTGGAGTAAACAGCTCGATTCCTAGGTCTTGCTTATTAACAAACCTTTACTTGGTGTTGTGTGACAGGCACTATTCCTTCAGTTCGTTTAATCGGATCACTCATTGTTCTGACATACAATCCCCTTCCTTCCCAGGAGAGTTCCTCTAGAGGAAAAGTAACTAAAGTTAAATGGTCAAAGGTAGAAGACAATCAGAACTTTTTTAAAAAAGGAGAAAGAGAGAGACAAGGGCAGACGGACTGCGCTGCAGTTTATTTGCGATGTCCCCCGGGGCTTGGAGCTGGACGGCTGTGTCCACCCGAGGGCTCCTGCCACCGCCCAGCCTGCTCCGGCTCTTCCCCACTTTTCCCAGTCAGCCTTCTTATCCTAATTATCTGCAGTGAAGTACCCACTGCCTGCACTCCGCTGGCTTCTGAGGGGGTGAATCTCTGCAGACCTGGACGTCGTTACAGTTCTACCGACGTGCATGTGTTCCCCCAGTGACATCTGACACAACCAGTCTCATGATCTTAATGCCCTACAATGACTGTCGAGAGTGGCCGGCTGCATATGACCCCCTGTGATTGTCATCACCAGGGTTCGTCTTCAGCCCTGACAGCCCAGCCGTCCAGCCCTCCTTCCTGGGAAAGCAGTGGACAGTGGACACCATTTTGGTATCAGGTTGGAGCCCCTGCCAGCCCCTCTCCTCTTCTCTGTCATCCTGGGACACCTTGTCTCTCCTCTGCAGAATCAGCTGGTTTTAACCATTGCATTGACCTGTTGTTGAAAAGAAGTCCACAGGCATTAAGCTTATCCCATAAAGGAGTGGGCTGTTTCCTCTGACTTCTTGGATGGCTGTAGCTCCCAAGAAGTCTAGTTTCGATCGATCTGCCCTCTATAGCAAAGGAAGATTCAGCCGGGACATTTTGAAAAGCTGTCCTTTTTTATGCTGGTAACAAGCTGATGTCGATTCCAACTCCTAGAAATCCCATGTGTGTCAGAGTAGAACTGTGCTCCATAGGGTTCTCAATGGCTGATTTTTGGAAGTAAATCTCCAGGCCTTTCTTCTGAGGCACTACCCATGGACTCCTTTATGATGGTAGGGCAGGGCTTTTCTGTCTGGGGCCCGCTGGGCATGGTGGCGCAGTGATAAAAAGCCCCACTCCTGCCTTGCAGGGCCCACACAGTTTCAGCCCAGCCTGTGGGGGGGTGGGAGGGGGTAGTATCCTCAGCAAGGCTTCCGAGCTCTCTGTTGTAACAGTGACCTGCAGCTAGAGGATGAGGTAAGCAGCTGAGCACGCCGCTGAGCCTCAGCAGAAATGCCACCAAGGGGAGGTACCTTCCAACAGCCCTTGCACACCCGGGGGTGGGGGTGCTTGTTAAAAAGTTCAGCCCCGGGCTTTCCTTCTGGATTCCCACAACTGTCCCTGAGCAGGGGCTGTGAAGGGTTCATGGGGGCAGCTAGAATCCTGTACCCACCACCCAGCACACACACAGGCCCCCAGGAACCCCGTCCTCTGGAGCTTGTAGTGAGACCCCCACCCATCACACACACACAGGCCCCCAGGGACCCCCACACCCTGGAGCTTGTTGTGAGACCCCCACCCATCATACATACAGGCCCCCAAAGACCCCCGCACTCTGGAGCTTGTAGTGAGACCCCCAGCCATCACACACACAGGCCCCCAGGGACCCCCGCGCTCTGGAGCTTGTTGTGAGTGAGGCAGTGAAGACATTGGCACTGAACACAGCACTGGAGTGTGGATGTAGGGCTGATCTCCAGGGCATGGAAAGCATTCCCTCACACTCGGAAGGAGAAATCAGCGGCACCCGCCATCTACATTTAAAATTTCCTGACTCATTACCTTCTTTTCTCTAGGCACTAATATTTGCAGAGCAGTTTAAACATTCACCCATGTGTAGCTATTTAATAACTGAAATGAAGTAGCCTGCAGTTACCCCTGTTAGATGCTGCTTCCTGGAGATGGTGCTGCCCGGAAAGAGCTTGCTTTGTTTCTTCCTCTGATTGCAGTTACCCGAGAAGGGGTGTTCAGAGCTTAGGGATGTGGACAGATGCACAGCGTCTGTGTGTGACCAGCAGGCGTTAGGGTTTCTTACCTCTGTGGAGAGATGTAAGGGAGAAACTGGTTGGTTCTACAAAGTGCTTTGTTTTCACATGTGGGGAAGACTCTAGCATCCAACAACACATCAGTGTTGCAAACTGGCTAAATCCCATGCCATCTTCACTAATCTGCAAAGAGCTTAGGGCTGGAAATACCTCTGGGTCTTCCCAGAGAGGCAGTGGGGAGGGAGCTGAGCTCCCAGGCCATCCCTCAGCCCTGGGGCACTTGGTACCTCGCTAGACCGTTGGAGCAGGAGTGAGCCTGGAGCTGTCTGTGCTGAGACGGCCCCACAGCGTCTCTGGCTGACATTTTCCTGCTGCCTTGTGAGCACACGCCCACCCCAGGGTGTTCTCTGGAGGTAGGAGTGTTTGCTCAGGTGCTGACCCCTGGCCTGATCTTTAATTTCCCTACTCAAGCTCAGGTGACTGCTGCCTGGGTAGCCACTTCAGGGCTGGAGGGGCTGAAGGAGCACGGGTGCAGCAGCCTGAGTCAGAGCACGCGGTACCGGTACCGTTCCGGGTGCAGCAGCCGGCGTTAGAGAGTGCAGTACCATTCTGGGCGCAGCAGTCCCCTTCAGAGCGCATGGTACCTACCGTTACGGGCGCGACCGACCGCCTCTGAGGTCCCAGTACTGTTCTCTAAGCACTTGCACCCACGCCTCTTACGTTCCTCTTGTAACCATCCTTCAGGCTGGCCCTGTAGCAGTTCCCATTTTACAGGTGCTGAGACAGACCTCAGGAACGCTGGGCGGCTTCGTCTCCCAGGAGCTGCCCTTCCCCGAGCTGTTTGTTAGAGCCTGGTGCTTTGCCCACAGGGGAGTCACCGTCGCTGCCTCTTCTGTTTCCCTGTGGAACCCTCAAAGGTGAAATCCTGCCGAAAATGCTCAAGGACCAAGGTGACTGGATGCGTTGGCTCGTGGGCGCTGCCTCCCTCGCTGCTTTGGGTTCCACCAGGGACAGGAGTGGTCAGCTGGCAGAGGCCACACAGGCAGTCCTGGGGTGGGCGCTGTCTGTGTGGAGCCGCTGTGCAGGCTGTGCTTCCCCTGTGGTGGATCTGCTCTCCTCAGCCTGCCTGGCCCCAGCTGGAGTACCAGAGTGTCCCGCACCTCCACTAGGAGGGTGGGTGGTGGTCATGACCTGGGGCAGATAACGGGGTGACGAACCACAGCGTTTGGTC
This sequence comes from Trichechus manatus latirostris, assembly GCF_000243295.1. Lineage (NCBI taxonomy): Eukaryota > Metazoa > Chordata > Mammalia > Sirenia > Trichechidae > Trichechus > Trichechus manatus. The sequence goes on along the minus strand of NW_004443967.1, from coordinate 15,405,613 downwards.
CTCTGTGATTGTGTGCAGTCCCACATGCAGAGGAAAGTCTGAGCATGGAGCTGATGCTGTAACAGCATGCAGAGTCCTCAGCCCACCCCAGAAACCAGCCTCTGGAGCCCTCAACCCATCCACTCCTTTCCTGGGGCTGCCTCAGCAAAGGACCACACACTGGTGGGGGGCGGGGGAGTGGGCACTAAAGCATCAGGAGTGTATCCTCTGGTGGGGGTTAAAGCATCAGGAGTGTATCCTCTGGTGGGGGGAGGTTAAAGCATCAGGAGTGTATCCTCTGGTGGGGGGGTAAAGCATCAGGAGTGTATCCTCTGGTGGGGGGGGTGTAAGGCAGCAGGAGTGTATCCTCTGGTGGGGGGGTTTAAAGCATCAGGAGTGTATCCTTTGGTTGGGGGGGGTGTAAAGCAGCAGGAGTGTATCCTCTGGTGGGAGGGAGTGTTAAAGCATCAGGCGTGTGTCCTGTCAGAGTTCTGGAGGCCAGGAGTCCAAAATCAAGGTGTCAGCAGGGCCGTGCTCCCTCTGCAGGCTGGCGGGAGGCCCCTTCCTTGCCTCTTCCAGCTTCTGGTATTGCTGACCATCCTTGGCTTGCAGCTGCCTCACTCCAGCCTCTGCCTCCATCTGCACGTGGCCGTCTTCCCTGTGGGTATCTCTGTGTGTCCTCTCCTCTCAGAAGGATTAGGACCCCCACCTGACTCCACTGTGACCTCATGTGAACTAATTCCATCTGCAATGACCCCATTCCCGAGGTCACATTGAGGGGTTCTGGGTGGACATGAAGTTTCCAGGGCACTACTCGACCCACTAGAGCCCTGGTGGCGCAGTGGTTAAGAGCTCAGCTGCTAACCAAAAGGTTGGCAGTTCAAATCCACCAGCCGCTCTCTGGAAACTCTCTGGGACAGTTCTGTTCTGTCTTTTGAGGTCACTGTAAGTTGGAATTGACTCGACGGCAGTAGGTTTGGTTCGGTTCTTCACCCCACTATGCTCACCTTCACATCTGTCGTAGTTGGCCTGGGAGCAAGGGATGACTCGTGGTTGGGAGTATGATCTTTAGGGCGACACAGAAGTGGGTTTGAATTCTCCCTCTGCTGTTACTAGCTGTGTAAACTAGGGCAAGTCTCATCTCTCTGTGCGTCAGTATTCTTGTCTGTGAAATGGGTATAGTAATCACGGAACTTACCTCCCAGAGTCGCTGTGAGGTTATGTAGCGTGACGCCTGGCTCTCAGAAAGCAAGCGTTCCTGGGCTGTTACTGTTACTCTTCTTAGATGCTCCCCCATTTTTCCGAGCCTCACAGTCCACGTGAAGAGCGTTAGCCGGATGGTCTCAGGCCTTGTAACTCCCCCTCTTGTCTTAGACGCAGCAAGCCCATCTCCTCCGCTGGTATTGCCAGTATTGTCTTCTCTTGTAAATGCTACCAGCAGCGGGGGCCGAGGAGGTTAGGTCATGTGATCTAGCAAGACGGTAAGCCTTTCGGAACAAAAAATACCAGGCGAAGACGAGAGGGGAATCGTGGTCCCGGGTGTCCACAGAGAGACCGTATACAAATGCGAGGTTTGGCACTTGGTTTTTTCCTTTAGGTTTTGAGTATGAAACAGTGACTGGCTGAAAACATCCCACTGCTTTTGAGAGATTTTCTTTCCTATCTGATTTCATTTCTCAAGCCTGGGGTCTCCCTACCTAATGCAGGCCCGTTTACTCTGTGGCTGCCCTGGTAAATCCACAGATGGGTGGCGTGTTAGTCACTTCCATGCCCCTCCCTTATCATCAGCCTGAGACCCCCTGGGATGGTTAGAGTCTAGTAGGACGGAAAGGAACGGGAGAGGGCCCTGGGACTGTCAGGCTCACAGGTGCGGCTGATCCGGGAGCACAGGGCAGGTAGAGGCAGAGATGGGACACAGCTGGGGCCCGGGGCTCAGGCCAGCACGCCCCACTGGCCCCCTGCCTCTCCCACGTGTTCCCTTAACCTGGTTTCCTAGCACGGGCTGCTGGGAGCAAGGTGTCAGGGCCCCAAGTGTGTGTTCAGCTGCCTGCTTGGGCCCTGGGCTTGAAAAGCTTGTTCAGAGCTGTGCACACACGCACTGCTCGCCCTCAGTGTGGGATTCTGCACAGACAGGATTCACGCTGTTGAGACAAGCGACCGCTGGGTGTGGACAGGAACAAAGGGCGTCTGAGGGCTTGATGAAGACGGTTCAGGGGCCCTCGGCCGTCATCAACCACCATAGCTTTCTCCCAGGGCTCGTGGTGGGCTGCGGGGCCAGGTTCTTGCTGTGCTGCATTGGGACGTCTCCAATGACTGTGCTCCGAGGAGGTGGGAGCGCCCATTGTGTCCCCAGGGCGGTAAAGTCTGTGTCCCTGTTTTGATTGTGTCCAGGCATACCCATGGAAAGCATAACTGTCTATCAGAAGATCCCACATCCAGGAATCCAAGGAAACCTGAAGAGCTATTTCTCCAAGCAGGTATGTGGTTTTCCTGGGGTGCTCCATGGGGCAGGCACCCCCGTGCGGGCGGGCACAAGACACATAGACGAGGTCTCAGTTCAGTTGCCCAGATGGCAGATGTGCGGCTTTGAGGGAGGAGTTAACCTTTGTGGGGCTCCACTTCTCTGTCTGTGAAATGGGAATGTCTTGTCCAGTAAGGTTGTGAGGATTCACGGAGACGAGTTAGCAGGCCCTTTACATGGTGTCCGAGGTACCGTAAGCCTGAGGTGAATTGTGGCCTTGCTGCTGTGGTCATGGTTGTTCATGGAACGTGGGGGTTTCAGGGGAACTGTAGAGGCTGACGTGGGCCCGCTGGGGAGGGGCCTGCAGTGCTCAGCCAGGAGTCTGGACCAGATGTGGGAGGCCGCGTGGGAACTTGGAGGCTCTGAGCAGAATGGCTGGCTGTAGTTTGAGTTGTTGGTTGTCTTCAACATTTACCTTCAGCCCCTTCCTCCCCCGGGACCGGCTTTTGAGTGGCTTGCCTGGCACTGGAAGGTCTTGTGGAAAGACAGTCCAAGTGCAGAAAGGCTGTCCGCCGGCTCTGTCTGCTCTGTTTCTGGAAGGGGTGAAGAGTGGACAGGGAGCTGGACACGACTGTGCCTTGGCTGACCAGTGCCACACTGGCCTCAGGAGCTGGAGGCCTTGTCCAGTCTGCTGGGTACGTGGTGTCCACAGCTGTGTCCTCCGGCCTAGGGGCCGGCATAGTGACCCACGAGCAGCGCCCCGCCTCCTGCTCACACCTGCTCATTCAGCCAGTCCTTCCCAGAATTCTGCCTCGGCAGAGCAGAGTGGTACTGTCTCCTGGAACATGCCTACTGTAACACCCCCGGGTAGGCTGCCCCGTGTGTGAGGCTGATTGGGGTGGCAAGTGGTGGGCCTTCTCTTCTCGTCACTGCAGGGTGTCCCAGCCAGCATCACGTTTTTCAGTCCCTCGGGCCTGACGTACAGCCTCCAGCATATCCAGGAGTTAGCTGGTGACAGCATCAGGCAAATCCAGGTGAGGCACAGGTGGTCTTGGTGGTCCTTTTCATATTCTTCCTTGTTTAAATCTTTATTAATTGTCCTAGGGTGTCTGTGTAAAATCAAAGCCCCCTGACCTAGCAGACACCCCGACGGCAGCTTGTAGAATTGAAATGTTCTGGGCTCTTGGATTGCAAGCCCAACAGTGCCACTTCTGGCTGGTGCCCTTGGGCAAGTTACTAAACCTCTCTGAGCCTGTTTCCTCATTTGTAATGTGAGGATGAGTACCCTTTGTGCCCTTATGGACATGTATGTGGTAGTTTTTTCTTTGTTGCTTGAGCTTTCCATGTTGTACCTAAGAAACCATTGCCTAATCAAGAGTCATGAAGATTTATACCTGTGTTTTCTTCTAAGAGTTTTATGGTTTTAGCTCTTACATTTAGGTCTTTGATCCCTTTTGAGTTAATGTTTGCGTATGGTGTGAGGTAGGGATCCAACTTTGTTCTTTTCTTATGGAGTTTCTTAAGGAGTGGCAGGGTGGCAGTGTGAGGGACCACAGAAGCTCGGGCCCTGTGTCCCGTTCTGACTTGCTCCAGAGGGAGGAGCATCAGCCCCACAGTGTCCTGAGGTTGTGCAAAGATGGCGCATCTTGCTACCTATGCTCCCACCTAGCTTGGCTCCTGCGTTCTGGGGAGGGAGAGTGCAGGGGGCTGCTGGGTGAGGGCTTCTATCTCCAGGACACCCACCTTCCTCACCGTCACAGCCCTTCTCCAAGCAGGTGCACCGTCCAGAGTTTTCATCCTGAGCAGGGAGGAGGGGGAATGCTTCTGTCTGCCAGAACTGCTTAGCGATCCCCATAGTCCCCATGCAAGCCCTGCCAGCCAGGGAGTTGTGCCCCCTTTACAGGTGAAGCCGAGACTCGGAGAGGTTCCGTGACTTGTAATAGCAGCTAGTAAGTGGCAGAGTCCGGACAAAAAGTCATGCTCAGTCCAAGGCAAGTCTCTGGCCGTGACCATGAAACACGTGGTGCTGGGCAGAGGGCAGCGTCCAGGGATGAGACCCATGTCACCGGGCGTTCTAACCCGGGGTCCTGAGAGGGCAGGCGCAGCAGCTGACGTCCACTGAGCCGCACCTGGGCCAGGCGGTTACACATTATCACCGCATTTCGTCCTCACAGCAGCCCGCAAAGACTGCGCCACAAGCCTTTCTGTGTTATGGATGAGGAATTGGGGGCACCCAGGGGGTGGGTCAGTTGCCAAGGCCACTGTCCTGTGAGTGCTGGCCAGTGCTCCAGGGCCCTGGTCTGGCTGCTCTGCTTTCCCGTCACACCCCGCCACACCCAGAGCCCCTTTCAGACTGTCTGGGCTTTACCTGGTCCAGAACGCAACGTGTAACTGTCTGCAGCTAAGGTTTGCCAAGATGCAGGACACAGTTCCAGCCCCCTCAAGTCCCTCCCCTCCAAGGTACAGCCTCCTCACCTTAGCTGTGGGGACAGGCATGATCTTGCTCAGGATGGTAAACCCAAAACCAAACCAGTTGCCCTCCAGTCAACTCCAACTCATGGCAACCCCACGTGTGTCAGAATAGAACTGTGCTGCATAGTTTTCAAGGCTGTGACCTTTCAGAAGCAGATCACCAGGCCTTTCTTCGGAGCTACCTCTGGGTAGGTTTGAACCACCGACCTTCTGGTTAGCAGCCAAGCACATAACTGTTTGCACCACCCAGGGACTCCGTAACCATTGTCATCAAGTCAGTTCCAACTCATGGGGACCCCGTATGGTCAGAGTAGAACTGCTGCGTAGGGGTTTCGTTCGTTTAATTTTATTTTGTTGTTGTGGTCGAGAATATACACAGCGACAGTTTCTACATGTATAATTCAGTGACACTGGTCACATTTTTCGAGTTGTGCAGCCATTCTCACCCTCCTTTTCTGAGCTGATCCTCCCCCATTAACATAAGCTCACTGCCCCCTAAGTCTCCTGTCTGATCTGTCCAGTCGCTGTTGTCAGTTTGATCCCATACAGACAGACCTGCAAAGAGCACAGTGCCCACAGCAGACATGCTCTGCTAGTTAAGTGAAATTAGTGTTTGGTTTTAAGAAGAGCTCAGGGGATATTTTTGGTTTAAGGTTTAAAGATTATCTCAGGGCAATAGTTTCAGGGGATCATCCAGCCTCTATGGTTCCAGAAAGTCTGGAATCCATGAGAATTTGAAATTCTGTTCTACATTTTCCCCCTTTGATCAGGATTCTTCTGCAGAATCTTAGATTCCTTAGGGTTTTCAACGCTGTGCCCTTTTAGAAGCAGATTGCCAGGCCTTTATTTCAAGGCACCTTTGGGGGAGTTCGAACCACTAACCTGTTGGTTAGTACTTGAATGCATAACCATTCTGTCCACCCAGGGACTCAGTGGCCAGTGTATACAAAGGTATTCTGCAGACCAAGGCCCGATTCCAGTCAGGTGGTGTTCCATTCTATAAGTGCGTGTCACGTGGGACTTGAGTGATGTCCCAGCAGGAAGGCTGAGCGATGGGCCCTGTCCCCACATGCCCTCTTGCTCCCTGCGTCCTGCCAGCACACTGAGGCCCCCATCTCTCCTTGCAGTTTGCAGCCATTGGCCCCACCACGGCACGCGCGCTGGCCGCCCAGGGTCTGCCTGTGAGCTGCACGGCAGAGCTCCCCACACCGGGAGCCCTGGCCACGGGCATCCGGAAGGCGCTCCATGCCCACAGCTGCTGCTGAGCGGCCCCCTGGCTGCCTCGGCCCGCACAGCCTTCCTGCACGACCTGCTGCCCCCTGCTGCCCCCTCAGGATGGAGTGAGGCATTGGGCAGGAAGCCGGCGTCCAACACCCGCCTCCAGCCTGAGTGGAACCACCTGGGGACCGGGGCCAGGACAAGGGGCTGGCAGCAGGCCAGCATGCACGTGACGTCCCTCCGTGGAGGCCCACTCAGACCCTTGCCCGAGCGCTCGCCGGCTGCCAGCCCCTGAGAGAGGGCCCTATGCCCGCCCAGCAGAAGGAACCCCAATAAACCACGTGATCCCGCACATGTGCACGACTGAGGCTGTGCGTTGCTTTCACTGTGGAGCTGTGCTGGGGGGAAACAGGCCTCAATCTGACAGTGACCGACCTGGTAACAAACCAAACCCGCGGCCGTTGAGTGGATTCCGACTCACAGCGACTCTATAGGACAGAGTAGAACTGCCCCATAGGGCTTCCAAGGAGCGGCTGGTGGACTCAAACTGCTAACCTTTTGATTAGCAGCTGAGCTCTTAACCACTGTGCCACCAGGGCTGCGACCAAACCTGGTACGATGGTAAAATGTGTTGCGAATGGAGCAGTTATATAAACAAGACCTTGAAGCTCCTGCTTTGTGAGCTGTGGACGATTGTAGTTCAAACAGAGACTTCCCCTCACAAGTGCAATTCTGGTGTTGGGCGGTGGGACCTGTGATCCTCCCAGGCGTCTGAGAGCCTAGCCGGGTATTTTCCTAGGGGAGCCGCATGTCAAGTGCGGTGCCCTCTAGAAAGGCCCCGCAGAAACCCTGGCCCCAAACCTGACTTGCCCTTCTTGAAGCTTGGCCCGGGATGTGAGCTGGTTGAGTGAAACCCGCGTCTGTGTGTTAATACCGTGCCAGCTGGGGGGGAGAGACCCCTGTGTGGGGGGAGAGACCCCCGTGTGGGGGGGAGACCACCGTTGGGGGGTAGGGGGAAGAGCCGGGGAGGAGAGACTCCGGTGTGGGCGGGAAGAGTCGGGGAGGAGAGACCCCCGGGATGGAGGGAAGAGCCGGGGAGAAGAGACCACCGTGGGAGGGTGGAAGAGCCGGGGAGGAGAGACCACCATTGGGGGGTGGGGGGAAGAGCCCGGGAGGAGAGACCACCATTGAGGGGTGGGGGGGAAGAGCCCGGGAGGAGAGACCACCTTGGCGGGGGGGAGAGTTGGGGAGGAGGGACCACTGTGGCAGGGGTGGGGGAGTGCCGGGGAGGAGAGACCACCGTTGGGGGGTGGGGGGAAGAGCCGGGGAGGAGAGGCTACCGTGGTGGGGTGGGGGGTGGGGGTGGGAAGGTCAGCGCCCGCATCTTACAGGGGGGCACCTGCAGGCGCAAGTCTGCACAGGGCTGTGTGCGGCTGACCGCCACCCCTTGTCCCAGCCCTGAGGAGGGGAGGGCACCACAGTTCCCATCTTTCTTGGGAGAAACAGAGGCTCAAGAGGTTAGGGTCATGCAGCAAGTGAGAGACGGGCCAGGACAGGTTTAAAAAGGCCTTCTGAGCTCCAGCTCCTGGGCCCAGACAGTGAGACTGCCGCTTCCTGTCAAATCTACCTCAGTGGAGAAGCAGGCTGTGGCGGTCATTAGAGCTCCAGTCTGGGGGTGACCTGGGCAGATCCTCTGCACAGAGGGACAGCGACGACCACCTGTCTATCCATGGCCATTTTTCTGAACACCAGGCATATCCATTCCACAGGCTTCCTTCTGACCTGAAAGCCAGACCTTTTCCTCAGGCTCAGCCGGGGGCGCCTACACAGAAGCGGAACCAGCCTCTCCAGGAGCCCCTGGTCCCTCGTTCTGTCTTCACTGTGGGCCCTGGGCCTTCCACTGCCATTTTCCCTTCTAAGTCCAATTTATTTCCTCAAAATCCAACTTAGTTGGAATGAAGTCAGGTCCATCAAACGTGCTGAACCTTGAGAGTCCACTGCACTCTGAGGCTGAGTAATAACTGAGGGAAGTCCGCTTTGAGAGAAAAGCCAACGGCGAGGCTGGCCATGCAGTGAAGTCAACAAGGCCTTTGAGAAAGGGTGGTGCCATGGTTCTCCAGTGGCATCCGATGACAGGAGGACCTGGCGTGGAGAACTCTGAGAGCTTGTGAGAACGGGGGTGACCGAGCCGTCACGGGATGACAGCCACCAGGAAGGCTAGAAGGTGACTCAGGAAAATGCATGGGCCTCACAGGACCCGGGCACTTAGCTGAGGGTGCGGGGCCCTGGGCTGGAGGAGGAAGTCTGGGGAGAAAGCAGCGACGCGGCCTCCTGGCCTGAACAGCCGCCACTAGGGAGTTACGTAAAATCACACACTTACCTGTCTTGTGTGTGCACACGATGTACGTAGCTGCTAGAATGCTCACCAAAACGATACCACCTGAATCAGGATTTTCCCCTTTATTCTCAGTACGTTTTAAACTTATATTTTGTACACTGATCATGTATTTTCTTCATAAAGAGAAATAAATAATGGACACCAGAGAAACAAACTAAAAATCCTCAAACGCTCCCAAGCAAACAAAAAACTTCTCTCAAACGGTGAGCAAACTAGTGGTCATGGTTTTTAAATTCAGGTCCAGTTCTGAGCTGCATGTTGCTAGCGAGGTTGTCTGCCTCTGCTAACAGCTGGTGGAAGTTTGCTGTGATTCCGCAGCTCGCCTAGGCAACAAACAGGCCTGCAGTCCGCAGGCGTTTGCGAGTTTGAGATGCAGTTACCCAAGGCTATGCAAACACTGAAGGCCCTGAGAGAGGGAGTGAGTTCTCAAGCTAACAAGAAAAGTGGCACCGGGATCTTCAAAGCATAGCACCTCCTGGGTCCCGCGACACGGCCACCGCCGAGCCTGGTGGGCACACTTCAGGGCTGGGTGAGAGATGGTGGGATACTCGGCAACCTCCTCTGTGGCACTCATAAAAGCCGCCTCAGGCCCTGCTCCTTAAGGAGGGGAGACGGGGACGAAGCAGGAGCAGGGAGGGCAGGGTCCCTCTGGTCAGATCGGGCCATGCACGCTGCCTCCATCTTCCGTCCGACTCTGCTGTTCTGCTGGCTGGCTGCCCCCTGGCCCGCCCAGCCCGAGACCCTTTTCCATGGCCGGGACCACTCGGACCTGGAGCCATCCCTCCTGCGACAGGCCCAGCCCATCGCCGACCTCCGCGCTGCTCAGGTAGGAGAAGCCCCGAGAAAGCGCAGAGCCCACGTGCACAGTGCACAGAACATGCGTGCACATGTGTACATGTGCGCACACACGCTTTTTTAAAGGAATCTTGTTACAGACCTATGCTGGCGATCCGGGGCTGTCTGCCCTCCTCTGCCTTCACGTGGATTAACTGAGCACCTGCCATATGCAGAGCTCACTCTCTGCCCCAGAGAACCCCCGGCTGCTAGGCCCGCACAGCTACGTTTGCCAGCGGAGGCGGAAGGCCAGTCTTGAGCTCCGCCGGCTCTGGGAAAGGTTGCTTACACGGTTGGTGGTGTGTCGTGAATCCGCATCTTACCCTGATGTTATTTACATAATCGGCAGCCCGAGGTCAGTGATGTCCCACGCACAGGAACAGCGGCGTGTGAAATAGTGGCCGAGGCGCTGATCCCGTGGCATCCGTTGGCCTTCGGGCTGAGCCCCCCGGAGGCCCTGGGGAGGGAGCAGGGAGAGAAGCGTCCCAGGCAGAGGGCACTGCGCAAAGCCCACAGCGTGTTGGGGGACAGGAGGAGGCCCTCGGGGGAGAGGAGGACAAAGCGGGCGGTCCGGGATGTGCCCGGTGGGAGGCGCTGAGGGGCCACCGCCCGCCGTCTCTCCGCAGGGCTTCCTGGCCAAGTACGGTTGGACCGCGGCCCCGCGACCCGGAGACCCGGGGCCCCGCGCCTTCGCCGAGGCCGTGCGCGCCTTCCAGAGCGCCAACCGGCTACCGGCCACGGGGGCGCTGGACGCAGCCACGCTGCGGGTCATGAACAGACCGCGTTGCGGCGTCCCCGACCCCCGCGGCGCCTCAGGTTTCCAAGGCGTCCCCCGCCCCCGTGGCGTCCCCGATCCTCAGGGCGCCTTCGACCCCCGTGGCGTCCCCGATCCCCGCGGCAACCCCGGCCTCCGGAGTGACCGTGACCCCCGCGTCCCGCAGCCCCCGCCGGCCCGGGCCCGTGCGAAGCGCTTCCTGCAGCTGCTCCGTCCCCTGGTCGGCCGGGAGGAGGCCTCCGGGGACAGCGGTGCCACCAGGGCCTTCTCCAAAAGGACCCTCAAGTGGAGGCTGGTGGGCGAGGGCTACAGCAGCCAGCTGTCTGCAGGCGAGCAGAGGTACATCTTCAGACTGGCCTTCCGGATGTGGAGCGAGGTGACGCCGCTGGACTTCGAGGAGGACCTGACCAGCCCCGGTGCCCAGATTGACATCAAACTGGGCTTTGGGAGAGGTAGGAGGGCGACTGCCGTGAGCCGCCATTGCCAGGACTGCAGGCGGCCTCCTTTCTGCCCTTCCTGAGTGTGCGGGCCCCAAGGGCACAATGAGAGGTCCATGTAGCACAAGGGGCGGTCCGTGTAGGGGTCCGTGTAACACACTGTGGGGCCATGTAGCGCAACGTGGCATCCCGAGGGCACAATGTGGGGTCAGTGTAGCACAATGCAGGGCCGGTACAGCACAGTGCGGGGTCCGTGTAGCACAATGGTGGAGCCCGGTGAGCACCTGCTCAGTCAGGCTGACGTAGGTGAACCCCACCTGTGCTTGTCCTTACTCCAGGCCCATGTAGCACAGCAGGATAATCCCCACCTGCTGGCTTGCTCTGGGGTGACACCAGGCAGCGCATCAGCACACTGTAAGCCGCCCTCAGGTCAATTCTGACTCCACGTTTCAGAGTAGAACTGTGCTCCATAGGATTTTCAATGGCTGTGATCTTTCAGAAGCAGATCACCAGACCTTTCTTCTGAGGCACCTCTGGGTGGACTCAACTGCCGACCTTTCAGTTAGCAGCTGACCATGTTAGCTGCACCACCCAGGGACTCCCAACCACAGGTAGCGCCCCTTTATGTCGTGACCCACTCCGAGATGAGGATCCAGCTCCTACCTTGTCCTCCGTAAGGCCTCTTTGCGGCCACTCCCCCCGCCCCACTCCACAGCACTTGGTAGGAGGCTGGCTGTCTACAGCACAGCCTTGGGACTTCACGAGCACACTGTTTATCACAGTTCTTCAGCACACGGTCTCCTGTACGTGTCCCATGGGCATTTGACCCGTGGGCAGGGCAGCCGCCAGCACCGCCCTTCACCGGGGCGGGCGGAGACACTGGGTGGTTACTGCTGCTGCGTCTGCCTCTGCTCCTGGGGGCGGGAGCCTCTGTGTGTCTGTATTCTGGTGCCAGGAAGTGAGGAGCCAGTGTGGCGTGTGCTCTGGATTCACCGGGCCCATCTCCCTTGCAGGCCGGCACCTGGGGTGCCCGCGGGTTTTCGATGGGAGCGGGCAGGAGTTTGCCCACGCCTGGCGCCTGGGTGATGTTCACTTTGACGAGGACGAACACTTTACTCCTCCCGCCAGCGACACTGGCATCAGCCTTCTCAGAGTGAGTGCCCCAGCCTGCTGGTGCCGACGGGACAAAGGGCGGCACAGACTCAGCCCGAGTCCAGAACACAGAGCTTTTCCAGCCAGGTGTCCGCGTCCGTCTAAGGAAGGCGATCAGCTCTGCCAACGGTCCTCCTTCACCTAACTTAGCCCAGCTCTTCTCAGAGCTGCCTCGTGATGGGGCCAGTCCCCGTGGACGCGGACCGCTGGGCCGGGCACAGCACTGATGGCTCGTGTCCCATCTACAGGTGGCCGTCCATGAAATCGGCCATGTCCTCGGCTTGCCTCACACCTACAGGACAGGGTCAGTAATGCAGCCGAATTACATCCCCCAGGGGCCTGCGTTTGAGCTGGACTGGTCAGACAGAAAAGCCGTTCAAAAGCTGTATGGTAAGACCGCTCAGTGAGACATCACCCCAGAGTGCAAGGGAACACCCCGCAGGACCCCACCCATTCCTCATTGGGAGGTGGGTCCCCAAAGAGCACCAAATGGCACAACTCTTGACGTCACCCCCGAGTCACTGCCTTCCAGCTCCATGATGCTAACTCTCTTAGTTAGAAGTGGCCACGCTCAGTCAGTAGCCGAAAAGCCAAAAACCTGTTGCCGTCGACTCATAGTGACCCTATAGGACAGGGTGGATCTGCCCCACAGGGTTTCCAAGGAGCGGCTGGTGGATTTGAATGGCCAACCTTTTGGTTAGCAGCTGAACTCCTAACCACTGCGCCACCAGGGCTCCAGTAGGGAGCCACAGGGGGACATTTCCTCCTGGACTCTCTCTCCCACCTGCCACGCTACGTGCAAACGAGGTTCTCCACCCAACGGCCACCTGTGCCGTGGCGTTCCACGAGAGCCGTGCGGATGGGAGGCCACGGAAGTTTACTTCTGCCCCGAGGCAGAGAGCAGTGTATCCTGGTTCACAGCACAGACCTAGTGGTTAATGAATGAAAGTGAGTAACAATTTAGCACAGGGCTGAAGGGGAGAAAAACTAGGCTACAGTTTTCCACTTAAAGGCCCCTCACAGGGACCATCCCCAGGTCTGTCTGCTTAAATCCTCCTGAAAATAACAGAAGCTAGGAGACATTTATGTCCCCGTGGAAAGCGTGCCCTTGTGAGTGCCCAGAACCAGCTTCTTCTCGCTAATGAAGTCAGATGGCCATCAAAAGGCAACAGCTGTATCTGGGGGGATGGTACACGTCAGCACCCAAACTGAGGCACGTTTGAGAGGGACCAGGAGCATATAATGAAGCCAGAGTGCCCCGCGAGCTGGGACGGCTGAGGCACCCCGCATCTCTCCAGCGACACTCGGCTCAGCGGGAAGGCTGGCTTCCAGTCTTGTATGGCATCTCGCTTTAAGGTGTTTTGGTCCAAAACTCCAGCTTTGCAACTGTCTCTACTCAAGTCACACGTGTGACATACACCGTATGACAAGTGGCCACGTTTTGTTTTTCAGGTCCATGTGAAGGCTCATTTGATACTGCATTTGACTGGATTCGGAAAGAGAGGAACCAGTACGGGGAAGTGATGGTGAGGTTCAGCACCTATTTCTTCCGCAAGAGCTGGTACTGGCTTTATGAAAATCGGAACAACAGGACACGCTATGGGGATCCTATCCAAATCCCCATCGGCTGGCACGGGATCCCGGCACAGAACATAGACGCTTTTGTTCACATCTGGACTTGGAGAAGAGATGAACGCTACTTTTTTAAAGGTAAAGAGTCTGCGGGGGGCTTGATGTCTGTCTTCAGCAAATGCATGGGGAATAAACGTTTTGAGCCCCGACCGTGGAGCGTGTTGTAATGCTCCTGTAATGAATTACCTGCTAACTCCTGTCCGCTCCGGCGCTCCGTCAGCTCCCTCAGAACAGGGATTGCGCTCTACCACCTGACGCCCCGAGCAATGGTGAGCGAATGAATCATGTCAGGCACTGAGGTGTTGCCAAGGCTTTAATCTGGTTCTGGAGGAAAAAACAGAACACGGCGGATGTCCTCCCAGCAACAGAAGTGTGTTTTCAAGGGGTCGACTGACTGAAGAGGCCATGGCTGCACCTGGAATCCCATGCTGGGCCACCCAGGAGTCAGGGCTTGACCCAGACCTGAAGGACGGGTAGAGTCTGGAGTGCCCAGAAAAGGGCAGCGGGACGGGGGGGTGTGTTTGCATGGCTGTGTGTGTGTGGATGGTTGTGTGTGTGTGTGTGTGTGTGTGTGTGTGGATGGGTGTGTGTGTGTGTGCATGGGGGTGTGTGTGCATGGGTGTGTGTGGATGGGTGTGTGTGTGTAGATGGGGTATCTGTGTGTGGATGGGGGGGTATGTGTGGATGGGGGGGTACAAAGGTCAGAGACGGGAAGCAGAAGCAGAGCCTGAGATCTGAAGTGACAAAGGCCCGTTGGTTGACAGCTGAGCGAATTGAGGCCTGACGGGGGCTCCCATGCTGTGAGGTTAGCTTGGAGAGACAGGATCATGGAGGGCCTCAAATGCCAGATCAGGGGCTGGGCTTCCCCCAGCAGGTGGCAAGGGATCAAGGGCGATTTCGTTCAGCATTTTGCTGGAAAGGCAGAAGCTGAGGTGGAGGTAATGGGACAGGTTGGTGGTGGTGGAATGCAGAGGGGTGTTGTCCCCCCCATTCACACACGGCAGTGGGTGTCCCCCCCCATTGACACACTGCTGTATCTTGGGCTCTGCACCAGTTCCCGTCTGCACACTGCCTCTGTGGGAGCAGACAGCACGGGGCCGGACCACAGACAAGACTCCCTCCTCGCTGCGTCTCTCCCTTCTCCCTGCCCCCTCTGCTTGAATCCCCAGAACCACACTGCTTGAACTCACTGAGTTAACAAGGCCGAGAGCCAAACCGAAAGAACTCTGTGTGAATCTCGCCGTAGAAACCTGTGTGTAACTCTCATCTTCGTCTCCCTTCACGGGACACACGGGAAGCATTTAGTTCAGTCACAGAAAGACACCGCCTTAGGGCCGACTTCTCTAGTTCGGGTCTCTCAGATTTGCAGGCACATCTTTCTGTGTTTGAACAAGTCCTGAAATGTAGGATTTATATTGGCGACATTCAAAGAAACTCAAGTTTGGAATTAGGTCATCATGGGCGATGGCTACACCACAGCTGTCTTTCATTCTTAGAGCTTCAAAAACATCTGAAGTTTAATTTGCTGTGAACACTTTAAATTCAAAAAACATTAGAGTAAGCTGCACCCCTTAACTGGACGTGCGTCATGTTGTCTTAATGGTGAGCCTTTCCAAACGTGGTGAGTACGTGGCTGCCAAGGAATTGACGACTTCAGATGTTTTGCGAGCTGTGAACACAGAACGCTCTGACTCGGTGGATTTACTCTGTTGTATGCTGACAGTGTGCCAGGGAGTCAGGATTAGGAACTAAGAAGGAAAGCCTAGAATAATCCCCTTTGTTTCAGACTGTGAAATTAACATTTGGACCTCAAAATGGAATGCAGCACAGACAGCTGCAAGTTACGATTTCACAGGACAGTGGGGAGAAAGCCCACGGGTGGAATTCAGAAGTGCCGGCTGCGTTCCTGCCTCAGCTAGGCCGTGTGAACGCGGGCCGTCAGCCGTCTCTCTCCAGTTGCCTCATTTGCAGATGGGAAGGGGCGGTGGTGAAGCTGGACGAGCTAGCACGCACAAGCTAATGATAAGCATCCTGATTTCCTCTGTGAAATAAGGGCTTCTACTGCCTAAACTCATTGCCGTCGATTCCGCCTCACAGCGACCCTACAGGACAGAGGAGAGCTGCCCCATAGGGTCTCCAAGGCTGTCATCTTTATGGAAGCTGAGTGCCACATCTGTCTCCCCCAGAGTGGCTGGTGGGTTAGAACGGCCGACCTTTTGGTTCGCAGCCGAGCGCTTAACCACTGCACCGCCAGGGCTCCCTTTCTACTGAAAAGGATAGGATAGGAAAACTGCATCAGGGCAACCCGTCAAGGCCACTAACGTGTAAAAGGAAGCTCTTTAGAGCATAAGGGAAGATGAGACAAATCAAACACCTTCATGGCAAAGACCGGGTCGTCTCTGCCGTCGCTTTGATGAGAGCCAACAGGGTGTGCAGGGCTCGGGGTGCACTGAGAAAGGCAAGCAACATGCTAACTGCAGCAAGGATGTTGAAGGAAACGGACTGCTGGGGCCCAACCTAGGAATAATTCAAGGTCTGGGCGGGTCATTAGTTTGAGGGGAGGCATCAGTCAGATTCTAGAAGTCCCGCTTCTTCCTGGAATCACGGCGAAATGCATTATAACGTTGAGCGTGACTGGCTCGGAGCGATACTGAAAGCTGTCCTCTCAGTCGTTTGCTGTGGTTTAACAAGTCATGAGTATTTTTTGGTTGGCTCTCAGGAAATCAGTACTGGTGGTATGACAGTGACAAGGATCAGGCCCACACGGAAGATGAACAAGGAAACCGCTACCCCAAATTGATTTCAGAAGGGTTTCCTGGAATCCCAAGTCCCCTGGACACTGCCTTTTATGACCGACGAAAGCGACTGATTTACTTCTTCAAGGGGTCCTTGGTAAGTAGAAAGCTTTCCAGCCCAGCGCTGCTTCTGCCGTCCTAACTGACACTTGCTAGATGACCACGTTCTTAGTTAAAAGCTGCTCTTATTTTGCTCAAACTGGGGACACTCATACTGCAGACTTGTAGGGCAATGGCAGACCATTCATTACATATGGGAAATTATTAAGAACTTCAAGTCTAAAGGTTTTGGTGCAAAGCCACAGATGTATCTACCTCATTGCTATAAACTGACCTAAAAAAAAAAAAAATCAATGATTTCAGAAAAGCATCTTACCTTCTAATCTGCTTTGCAGGTGTTTGCATTTGATGTCGAGAGAAATCAAGTACTTAATTCTTATCCAAAGAAGATTATTGACGTTTTCCCGGCAATAGCTTCACAGAACCATCCTTTCAGAAATATAGATTCAGCTTACTACTCCTACGCACACAACTCCATTTTCTTTTTCAAAGGCAATGCATACTGGAAAGTAGTTAACGACAAGGACAAACAGCACAACTCCTGGCTTCCTTCTAATGGATTATTTCCAAAAGAGTCTACCTCAGGGAAGTGGTTTGACGTGTGCGATGTCCACACTTCCACGCTGAGCATGTAATGAGAGAAAGAGGGAAGCAGAGACGGTCACAGGCTTGCTCTTCTAAAAGAGAAGGTCTGATTTCTTTTACAAAGAAAACGAACCAGATTTTTAGTAACTGAAGCGAACGTGGTTCCCTAAGTTAAAACCCAATGGAAAAAGCATTATTTAAAAATTTTAAATACTTTATTTAAAAAATCAATTTTTCAGTCAAACAACTTACTAAATAATTCTACTGAATTTTTAGGAGAGGGACAATAAAAGCCTCCTGAGGAGCCCTGCTTTGCCTCCCCCTCGCTATCGGGCTCTGCGGCCGTGGTCCCACAAAGCCCCCTCCCCAACTTCATGGGTAGGTAGGGAGGTAGCCACAGCCAGGGGGCCCGTCAGGGAAGGAGAGGCCACCCCCTAAGGGCATGGACAAGATTTTATTGCACTTAAAAGTTAATGATTCAATGGGAAAGTGTATAGAATCTAGAGGAACTACACTCCAAAATCTCTGTCGTAACAATTTCTGTTTTTCTCACAGATGACAGTGTACAAAAGGTTCTTTCTTGATCTCCACAGCTCTGTCAGAGTGCAGGGCAGAGACTGCTGTGCCCATTTCTAGTTAAAGACACTGAAATCACGAGTGTGTCCTGACGGAGGTCAAACCCAGTGAAGGTCACCTCGTCACTGCAGCCCGGCTCGGTCCATTCCCGTCTGGTGGTGTTTGCACAGACCTGCGTCCCGTTTCTGGCTCGCTGCGATTCATTTCCCGTTCCTCCCCCTGCAAAGCAGGACAGGCTCCACATGCCAACTCCTTTATGCCCTGAAAGCTAGACCACCGAAGAAGGCTCTGGAGCTAGCTGGACAGTTTCATTTTGCTACATCAGTAGATCGAGGCTGGCGTTACGTCCTTTTAATGTTCACATCATCTGGCTACCACCTCTTAACACAAACAAAAATAAACAAGAAAACCAATGTCATATGCAATGAGGGGGCAAAATGTGGGTAATGAAAGTGATGAGAGAGGTTCAGTAGTCTCCATGATCGAGCCTCAAAACACTCCACTTCTCAGGGAGCAGCTAAAACACAGGCACTTTAAGCAGCTTTCATTTAAATTAAAATCAACAAATACAAATAAATGTTAAAAGGACCTTCATAGTCTTTGCAGAAACACTTTCATGTTACTGCTCTGACAAGGGAGATAGCTAGCAGTTATATTTTCTAGCTTAAAAACAAATCTGCCCCTTGACGGAAAAGCTGTTCAGCTAGAGAGAGGCTAGGAAACAAGATAAACACCCTGACCTCCCTAACTCCAGCTCCTTCCTACGTAAGTAGGAAAATCCTTTCTGAAGGAATTAAACCCAGAGGTGGCTCCAATGGCAAACGGCTGGGTTATTCTCTGTGTGTGCTCGCTACTCAGGGAAGCAGCAGGACCCCCAGCCCTATCAGACACGGCTAGCTGTGCACAGCTGCTTAGAGCGAAGCAAAACTTTAAAGGCCTCAATGACTCATTTCTGCAAATGGATACAACTCTGTATCAAGGCCAGTGTGAACGAAACAAACAACAAAGGGGCAGACAAATGGCAAGGACAGTTCTGCCAAGCGATGGCAGATGCCAACTCGCTATCAATGAAAACACCTGAGCAATCTCCGTAAGACAGCAAGCCGTGTGACAAGATCAGCTGAAAACCGAGTTTATTCCAGACTGTTTCCACTACAGCTCCGGGTCCTTCCAGGAAGCAAGGCTGGTGAGCAGAGGGCTGCCAGGCATGGCGGATGGCTGAAGTGGAGGCAGGCCACAGGGGGACGGAAGGGAGCGCCGGTGTGCCGGTCTGCACGCAGGTCCGCAGCACATCCAAAGGCCGTGCGAGCGGGTCTGCAGCACACACAACTGGACAAGTGCCACGTGGCTGCAGTGAGCACATCCACACGCGGCTGGACAAGCACCACGTGGCTGCAGTGAGCACATCTGCACGCAGCTGGACAAGCGCCGCATGGCTGCGGTGAGCACATCTATACACGGCTGGACGAGCGCCACGTGGCTGCAGTGAGTAAGAAGTGTAATAGTCTACTGAGAATTTAGAAGATGGAAGAACTTCTAATGCTTTGATCTTTACTTTGTGAAGTTTATTCGATCTAGTTTAAATCAAAACTCTGAAGAATGTGACATGGAAAAATACATAGACATTGAAAATAAATAGTTTATTTATTCAAAATAGCATTCTTAACTTATTCACAGTTTTGAGTTTAAAAAGGAAAAAAGAAGGGGTAGTACCTATTCTTGATCAACAGCCATATAAAGTCAAAGAAAAGCTAATCCCTTAGAACGTGCACTAAGTACAGAAAATTGCACAACGGCTAGTCTCTGAAAAATCCCGCACTGAGCTAAAAATGGGCGCCCTTCTGTGGCGTGCGGATTAGAAGGAAACGCTGTAGATGTGCAGGAGCTTCTTCAATTCTCTTAAGCCAGTAAAATCATTGGGATAAAAGTTCCTCTGGCCAAAGTAACATTTTATCCAAAATAATCATACCTTAAACCCACTAGCTTAACATACTTCAAAAATACGTAAAAGTGTGATTGCATTACAGCAAGTCAACTGGTATTGAGGTACCATGTGCTTCTCAGAGAAATCTACGCGGGGAGATGGAGGTTTGGTTCTGATCGTAGCATTTCACGTGCAGAAGCCAAAGAACCCAACCAGAATCCATGAGTTGTGGGAAGCGAAAACCGTGTTTCCGCTGCTGTACCTGTTTTAAATGCATATTCGTCGCATTTAATGGAATGAAGCACCAAGTGGACAGACTGGCTCCCGTGGCTGGAAGGCACTGACAGCATTTCTGCGGAAGCAGATCCACGCGCGAGGTCACTGACCGGCGCTGCCGCTGCAGGCAAGCTGATCCAGCAAATGGACCACAACATCGATTCTTTCCAAGACAGCTGTGCCTCTGTCTGCGGTCGCTCTCAAAAGCTGGGAGTAGATCTGCTTGTTGGCTTTGAGGACCACGTCTTCTTCCGTGTTACTGCTGGGGTTAAAAACAAAACAGGTAAAGCAAACGGTGATGCCACCAACAGCGCACAGACCGGTACATAAATAAACAATCCAGCCCGACGGTCACTCTTCAGAGAGAACCAGGTGTTCCGTGAAATATAAAAAGCTCTGTCACCACCGATTCCATACCTGCCTTCCTGCATCTACTGCTTGTGGGCCTGTTTCTAGGCAATAATTTTCAATACATCAATTAAAACAAATACTCATTCTTTTCACAAATACTTGTGTGCCTACTATGTACCAGGAACTGCTCTGGACAGAACATAACAAAACTCCCTGACTTCGTGGAATCTGCATTCTATCGAAGTAGGAGTTATTTAAGAAAACAGAGGGTTCCAGGATAAATGCTAAGAACAAAAAGAACAGATGGGTGAGGTCAAGCTAAGCAGTATTTCTGTATTAAGGCCCCAGGCTACGGACCCTCCCAGTGTCAAGAACAAGCACACTTCTAAGGCACCCGTGGGGCTGCTTCATCCAGAGCGAGAACTATCCAGGACTTCACACACAGACTCCTGACTTCGAGGAACTCTTGCACCTCAATTTACTCACGTCAGTACAGCTTCCCTGTGAAGAATGCCCCTCAGTCAAAGAGGACTATACAGCTGTTGCTGTTAGGTGCTGTTGAGTCAGTTCTAACTTACAGTGACCCTATCTATGTACAACAGAACGAAACACTGCCCAGTCTTGTGCCATCCTCACAATCATTGCTATGCTTAAGCTCACTGCTGCAGCCACTGTGTCAATCCATCTCATTGAGGGTGTTCTTTTTTTTCGCTGACCCTGTACTTTACCAAGCATGATGTCCCTCTCCAGGGACTGATCCCTCCCGATAACATGTCGAAAGTATGTGAGATGTAGTCTCACCATCCTTGCTTCCAAGGAACATTCTGGATGCACTTCTTCCAAGACAGATTTGTTCGTTCTTTTGGCAGTCCGTGGTATATTCGATATTCTTCACCAACACCACAATTCAAAGGCGTCAATTATTCTTCATTCTTCCTTGTTTATCATCCAGCTTTCATTCACGTATGAGACGACTGAAAACACCATGGCTTGGGCAGGTGCACCTTAGTCTTCAAAGGTGATGTCTTTGCTTTCCAACAATTTAAAGACGTCTTTTGCAGCAGATTTGCCCAATGCAATGCGTCTTCTGATTTCTTGACTGCTGCTTCCATGGGTGTTGATTGTGGATCCAAGTAAGATGAAATCCTTGACAACTTCAATCTTTTCTCCATTTATGATGATGTTGCTTACTGGTCCAGTTGTGAGGATTTTTGTTTTCTTAATGTTGAGGTGTAATCCATACTGAAGGCCATAGTCTTTGATCTTCATCGGTAAGGGCTTCAAGTCCTCTTCACTTTCAGCAAGCAAGGTTGTGTCACCTGTATCACACAGGTTGTTAAGAAGTCTTCCTCCAATCCTAATGCTACATTCTTCTTCATATAATCCAGCTTCTAGGATTATCTGGTCAGCATATAGAATGAAAAGGTGTGGTAAAAGGATACAACCCTGATGCACACCTTTCCTGACTTTAAACCACGCAGTATCCTCTTGTTCTGTTTGAACAACTGCCTCTTGATCTACATACAGGTTCTTCATGAGCACAATTAAGTGTACAGTAGTCCATTAAAAACTGTTTTAACAAAAGCTTCCTAAGTTTGCTGTTTGTTCTGAAAATATTTAACCCTTATGATGGATCAACAGATTGTATTTGTGTTGTTACAGTCATTACATGGCAGCTCATGTCTAGTACCCATTTTTTAACGAGCCCAGATACAGTGCAGACCCCCAGCTACATGTAACCTGGTTAAGAGCCGACAGTTCCGTATTGTACACGATCACATCTGAGCCTCACAAAAAACCTGTCTCCTTAGAAGGGCAAGGACTAGTATTCTTATTTTACAAATGTAAAAACTAAGGCCCAGACCCAAACCCACTGCTGTCAAGTCAATTCCGCCTCATAGTGACCCTGTAGGACAGAGTAGAACTGCCCCATAGGGTTTCCAAGGCCGTAATCTTTACGGAAGTAGATGGCCACATCTGTCTCCTGCAGAGTGCCTGGTGGGTTCAAACCACTGACCTTTCAGTTAGCAGCTGAGTGCTTTAACCACTGTGCCACCAGGGCTCCTAGGGCCCAGAAGGGTTATATAATCTCGATCAAGGTCAAGACGTATGTTTTCCAACTTCAAATGCTATGTTCTTTGCACTCTCCCATGAGCCAATTTCCTGCCTTTCCCCGAGCACCTGTCAGCAGGCCTGCCAGAGGGCCAACAGCGGTCTAGAACCTCCCTGTTGCCCCACCTTAAGGCCCAGGCTGTAGGAATTCCTCCTTTTCGTCTTTCACAGCTCAGTTCACCTTTTCCTGACCACAGGCCCAGGCTAGAGACCAGTGCAGTCCAGCACACACACAACCTTTTTAGAGACCCACTTCTCCTGTCTTATTCCTGCTTCTTTTAGCAGACAGATCTCTTCTCTTCCCCCGCCCCTCCCCAGCTCCACCCAATGGGGCTGTTCGGATACATTCACTATCTGCCATTTGGGCGTCAGCATAACTGTGTTTTAGTTTAGTCACCGAAATCTTTGATGACCTTATAAAACTTTAAATGGCCATTTCATAGTAATCAGAGGTGTTCAAAATATGACTTATTCTCTATGGACAGTGATATCACATTGTCATTTTAGCCAGGTGGGTGCCTAAAGAAAACCGATGGCTGCTGGGATCATAAATTTTAAACCTTCTCATCAGTTCTGACCACGCTCTGAATCTTAAATCTCCGCCTTTCAATTTCTACAAATTATTCCCTTCCTTAGTCAGCTCCCATCAATGGTTTCACTGAACCATGAACCCTGCTCAGGGCACCATCATTTCATAGGGTTGTCTTTATTCCAAAGGTAGCTAACTTACAGTCTTTTATCTTCCTTTTTACAAATCTTAACCAAATATTAAATTTATCCATCTGGCCCGGAACAACCCATAAATCTACAAGATTTGTTCTCTGCACCGTGGCCGAGAGCTCCTCCACCTCATGGATTACCTCAACTTTTTAGTTTTTCATTATATTAAACCTCAAAGTCACCAAAAGGTCAAGAGCCTCCAATCTGTCAAAGTACTGACGATCAAAACACAGCACAAGAGCAGACAGATGAGTCTTAATCCAAAAGAAAACCCACGACCTAACAGACCACATCAGTGTTTCAGGCAGGCCAGTGCCAAGGCAGCAGCCCCAGGACAAAACGTCTGCATGATCTCAAAATGAAAACAACAAAATTTTTTAACAAGTTAAATACATCTTAATTTTCTTAGATTTCACGACAATGCTATGGGAACCTAAGAAAATTAAGATACATTTAAATTATTAAGCTCAGTTTATTCAACCTGGGGAGGAGGGGAAGAGCTAAGTAAAACAAACCATAAACTTATTAATATTTCCTGTATTTTAAAGTCTTGTTTTGATTTCCCTTCATTCCAAAAAGGAATGGGCACTAATGCACAGTGAAATGACTGGTGTGCAGCTGAGGAGGCTCTCCTCTGCACAGTATGATCACAGATGTTTTCATCTCCTTATCAGTGAAACACAAGAAAGTCCCAGGCTTAGTAAGCAATATTTCTCTCTGGATTGAAACCTGTAAACATATTAATTATATTACCACCAGTATCACATTTTACAGTCTTTTATTTAAGAAACCTTGAGAAAGTAGCACAAATTAGCTAAACAGGATTTATGTACCATCCATGAAAATTTTAGACAAAGTATTTTTGCAAAGAACACTAAAAATCTGAATAAACAGAAGGTTAGAGGACCCGCCACTGAAACAAAAATTACTAGGTCATACATGATTGCTATGATTATAGAAGACATTACAGGACTGAAACTACTACCCATCAGCCAATTACTTAAACAATCAATTTGTGAAAATAAATGAATTACTGTTTCTCACATATTATGTATTTATATCGCCACCTTGTGGAAACCACTAACATTTAAAAAAAATTAACCCACTGCTGTTAAATAGGAGAAGCCCTGAGTTCTTTTTCAACTGCGTGTCATTACATGACTATCTCCTCTGCCTTCTAGTTCTCCAGAAAGATGGGTGTCTGCTAAGTTGCTATGTACCAGTGACAGGATGTGCTGTAGACACCGAGGATTAGAAACTGAGCTGAATGAAACAGCAGTGTACCTAAATGTTACTGACACTGCCCCCCAAAATACAAGTTCTCATTAGGCTGTAAAGAATTATTTGAAGGCAATTATTGGAGGGTGCTTCTTCTGAGGATGTAGAGAGCTGGAAAAAGTATTGCCCCCACCCTTGCAAAACTACCATTAACAGAATTCACCTGGAGCAACAGAGGAAGGAGGAGAGTCAGGAACAGGATGAGGATATAGAATGTGTGGCTAATTGCCTCCACGAACAAACTGCCTCCTTTGCCATGAGATCAGAAGAACTGGATGGTGTCCAGCTACCATTACTGAACATTTTCATCAAAGAGTCTACTAAAGAATCCTGATCAAAAGGGGGAAAATGCAGAACAGAATTTCAAATTCTCACGGACTCTACACTTTCTGGAGCCATGAAGGTTGGATGAAGCCCCTCAAACTACTGCCCTGAGATAATCTTTAAACCTTAAACCAAAAACATCCCCTAAAGTCTTCTTAAAAAAATAGTTTAGCTTAACTAGTAAAAAAGGTCTGCTTTGAGCATTATGCTCTTTTAAGAACCATCTATACGGGATCAAATTGACAATAGCAACTTGAAATGAGATAGAAACCTTAGGGGTCAAAGAGTTTATGTTAATGAGGGAAGAACAATTCATAAAAGGAGGGTGTGAATGGTTGCACAACTTGAAGAATGTAATAATGTTATTAAATGGTACATGTAGAAATTGTTAAATTGGTTTGTGTTTTGCTGGGTACAGTCTCCACAATAACAACAAAATAAATGACATCAAAAACAACAACAACAAACCCAACACCTACAGAAGCAGGACAAACGATAAGCTCACACCTTTTCTCGAATCCATCAGAGAGCTCAGGTCCCGGGAAAGTAACTAGTCTGGAGTCTAAGGGCAGACAGTTGATTCAGGGAGCGACAGGGGAGTACTTCCTTACCTGGGCACTGGTAAGAATTTAGCTGAAACAGTTAGTGAGCTGGTTAGGCTGTGTGTGGGCTAGTGGGAGTGAGGAGTCGCTGGGCGCTGCAGGGGGAGGAGCAGGCCATACCTCCCCTACAGGACTTCCTCCAAGAACCCCACCAGGTGCTTTCAAGAAAGATTGGGGAGAGTCAATGTAACTCCCCAAAGGAAAACCGCATGGTCAGTCAATGCAGCAAAAATATCTTGACAAAAATTCAACATCCATTCATGATGAAAACTCTCAGCAAACTAGGAACAGAAGGGACCATCCTCATCTTGATAAAGGGCATCTACAGCCAAGTTTAAACTATGGCTAGCGTTAAACTTAAAAGGCAGAATGCTTTCTCCCTGAGATCTTAAGGAACGGAGGGTGGGGGAGGGGTTGACTACAAAGGGGCAGCAAGAGGGACCTTCTGGAGTGATGGAAGTGTTCTGTATGGTAAGTGAATACGAGACTCCATGCATTTGTTAAAACTCAATACATACCACAGAGGGGATTCTACTGTATATGAACTAAAACATCAAACAGACCAGAACTGTATACTGATTATAAGCTGGTAAACAGGCACAGGATAACTGATAACAATGCAGGTATTAGGGTGTCAGGGTGAATGATTTTCTTCTTCTTTCTGCTATTTTCCAAGCTTTGTAATATGGCCAGATTGTACTTACATTTTTTAAAAAGGCATATTATTTATATTACTTTCCTGATCCAAACCTGTAAAAAACCAAACCCACTGCCATCAAGTCAATTATGACTCACAGTGACCCCATAGGGTCTCCAAGGAGCAGCTGATGGATTTGAACTGCTGACCTTTTGGTGAGAAGCCGAGCTCCTAACCACCACGCCACCAGGGCTCCTTTCCTGACCAGCAACTCTGGAATTCCACATTAAATTAATAAGGCCGAACTAACAACTCCAGCAACAGAACGAGACTCGACAGATGATGTAAGTACACGAGAACGTTTCCTGCGGAGACACTCGCTTCTCTGTTCTCCTTGGGAATTTCCTGGGCTCTAGAGCGACTCTGATGTTCATCTCCCTTCTGCGATGTACGTACCTCGAGTGTCAGACTGGAGTCCTGGCTTCCCACTAGGGACAGTGTTAGCAGTGTTGGTAAAACACTGAGGATCTCCGCCCGGGGTCACTCATCTCTCTCAGGGGAACTACGACAACAACAGGGTGTTTACCCTCAGGCAGC
>NW_004443967.1:15363787-15378275 GCF_000243295.1 Trichechus manatus latirostris | reverse complement strand
CTGGACTGACTCTCAAGGCAGTGGTCTACACAGAGATGATGCCCCCCTGGACTGACTCTCAAGGCAGAGCACCACTGAACATCCTGATCACCCACGGAAAAGACAAAGAATACACCCACGCTTTTGTGCTGTCAGTGGACGCCGCATGTATGCTTTCTCCGGGTAAGGTGCTGGAAGGAACTTCTACAAGCAATGGAATTTTACTTACCTTGTTTTCTTTTTAGTTGAAGAGAGCAGTTTGACAGACTGAAGGAGAAGGAATGACAAGCGAGATTCAAAGATGCTGAGGAGCTTTGTCACTTCTTCCTGATCAAGACCGCGAGACGACTCGGCAGCTGGGGGAGGTCCATCACTTTCAGGCTAAAAAACCCAGCAAGTATTTCACCTCAGCTTCTTGGGAATTACAGTCTCATACTAAAGGGTCACTAATCCAGTAACTTTTTAACCAAAACCAGCCAAACAAAAACCAAATGTGAGATCATCCTGATAGATTAGAACACACGCTGAGAAAGTCTCACTCCTGGTAGGTCCTTGTGTGCAATCAATTAACCCTGAATGACTGTCTCCTAACTTCCCACCGTGAGATGTCACGGGAGCAACGTGGAGACAGGTTTAGCAGACGTTTAACACTCGCTCAAACCAGGGCTAGGAGAGTAAGAGGCTGGAGCGCCCTGGAGACGGGGAGAAACGTCCAGCAATAGCAGATGGCAGCGCGAGCGCTGGACAGGACACCTGGCAAACCAGAACGGCCTTCCCGAGGGGCCTGCTCACGGCCGCTCACCTGTCAGCACTGCTCCCAGGACGGTTAGTGGATGTGATAAAAGAGGGCAGAGATGATATACCCTCAGTGCCCTACTAATGGTTTGTGGACTTTTTTTTTTAAAAAAAGGTCAAGGCATACTGAAAAATCTTTTTTTAAAAATATAAACGATACATTTGCAAATTAGAGTTTAATAATTCCACCAAGCAAATCTACCACATTACTGTTAACACTTCAATGTATTTCTATGCAGAGCGTGTGTGTGTGTATGTATACACACACGGTATGCCCACGATGTACATTCAACATTTAGCTAAGATACATAAAAATCAAAGATATGTATTTTCTTCATTTACCTGGTCAAATTCCTCCATAAGCTCCTTTCTGATGAGCTGGAATGCATGCTTAGTTCTCACCATTATATCAAGGGCCCCAGACAGTGTTTTTAATTTTCCAACATTGCTATTCTGACCTAAAGCATTGAACACAAAAAGGACAATTCTTTTAAATATAACTCTAGAAACCCATCCAATGTCAATGGACTAATGAAAATTCTTGTTTTCAAAGAAACAAGAGGTAGCTCATGAGAATCCCAACAAATCTTCTAGATCTAACTTCTGTTTAGAAACTTCCCCCCAGAGAACAGTACTAAGTCCAGGCAGAACAGGAAGTAATACCTGCTTCCTGACCTCCCCATTTGGTTCTGTCAGGCTGAGAGCAGTATATTCAGAATAGGGGTCAGTATCTGAGGCGTTATGGGAAAGGGGGCCAGCAGAGGTGTCTGTGGTTAGAAGGCCACCCACTATTGACCAATTATGTGACGATGGTCAAGCTGCTTAGTGTCAGCTGTCCTACCTGTTAAGCCAGTGTATTACCTAACTGTTCAAAGGCAGGTCAAACCAGATGATCGGGTTTCATTTTATTCCGGGATCTTCTGAGTAACTTTTCGACAGCTATCAGGTACTACAAAGCACCTCTGCTCCTGCTCTCCTGGAGCCTACGTCCCACTGTACATGGAAGTCAGCACCAGAGGATCACCTCTGCCCTCGGCTCCTGGGAGGTGACCACTAAGCCCTCATGTGTAAATGGGCCGGGTGATGACCACCACTCCTTTACCACTGCTTCTCCGCGCCTAAGCTTTTCATTCTGATTTCAATCTTGTCTAAGCTGACCTATCAACATTTTTTTGCAAATAAGGGTCAAGGGGTATATTTCAATATTTTCAGTCACTGAACATAATCTAATGCATTTCTCTTAAGTTTTAAAAAGCACTTCAAAAAGGGCAGAGACTCTAAAACGTCTCTTTTCCTGGTCCCTAACCAATGTCATTAACTACAAGCAAATTAAAAAGAAAAAAATATTGCTTACATCCAAGAGCGATGCAGAGCTCCGCCTCACTCCAGACAAGCCAACACTAAGCCAATGCAGACAAATCTGAGAAACACACAAGTCAGACTTACTGGTCATCTGAAATTCTGCAAACGCTACTCTTTCTAGCTGTACTCTAAGGAGTTCACACGGAGCGTCCTTCAGGAGCTGGAAAAGCTTTACAGCTTTGCTGTAATGAAGATCCGCCAGCACTCGGTGCTGCTTCCTCAGATGCTCGTCACCAACCTAGAACCAAAGACAAAGACACAAATCTTAAGACTCGGGTCTCACAGTAACTACCTGACCGAGTCGTCTGACTGCATCACTCAATGCTTTTCAGTGTTCTCTTCTAGAAGGCTTAGAGTTTTAGCTCCAACATTTAGGTCTGCGATCCATCCTGAGTTAATTTGTGTACGTGCTGTGAGGCAGAAATCCAACTCTAGGTTTCGCGTGTGGGCAGCCAGCTATCCCAGCACCATCTGCTGACAAGATTGTTCTTTCCCCTAGTAAGCTGTCTTGGCGCCTTGAACTTGCTTTTGCCCTGAGCATCTTAGGCCATGGGGGCAAACCTGAACTTTGGTTGGGGGGCCTCATGTGGCAAGAAGAAAAAGAGCCAAGGGCCAGCTCAGAGTGGAAAGAATCTTCTCCAGATCAGGCTGGACCCCAAAGGACAGTCCTCTCAGGAGATGGGCCACCCAGAAGTAAAGCCACGTCTACGGGACTGAAGAATAAGTTGGCTTGGTACTGAGTTAAGAAAGGGGAAAACAAAGAAGCAAGCAAACGAAAACCATTCCTAAGAAACTGTAAGCACAAGACTCCTGGCAGAATCCGAGCAGCCTCTGTGAACGTGGCACTTCATCCTAGGCCTTAGTTATTCTGAGAAACATCTGCACTTGAACACCAGGATTCATACACAAGACAGTTCACAGGAGATTATTTGTAACAGCCACACTGAAACCACCCAAAAGCCCATTGATCACGGAATGGATGAACTATGATACATTCATTTAATGAATACTGTTCAGCTGAGAAAACGAACAGCTACCGGCACCAACGTGCATGCCTCTCAAAAACATCCTGCTAAGTGAAAGGCAGTGAGCCACAGAAGCACACAGTGTGATCCCTTTCACAAAGATCACGACAGGTAAAACGTAAACACACTGCTGAAGTGGCAGAAGACAAAACAGGTAGCTCATCCATACCCACGGCTGTCGAGCTGATTCCGACTCATAGCAACCCTGTAGGACAAAGCAGAACTGCCCCACAGGGTTTCCAAGACTGTAATCTTTACGGAAGCAGACTGCTGCATCTTTCTCCCGTGGAGATGCTGGTGGGTTTGAACCGCTGACCTTTTGGTTAGCTGCATGCTTAGCCACTGTACCACCAAGGCTCCTCCAAAACAGGTATGGGCATGATTAACAGAAAATCTGGGATACTGTGGGTGGGTACAGAGGGAGATACAGCCGGGGAGGGGCACACAGGAGGTTTCTGAAGTGCCCTCCCATCCTTAACCGTGTACATAGGTGTTTGAGTTGTTATTCTTTAAAGTGTACACATACTTCACGTATATTTTCTATGTGTTTTTATAGGCATGCTCTACTTCACAATAAAAATTGCTTTCAGATGGGAGCTAGGCACTACACTCCAAATTTTTCCAAGGTAGCTAATTAAAGTAGATGGCATTTTTTCCTTACCATTGGCATAAATGATATGCCAGCCACTTTTTACACCTCTGGACCTCAGAGGTAAGGTGTTATTCCAGTTCTAATGCATTTAGTGTCAAAGTGGGTCCCTTTTGAAAAGCATGAAGCTCAGCAGACTGGAATTGGAGCCTCACTGTTGAGTAGGATGAGCATTCTATTAGATGATGCTTCCTGGAGGTGTTAGTCTTGTAAACTTTTGCCTTTTTCCCTTTATTTCTGTCAGATAAGCCTTGCAAGCATAACTATGGCTTTCCTGTGTGATAGTTAAGGAGCCCTGATGGGTCTGTTTTGGTTTTTCTGTGTTACATTTGGAAAACCAGAGCTTCCCCATGTAACCTAATGGAAAAGCGCCTGCAGTAAATTATCTACTTAGTCCTAAGTAGCACGCTGTCACGCCACAGATCGGTGGTGCCCAAGTGCCACTCGCCTCACTGGAGGATTGCATGGTCAGATCATATTTCTCAAAATCCACATTATCAACCAAATATAAACACACTCAATTAGTAAGCATGCATTCCAATACTGAAAACACATATCATCCAAAAAAAAAAAAATTAATGAGGAAAAATGTGGTAGCGAAAGGGTTAAAACCTATACTGATATGTAAGAAAAGCACCCAGCAGGTGGAAATTGACTTGGCCCAGAATTCACACTGGAATGCCCATACCTGGTTCCGTAGACAGCTGTGGTACATTGAAGCCAGCCTGTGATGGATGGTCGCAGCCCGGTACTGACAGAGAGGCTGCCGAGCAGACACCGAGTCCACGTCACAGTACTTCAGGGACTTCATCATTGCCTCGCTGACTTCTTTTTCAATCTGTTTGGTTTTTTGAGGAGGGAAAGAAAAAAAGGTCCATAATCTTAACTGTAACCCCACTGCCGTCACGTCAACTCCGACTCGTAGCGACCCTATAGGATAGAGTAAACTGCCCCAGAGGGTTTCCAAGGAGCGCCTGGTGGATTCGAACTGCTGACCTTTTGGTAACAGCCTGAGTTCTTTACCACTGCACCACTTGGGCTCCATAATCTTAACTATAAGAGCTTTTTAAAACGTTTTAATACTACTTCCAAAGAAGAGCTGCTAACAGATGCTCAGCATGTTAAACAGATGAAGAAACACAGCAGAAGCCCTACTGTAGAACAACAGACACCAGTACCTGCTCCTGAGCTTTTCTAGACAGCGGAGCGTAATCCTGCTGCAGAGTTGCCATCGTAAAATAAGTAGTGGACAATTCCCAATTCACCGAATCCCACACGGTGGGGTGCATTTCTCGGGCACCCAGTGACCGGAGAGCTTTCAAATAGTAATCAACAGCCTGCAAGGGAGAAAAAAGCATGTATTTCTGACTAAGTTTGCCAATATTGCATTAAAACAAAACATACTTCATAAAAACCCAGGTATAATTTGGGAGAATTTAGAAAATGACAATATTATGAGAAAAGGAAGAAAGCAAAGCAATGAAAATATTTTAATGACAAAAGTCATTTAAGATGGATGGACCTCCCCAGCCCCCACCCCAACTCCTGTCTCAAGTCTCTGAGCAGCCAGTCCAGGCAAGGCTTCCCGAGAGGGCTGGTGCTTAACGACACACATTTCCCTTTGTTGTTTTCTTTCTAAATGAAAAGTACAGTTTCTGTAACTAGTAAACTAGAAAATAATAATTTGAGAAGTCTATGGATAACTAATTTGCCAGATTTTACTATTTAATTAAAAAAGCAAGGAGAAGAAATGAATCTCCCTGCCCCTGCCGCTCTCATCCTTAAAAACACTGTCATTGTATTTAACTAATAGAACAAACAAACCCATTACAGCTCATTCCATCACCCAGCAATCATTTCTACAATGCTGGTGTGTATTTAGCCACTCTTTTTCCTATGTATATATAAACTTAAAAAAGAAAAAAACAAAAACACAGTCAGTGGTTTTGTTCTTGTTTTTTTTTTTTACATTTACTATGCCAGGAAAGGATCCCTGGTTGTGCAGTCGTTAAGCGCTTGACCGCTCACCAAAAGGTTGGTGGTTCGAACCTACCAGCTGCTCCGTGGGAGAAAGATGCGGCAGTCTGCTTCTGTACAGATTACAGCCTAGGAAACCCTATGGGGCAATTCTACTCCGTCCTACAGGGTCATTATTAGTTGGACTCAACGGCAGTGGATTATGCCAAGAACACTTTTCACCAGTGTCTTTTATATAGCTTCAAACTACTCATCAAATAAAGTGTCCTGCTTTCTTGCACCCTCTCCAACACTGGCTGTTACCATTTGGCAAAAAAAAAATTTGGCAATTTGATCAATAAAACTCAAGTTTTAAATTTCATATCAATTATTCCTACATATATATTAGTCCTTAACTTGGTTTACACGTGTGAATTTTCTGTTCAGGTTATTTGCCTATTATTCTAGTGGACCAGTTCATTTTCAATGATTAACTGTTCTTTATATACTAAGAGCGTATTAACCTCTGATCTCTCAGGCACATAACAAATATTTTCCCTAAATTGTGGGACTGCAGTTTGCTTTTCAATAATGTTTTCTGATGTGCATTTAAAACACTTTTTTTTTATTTTTTTTTATAACACAGTTGAAGTTATCCATCTTTTACACTGCGACTTCTGCTTATGGAGTCATGCTGGGGACTTTCCTTTCCCAGCCCATCAGATGAACCCCTTCCTCTATTTCCTTCTGGGGCTTTAGTTTCCCTTCCCCCACGCCCGCCTTTAACACACTCGATAGGAACTTCGCTTACGCCAACACGACTTCAGAAATAATCATCTGTTCCCGCTAATTCAATTCCTACTGAGTTTAGGCCAGCTTCTCAGAGTTCTAATGATCTGCCTACTCCTGTGCCAACACCACAGTCTTAATTATTTTAGTTTTACAGTAATTTGAGAGGAGCAATGGCAAAGTTAAATGACAATTACATGTGTTACCTTATTATAGTACAAGCCTTCTTCCGGTGAAAATTCCCGTTTAAATTCATCCCCAGCCCCACAGTGCGCCTGCGCACAAATTCGCATAAGCCTTCCCGTGTTGCACAATAAAAGGGCGGTGTTTGTAGCATCGTCGATGGACTCAAAGTTGTGAATTCCCTTTTCAAAACAAGAAAAGCTTTTTTTCCACAAATGTTGCTCTGCAGCAGACACACTCTTGCTCACTTTGCAAAATCACAAAGAAAGAAGGAAAGAAAACAATCCTGTAAGCACATGTCAGCATGAAACCTACCGATCTCTCCGGGCAAGAGTAGGGGACAGATGTGGAGGCCTGCCGGGGAGCGGAGGCCTGCCGGGGAGTGGAAGCCTGTCCAGGATCACCGGCAGCACGCTGCTCTGACCCATTCGCATGCGGTCCCCCTCCATGTAAACTGACTGACATTAAAGTGAGCAAATGAAAACATCGGCACAAAGGACTATTCTGTAAAGATTAAAAAGATGGGCTCCCCGTGGCAACTGAAGAGGTGACGATTTGTGTTTTATCTAATTCTCGTAGGTTTCTGACCACCACTTCTCATCCTCCTTCACTGACTCTCCCTCCTTCAGACACCCCTGAAATGCAGGTTCTCCCACTAGCCATGAACTCTTCGGGGGGCAAAGTTTGCATCCCCAGCTGGCACAGTTCATGGAGCAGTAGGCACTCAAATATCTGCTGGATTTACCTGTTGTCCTCAGTCCTATCTCAGCCCTTTTCCTTTCTGTCGCTGTGTTCAGCCTTTACATTTCATCCATTCTCCTGGGTTCACCTATCACCTTTACGTAAAAGGTTCCCAACCTGTGTCTACCTAGCCCCAGTAATTTTACGCACACGTTTCTAACTGACTACTAAATTAGACTTTTTCACAGATATCCTACAGGTATCTCAAACGCAACACATGGCCCCAAATGAATCCATCACCCCCGGCCTGGATCACCAAGACCACTTGCTACTCCTGTAAACATCCACTGGACTGCACACCTCTGGCTCCTCCCTCTGCTGCCCACCAGCCTGGAAAGCCCTCCTCCCCTCCCATTTGCTGCTGAAGTTCTACATATCACACTGCCCTGCTCAAACCACACCTTCTTTCCAAGAGCCTCCGAGACCCCACCCCACGATAACGCCCTTCCCTGCTCTTCACTGCACTGCACTTGTACTTTACCGTGGCATTTGTCAGAGATACGTATTCATCTCTGGCTTCCAAACGAGACAGAAGACCACGTCTAGGCCGACCACATGCCCCACTGGCTTTTGAACCAATTCAGACGCAGTGAAATATACGTGGGGATGCAGGACACTGAACTGACAGGTTCCAAGGGAAAATACGTTTCTCCAAACTCTACTGTTTGAGAATTTAACAATCAAAAATACACAGCACCCCTTTATGACATAAAATCAAATGTTACGGCTCTGTGCTCAAATCACTATAAAATCAGCATTATTCTCATTGATTAGGTAATTCAGGGGGAATCCAAATAAGGGGGAATCCAAAGAGGTACTCACCTACTCTCTCGCTCTGTAATGCAGCAGCCTGATTCATATAAAACACACCGATTTCATTTCTAATGTTGCCCATTCTCTTCAACACCTGCACGTAGTGTTCTGGATTCTGGCTTTTTAAGTCACTAAACTGTAAGATTTCATTAGCAGCCTCGTAACATTTACAACTAACTGAAAGTTGACTTTCTAAGTCTGTAGATAAATCGGTCGCCCAGGCAAATCCTTAAAAGGAAATAAGAAACATCAGTGTGAGTAACGTGTACCCTTCCTTATTCCTCAGTATCTAAGCAGACCTGGTATTTTTAAGACTAAACAAGAAAATCCCAGAAAACGTAATGTAATGCAAACATACTGCATTTAATGAATACAACTAAGTTTCACTGTAAAGATTCTAAATATTTGCCACAAACAAGAAAATATAATGTAGTGTAAACATACTAAGATTCAATGAATACAACTAACTTTTTAATTTTTACAGTAAACGTCTATTTATAAAATACTACATTTTCTTGGGGCCTTAATGTTTGATTAAAAGAAACATATTCTTCCCTATAAACATGAAACAATTCCCATCACCAAGACCCTACAAGGCAGACTTGTTTACTGGTACAGACCTAAAGCTGCCCGCTCATACAAGGGAAAGTCTTCTTTTCATGGATGGAAATAAACATTCTTTGAAATAAAGCTCTCACGGCTCCCAGAGGCTAGTTATGTACACTATAATTTGCCAACGTAAGTTTTAGTCACTGAAGCCCAACCAAAAACCAAACCCACTGCCGTCGAGTCAATTTCGACTCATAGTGACCTTATAGGACAGAGTAGAACTGCCCCACAGGGTTTCCAGGGAGCGCCTGGTGGCTTCAAACTGCCAGTCTTTTGGTTAGCAGCCGTAGCTCTGCTGAGTAAACCCTGGAAGACTTACTGCAGCCGCCATCTAGTGGTGACTGGAGTCAACTCAGGCACAGGGCCCGATCCAAGGGGAAAAGGCAGCACTCCCGCTGAGGACGCTAAATACGCAGGAGACCGTCACTATCACAAAGACGGATTTTAAGTGCAGTTAACCTGATGGAAGTGGTAAAAACACCCCGAGGATTTATCTGCTGTATTCATTAAAATAAAATGACCAACTGAGACAAACAGAGGGGGAGAAGGAGAAGAAAGGGGCCAAAAAATTAGGAAGTAATACATTTCCCCCTGCAATGTACTCCTCTAGCTGTTAATTGTCTAAAACTTCTTAGGGGTGGATATCAAATGGCACAAACAATTCAAGAGCACAGTGAAACAATCCCATAACCCCTTCAGACTGACGTCACACCCCGCTTACTACCCTAACTACAGCACGCTGATGTCACTGCACTGAGCTGAGACCGACGGTCTGGTTAAGTCACCCCACTTCCCAGCCTTAGAATCTGACAGCTCCAAGACAGAGGGGTGCAATCAGTAAGCGCTGTGAACTAATTTTAAAAACACAATGATCTCTTTATCCTAGCCCCGGGAATCATTCAGAAGGTAACTCCTTCACTTTCACCAAGTGTTCTTCCTTCCAAAGGAAAACCCGTGGCGTGGCTGGCTGGCTAAAAGGGCCACCTAGGGAAACCTCATGTAAAGAAGAGTGCAACAAGTCAACCCGGCTGTCTTCAGAGCTTATTTTATAGTCAGTTCTAACTGCAATGATAAAATATTTCAAAACCGTTTTATACACAAATACACAGGATCACGTTCCATTTTAAAATTAAGAAAGGAATGAAATAAAACCGAGCAAATATCCAAACACTAAGATTTCTGCCACTTTTCTGGATCTGTTCAGACAAACACGCGCTGGACTGAATAATCCTAACGGGAATAAACGGAGGCGCCCCACTAGCCCACCTTGACAACTGGACTCTCTGTGAAGACTGTGCAGTATCTCCTGGTCTTCTTTTGTTTGGTAATTAAACTCTTCCAGGTGCGCGGCTCTGTTGTTTGCATTCTGGGCCAGCATTAGTTGGATATCACCACAGAGCGTCAAATATTGAGACAGAAACAGCAGCACTTCAGACAGCATATTGGTGCAGAGGCAGCAGTAAGTATCTATGTGGAAAGGGTGGGAAGGAGGGAAAACAAAACACCAGTGCTTTAAAAACGAATGAACACAGTAAATATTAAGAAAACGTGTTACCAGCTGGAAGCTTTGCACCACTGTGTCTACTCTAAACTTATGTTGGATAACATGGATGGCTTCAAATACTTCAAGATGAAGAAATATTAAACCACTCAGAGAAGAAAATAAAATGCTAGGTAACATACTCAAGATTGGAAAAAGCCGTCTTGAAATAAAATTTCACAACAGAAACAGAACTAAAATCTCACTGTTCAGATAGCTTTTCTGTTCTCCCCTCCCAGTGCCGACTACATACTCGATGACGGTGGCTTACCGTGGCTCTGCAAAGCCAACTTAATGTACCGCAGCGCTCGCCCGTATTTCTGAAGACTCATAGCCGCGTCAGACAAAACGTAGTAGGCCTTGGAGGACTTGAGGATCAGCTGCAGCTTCATCTTATGTTGCCAAGAGCCCGGGATCATCCCCGACTGGCTGGAGTAGTTACCCTTCTGAAGGGAGCCCACTATGACACGGGGGAAAAGGAGCACATTTTATTTGCATGTAAGTCTTGCTACAAAAACTACGTTCTTTTTCTTAATAAAAACGCTCCATCGTCAGGCATGACTGTCACAACACACCTGGTAACTGCTGCGCTTTACTACTGCAAGGCAACAGAGTGAAGGGGCAGGTGTGCCAACGGGCTCTCGTGGGGAATTTCTGAAGGCGGGCTTCACTGCCGTCGTCAACCCCTTCCTTCTCTCTCAGGGTCACTGACAGAGCCACACTCATGACTGACACCGTCTCCTTTCTCCGGTCTACGTGCCTACCTGTCCACAAGCGCACCCTCCTAAAGCACAGCTCTAGTCACAACACCTGTTCTCAAACACTGACACGGCTTCTCACCACTGAGCAGACCCCGTCGAAGCATCTGAGCCCGCTTCCCAAGCTGCAGCCTTTCACTGCTTCCTACTGCTCCATCCAAACTACACGTCAGTCTAAGTGAAGCCACTACTTGTTCCCTATCTCCTATCTGCACTGTCCCCAATCTCAGGAATACTCTACTCACAGACCAGCCCATCACTACCTTCTCTTCATTCAACAAACGATCACTTTTGTGCCAGGCACTAGAAACAGTGCCATGAAGTTACATGGCCTCTATCCTTGGAGACGGAAGAGACTAGAGGTGAAGCTGGGCTGATAACATAAACCACAACAGAATACACTCAGTGTAATCACAGAGGTAACAACAGCACACTGTGGGAGCATGCCCTCACCCCCCAGTTATAAGATTCCTCATTTTCTGACCAGCTAGAACACATGGACTTTGCAGCAATGAAGGAGCTGCAGTCTCTGTTACGGTTTTGCTGGTGCTACTATGATACGTAAACTCCTTAGGAGTGAGGAAACAAGCTTTCTAATTAATAAACATTTAGTTTTCTGTGTGGGGGGCACCCTGAGAAAACTAAAGAGGAGGAAGATGAAGTCCTTGCTCACAACTGTGTGTGTGTGACCTTTAACACACGTAACTATGACACGGGCAGGCTTCAGCAAGTGCTCACAGCTCAAAATGGTGGGCAATCGAGTAATTCTGACAAGTTTTGAACCTGAGCAGGATTTTCAACAGGGGAGGTGGGGAGGGAAGAAGAGACAGACAAGGTACCAGAGAAAAAAAAAAGAGTACCACGAAAAAGGCAGAGAGATGTCACAAGTCCCGGTGTGGTTCTTCTCACGCCCCGTGGGCTCGAGCACCCGGGAAGCGCTATGTGAAGGCTGGGAAATCAATCTCTCTACCCACCCCAACTACTTCTGTTTATGAAAAAGATAAAAAAGGTCCAGAGAGCACTTGGTATTATTTCAAACACAGAGGCTTACAAAATGTTTTTTTAAACAACTGAAATCGATTTGAAGGGGGTAGCGGGGAGGGAATAAGGTTGGAAAAACAAATACAACTTAGAATTAAATAAACAAGGAATTCAAGACTTTTACTTCAAAGTCCACATGTTCTTCACGAAGTGATGTTCCAGAAGAACAAACTGCATGATTCATAAATGGCATCCCAAGTATGTCCCTGCCCTCTCAGGTGACAGCGGCTAACAAGCATCTATGGAGTTTACTGTGTCTACTGTTACAAGCAGTTCACATATATTACCTCACTTAGTCCTTATAACAACTCTTAAAAGTAGGTACTATTACTGCCTCCAATTTGAGAGACAGAAAACAAGGCTCACAAAGGGGGAACAACTTGGCCTGAGCAAAGACAAGGATCAAAGCTGGGCAGTCTGGCTCCTGAGTCCACGGTCTGAAACACTCCCCAGCTCTTACCGCAGCAGCGGCCCCCTCAGAGAACCCTACCAGGCTGGAGGAGGTCCTCACAGTGGGTAACCGGGACAGTCAGGGTTCTTACGTTTCTGTTAGAAATCTCTATAAAGGATTGCGATTATCCTGCTCTGTTTTATATTTGAAATGAAGGGATATTTTCCCCTACTTCTCATTCACATGACATTCTTTTTCTAAACTCCTTTCAATGAGTGCCTTAATTGATATGTCTGTTGTTGATAGTACCCGTATATTATTCTATTGAAAGGCACATCAACTCAACTCACTTTTGTCCAGAAACAAGGCCATCTGCTTCTCCAGGCCCTCAGGACCCCCCCGGCTGGATTCATCTTCGTATTTTAGTGGAATCGGGGTGTTGGGGTCTGCTGCGGGAAGGTCGCTTTCTTTTTTGATGCTGTTATCCACAGATTTCAAACCCTTAAAAAAGGAAACACACTTACCAAAGTTCAGCTGAGGACTAAGTAGAAGGCAGTATCCCAGCTATACACCGAATAAATCGAGGAATCCTTAGATTTTGAAAACAAACTTTAAAAACAAAGTTTGATCTTAAAGGTTTGGGAAAAACTAATTAGCTTTCCATTTTAAATTTAAAGAAAAAATATATCACAGCAGAACAGCATCCAGAATAACATTCAGACACTGCCAAGTGAGTGCTATTTGCACATCAAGTCCAAATTTTAGTGAGGAAGCGAAGACTGAAATTGAACTCACCTCCAGAACGTAGCTGAGAACCAGCCTACAGCGCTCTTCTGTGTCATGGCAAACCGGAAACGCACAGCTCGGCTTCAGAAACAAACACAGAAAATGATCAGTACGCCACCAACGCAACAAATCCCCCAGGTCTCACTTGCTGGTTGACTACCACAGCTCAACATTTGGGCAGCCATGAGCCGGGCATGACTTGACAAGGAACAGGTTTTGGTTTTTGGTATAAATCAGTAATTTAGAAATCTGCTTGTGCATTCAGCTTAGTGAAGTATCTGATATCAAGGTAAAGGTACTGTCTGTGTTGCAGATTAAACTGTTATAAACATCATCAACACAAATCTTGTTCAGCAAAAAGATCTTCTAACATATGCTGCTTTAAGTATTTAAACTTTACAAAATAACTCTGTTATGACAAAGAGCGAGACCGTGAGTAATAAGTAACCTTTTGGATAAGTGCGTACCTGATCTATTAGGTAGGGTCAACTCCTAATGACCACTGATACTTGATAATACACAGTTAACAAGATCATCAGTTTAGCTGTTGATAAGCATCAGCAATGGTCTCACTGTATAATTTATACGTACTTAGGGGCAGAACCAGTAACAGCACCCACCCACTAAGAGACTGTTAGGTGTAAGGGTCTCCGCCCAGCAGCTCATTTCACTGGATCCTGTCAGGTTACACTTCTACTCTTACTTTACAGAAGAGAAGTGGGCAGATGCTAAGCAGTCCGTCTGAGGACACAGGGAGCAGATGCGGAAGCTGGGACTCTGCAGCCCCTGCCGCCTGCCAGTGCTTCAGAAGGTCCCCTAACGCCGAGCAGATGACGTCAAATGAAGCCGTGTTGATGTGGAAGGCTACAACTGCACCAGCGCTCCGGATTCCGATAAAGGGGCCGCTGCCAACACACCTCCACACCTGGAATTACCACCCAGCAGTGCTACAAGGCCAGGGTCCTGGGATATAAGACAGTTTCCCAAATACACGTGACTTTCGTCATCCAAGCACTACAAGGCCAGGGTCCTGGGATATAATGCAGTTTCCCAAATACACGTGACTTTCGT
>NW_004443967.1:15329925-15363503 GCF_000243295.1 Trichechus manatus latirostris | reverse complement strand
CCCAAATACACGTGACTTTCGTCATCCAAGCACTACAAGGCCAGGGTCCTGGGATATAATGCAGTTTCCCAAATACACGTGACTTTCGTCATCCATTTTGTTTATAATCAGAAACGTTGTTTTTACTCCCTTGTGAGATGCGAGCTGAAAGTGAACTAAAATTGAAATGGACAGTCGATGACTTTCTCCTGTCGCCATTTAGTGACATGTTCACTGAGAGCCATTATCTAGACCTGGGAGATACAAAGCTGTCCGTACCCTCAGGGAGCTGCTATTTTAGTGAAGGGAGACAGACACACACACGTACAAACAGGGACTTCAGACACAGCTGAGCTCCATGAAGGAGAGGAAAATCGGGCGACGGGGGAGGTGGCATGAAGACAGCACACCCCGGGGGTAGAGAGGCCACGGAAGGTCTCCTTGAGGAGGTGAAGTTCAGCCAGGACTTAAGGCTGAGAAAATGGCAGCCACGCAAAGTCCGGGAAAGAGATGTTTCAGCAGAAACAAGAGCAAATGCAAAGGCCTTCAGATGGGGATGCTCTCGATGCACTTGAGAGACAAAAAAGCCAGCGCGGCTAAGGTATATGAGCGGGGAAATGAAGGAAAGAAAGGAAGTCAGAAAGACAGGCAATGTACTAGGGTGACAGAGAGGCCCGCTCAAAAGCTTCCTTCAATATAAGTTTCTGTCGGAAGTTAAACTCAGAGCTTAAACCAAGAGACGATCTGGAAACATAACCGTGTTTCAGTTCAGGGAACAGTCAGAGCTCTTTTATAGCTGACCTGGATCTAACCACAAGGAGGCAGAACTGGAAAGTAGTGATAATTCAGAAAACCGAAACATCATATTGTCTGTAAAAAGATGGACGGCAGGAGGACAGTCAGGACAACCTACGCCAAGAGAAACCTGAAGGGTGGGGAGCTGCTGCGGGCTCTCCGGCCCGACCAGGGCAGGGCAGGTCCAATCTGGCTGCCACGACCAGGGGTACTGAAAATGCACTCTCTCTAGCACAGGGGTAACGCACCAGCCCTCTACACATGGACCAGAGAGACACCCTTTCCTACTCTGACTCTGCATCCGTCACGCAAGTCTATCCAGTTCCCCAGCAATCTAAAGCTGGACAGATGTGCCTGGTGAGCCGACATGACCTGCTGGAAGGGAAAATCCCCCATGTATCAATGACTCCGTTGATGTCTGCTTTACCTATCAGTCCACCGTAAGTTTGCATAATGCGTGGGTCAGTTACCCTGAGACAATTATAAACCCAAGTTCTAGAATTCATAAAGCTAAGGCTTTATTCGACCCAGGACAATGAATTTACTGGAGTCACGCCATCTATTGAGAACCTGGCTGATAGCCTAATGAACTATAATGAACAATGGTTTTTCCACTGACAACATTTTAACATAAATTCTAAGATGCTTACTCTGATTTGATGGATGGATTTGTATTTTTCAGGCACTGACAATTCTCCGACAGACTGGATTATAGCCACCGCCTTGCTGTCCTCTGATGGATCAGCTCCAGCGCTATAGGGCCCATTTTCATCGCTGTCCACCATCTCCTCCTCCTCCTCTTCGCTGTAACTTTCGTCAGAGTTCTCATTTAAAGGAGATTCTGAACTTTCTTCTTTTTTAGGTTCATCCAATTGAAAAAGTTCTGAAAGCATGTAATTGGCTGAAGCAATAATCTTATAAGAAGAAAATAAAAAAGCGGAAAAAAAAACATGTGTGACTGTCATCCACATTGAGCACTTTAGAGGCAGAAATTGCACTATCACGCTGACGAATCTGGGCAGGAGGCCTGCCACCAGGCTGCTCTCCCAGTGGAGAATGGATGAACAGCAGCATACAGGAGGTTCCCCATTCCAAGTTACCAACACTCTGGGTGTGCTCTGTAAAATCCTCCTGGGGTGAGCTGCTTCTGACTTCCTGTAATTATTCCATCCCCAGCCAACCCTCTCAAAGGTGGCAACTCTATCTCAGTGGAGACAGACAAAAGCTTTAAGCATGGCATGACACAGCTAAAATACTAGCAAGATACCATGCCATACCAAATGAAAAAGCCAATTTTCTCCTTACAACCTATGAGCTAATGTGAGTTTATTGTTAACAAAACCTGCTGCTGTCGAATTGATTCGGACTCATGGTGACCCTAGAGGACAGAGTAGAACTGCCCCACAGGGTTTCTTAGGCTGTAATCTTTATGGGGGTGGACTGTCAGATCTTTCTCCTACAGAGTGGCTGATGAGTTCAAACCACTGACCTTTCGGTTAGCAGTCGAGCACTTAACCACTGCACTACCAGGGCTCCTTATCATTTAATCGCAACTAATATTTACTACGCAATCTGTGGTTCTGGGAGAGGAAAAACCCTAGCTAATGAAGGAAGAGTCCATCC
The DNA here is from genome assembly GCF_000243295.1 of Trichechus manatus latirostris. Classification (NCBI taxonomy): domain Eukaryota; kingdom Metazoa; phylum Chordata; class Mammalia; order Sirenia; family Trichechidae; genus Trichechus; species Trichechus manatus. Next base: position 15,361,106 of record NW_004443967.1, on the reverse strand, counting down.
TGATAGCTCTTAAATTTAGCAGATTACCACTTATCTACTCTATTATTTGTTGTTAAGCAACTCATAATCAAAGACACTCAACAGTCTTAACCCCATTCTCTAACCTTCATGTAAACCATGCAAGTTCCATTAAACACCACTACCTGGGTCAGCAGATATTTAAGTCACAAATTGTTTTGCCACTTTTCTTCAAAAATTTTTCTCTGGATTTGGTCTCTAGGATAAGCTATATCCCCCAAACTGGATGTGATAACAATTAAAGTCAACTTGGATCTTTAAAAAAAAAAAAGTGTGTATATTACTAATTTAAATAGCGTAGAACAACTAGCTTTATACAGAAAAATACAGTTGTCAAGTTCAGATAATTGAGGGTAAGAGTAGCATAAAACTGTGGGAAGCATGACAGATTATTTTAAGAGACGCTTTTGTATACTGAAGTATGTAACGTGAATCATGTATACTAACAAAGTGACAAACAAGGCCAATTAGTGTAAGTGGATCTTTTAAGAAATACTTAAAAAGTTTCCCGCCTTCCAGTGGTGAAAGAAAACTAGCACAATGTTAGAATCACGTGAGTTGTGAACCGATAGAGCTGCACGATCCAACGAAATGCAGTGCGAGCCAAACGTGGAATTTGAAGTTTCTGGTAGCCGTGTTAAAAAAGGTATCTGGTGAAATGAATTTTAAGAACATATTTAATCCAATATATACATGCTCATTTCAACAGGCACTGTGTATACACACACACTTCAAAATTCATGAGATTTTACACTATAGCATATCTCAGCTCAGATTAGGCATATTCCAAGAGGCGGACAGCCACCACAGCAGACGTAGCAGTTACACAACATGAACAGAAATATTCATTTACTGTCTAGGCAGCAATGCTAGAACGGCTTTTAGTGAACAGATAATGTTAACCTTACTTGAGGATGCCTGCCTTTGTCCAACAACTTAACACAATTAAGGAGCAATGTCCTAATAGTCCCATAGTGCTTCTTATTCTGATTCTTCTTCATCATCATGTTGCAAGCAACCCTAAAAGAAATGTTTATATCAGCTTTACTCCCCATTCATCGTTCTCTACAAGACTCAAGTCTAGGGAAGCTCTCACTTCCAAGGGAATCTGGGCTATTAGAAATAACTGACTGCTGTACTTTACCGCCACAGATTTACAGTTTTCACTGGAAAGCTGAGTACATTTGGTACAGTTAAAAAATACATACATATATATTTTAAACTATGCAAACCTAAAAAGTATTGAAAAGTCTGGGCTTAGATGGTATGGCTGAATGCTCTAAAACTGTAACTGATAAGGCTAACTCCTTTTTCATCATCAGTTCTTAAAGCATGCACTTATACAAGAGGTAAGGCTAACTCCTTTTCCATCTTCAATCCTAGAGTACTCACTTATATAAGAGGACGGCCACTGGCATTGTGAACGGGTTTCGGTATTTGTCCTCGGTCTCTTCACAGAGAGTTGTGAGATCATACAGCTTCACTATATCGCTGCCACTTGCTGGGAAGAAAAACAAACCTCATTTCACAGTGATCACCCAAATGAATTATTTAGTTCATTCAAGAAGCCACTTACCTTTAAATAGCCAATAGGTATGTCCTTCTTTGGTACAATTAGATTTAAGAAACGATAAAATATTCTGTGCAATATCCTTTATGACTTTAGTAGAAAAATTAGAATTTTCCAAATTGGGAATCTCCTCTGTCTTTATCATTTCATACTTCTGTAAAACACAGATGGCAGGCAGTTTAAGAGAAATCCTAGGCAGCGACACTTCTCTTATTAAAAAGCAACCAAATAGGAAAACGCTGCTGATCATCTCCTTCCTTAGAGCACTGCCCTCCTGGATTCCACACTGTACCGTTCTGGCTCTCCCCCTGCTCTGAAAGCCCCTCCCTCCCCACCCATGGGGGAAAGGCCCGTCCCTCCCCACCTGTGCAGGGGAAAATCCTCCCCCTCCCCACCCATGGGGGAAAGGCCCATTCCTTCCCACCCGTGCAGGGGAACCTCCTCTCCCTCCCCACCCATGGGGGAAAGGCCCATTCCTTCCCACCCGTGCAGAGGAAAGTCCTCTCCCTCCTCACGCATGGGGGAAAGGCCTGTCCCTCCCCACCCGTGCAGAAGAAAGTCCTCTCCCTCCCCACCCACAGGGGAAAGGCCTGTCCCTCCCCACCCGTGCAGAGGAAAGTCCTCTCCCTCCTCACGCATGGGGGAAAGGCCTGTCCCCCCGCACCTGTACAGGGGAACCTCCTCTCCCTCCCCACTCATGGGGGAACGGCCCGTCCCTCCCAGCCCGTGCAGAGGAAAGTCCTCTCCCTCCCCACCCATGGGGGAAAGGCCTGTCCCTCCCCACCCGTGCAGGGGAAAGGCCCGTCCCTTGCCCCCCGTGTGGGGAAAGTCCTCCCCCCCGCCCCCACCCGTGTGAAGAAAGATCCAGTGTCTGATACTAGTGGACTCCTCTGGTGACGAAATCTAACAGGAGCCAGGCAGATGGTGCCTCCGCTCATGTCTTGAGCCCCATCCTCTCAAAGGCTGAAATTTCAAAAAGCTCACTGGGCATCTTTATGCTTTTCTCACACTGAACACATGGTGAAAAACACCTGCCACCCTCCCTGCCTGACCCAGTTCAAGGCCCCGTCTCAGCCGAGCCTCTGAACAGCTGGGGTCCCCTCTGACTCTTCCTCACCCCCTGCCCCCACCAATACCTCACACCCCACCACTAAATGGCCTTTTACTAAACGTTGCCACTTTTAGGGTGATGGTATAACCAAACCCACTGCTGCTGGGTCGATCCCGACTCATAGCAACCCTATACAACAAAACAGAACTGCCCCATAGGGTTTCCAAGGAGCAGCTGGTGGATTCGAACTGCCGACCTTTTCGTTAGCAGTGGAGCACTTAATCACAGCACCACCAGGGCTCCTGATGGTGTAACAGTGGCTCTCAATCAAGGCCCAAATCAGCATCACCCACAAAGCTCTCCAAAGAGATCCCACCTCTCCCAGAGGACTGAGGGCCCAAGCAGGTGTGTTTTCTAAGAGGCCACGTGTGACTCTGATGCACATCGCAGGTTAAGAATCACTGGGCTGGAGGACAATGGCCTCAGACCAGCTGAAACACTGCCACGATCAGTCCCGAGCACAACTCACTTGGGCTCCCTCCCCCTCAGTCTTCCTCTCTAACAAAAGGAGATAACAGCACACAGGTAGCTAAGATCCAATCAGTAATGCACTTGCTTAGTGAAGAGTCTGAAACAAAACAGGCACTCAGTAAGTGCCAGCGGTTATTACCACGGCTGACTGTTAGTATCTCCTCTGCAGTTTACGTATATGACGCTACTCAATACAGTGGTGCAATGCTTAGCCAGTCTTGGTCTCCAAATCTCCCGTCTGCTCTATAATAATATTCCAACACAATGCATTTTACCTCCCAGGTGCAAAGCCTTCTCTGATAGCAGATCACCAACAACAACACCAAGGCCAAAGTCCTGAGTCTCACATTCAAGATTTTCCATTATTTGGCCATGATTCTTCCAACCTTATTTCCAGCTCTTCTGTTACATGAATCCTATGTTTCACAAATTGGATTCATCACCATTCTCCATTCACTTACTTACAATGGCCTTTTAAAATACACCTCTTTATTTTTTTTAGATGTGATTATTCAAGACCCAGTTAAAAATGTCACTTCTCCCATGATGCCTTTATTTCACACCAAAACAAGCGATCTCAACGCCTCTGACATCCAGACTTCGGAGTGCACACTATGCTTCTGATACTTACGTCTCTTCTCCTGCCGTCCTCTTCTGACTTTCTAATAGGTCACAGCTGAGTAACAACGAAATCTCAGTCTTTGTTTTCCTCCAGCATTTAGGATGAGGACAAAGTGCCTTATAAACAGTACGTGCTCCATAAGTAATTTGCGAAATTAGCTATCTACTGTGTGCAATTTTTTCAGTGGTGTTTTTCCCCACCAGAACTCTGAATAAACTCAGTAGATATTTGTATACTGAAGAAATACATTTTCAGGTAATTACTGTAGGTGTCTGACATTAAAAATGGGTATTCTACAGCTACTAATGTAGGTTTCAGTATATTTATGACCTTCCCCCAAATTACCTATGAGGGTATGCTCTCGTAACATCTGGAATTCTGACATCAACTTAAGAGCGAACACATTCACATTTCAGTTTACTCGCAGCTCTCCTCCCTGTCTAAAATACACCTTAGTCCTGAGGGGCCTTAAAAGCCTTGGTGAGGTGCCCCGTGCGCCACTGTGCGCTGGAAAGGTCATCAGACAAGAGTGACGCTGTATCTTACCTGCACAATTCCATTGACATGAAAGCACATCACAAGCTCTGGTACATTGCATATCAAGTTGTCCAACCAATAGTCAATTCCAGTTAGCACATTAATTGGTTTGTTGTTATCCCTGAAAATATACATTTCTACTGTTATTTGGTTTAACAAGGATGTTCCATCACAGATCATCTGAGACGTTCCCCCATTTAGATGTTTTAATCTGTTCTCCCTAGATGGAAAATGCCAGGTACGCACACGGGGCTCAGTGGGTGTGTTAGAGTTTCACATACTTCCGGAAGCTGTTCGCCGTTTCTGGCTGGCTACCCATAAGGATTCAGTCAATGAGAGGGAATCATGCGGCAGATGGCTGTGAGGACGCTCCACGCTCCTCGCACAAGCTGAGGTGCGAGACTGACCAGCCCACGTGACAACGCCTGGGTCACAATCGCACTGGCTGCTATGGGCAAGCTGGAGCACTAAGGAAAACGCTCACAGGGAGTTAACAGGAAACCGGTAAACCACTCTCTGAAGTGATTAAATGCATTCTGCTGTGTTCTCACAGCTGTAGATTCAGACGTAAGAACAGGCCAGTCCATTTAATTAAGAACTAGAAGAAAGACGGAGCTATAGAGCTTTCAGCGTTTGCTGATAAATACCGCCCTCCTTCCTGTGGCCATTTCAGTCGGGGGGGAGGGGAAAAAACCTAGAAAAAGAGGAGGTGCCTAACTAGCTAAATGAAGGCAGATGGAGCACTGACTCTGAAGGAAGAACTTAAACAATTTAAAATCAAGGAAGGGTATAATTTTGGGTTACCTGAGACGTAAACTGACCGCTGGATATCTGCCTCCTCCAAATATAGGCATGTTGGAGCCGACCAGCATATGTATATCTTCAAACGTCCACAAAATATTCCGAACAAAATCATTTTTAAGACCCTTTGATTTGAAATAAAATACGAAACATTATAATGATCAGAAGAGCCATAGTTCCTCCCCCCGCCCCCGTGATCCCCAAAAAGACTAGAAAAAGGAAAAGACACAGGGAACAAAGGAAATTAAAGTCACAGAGCCGGGAGGCGACAGGGAGGCTTCAGAAAGTGGTTTCCAGGACCAAGGGGACTCTTTCCCGACCAGCTCCAATTCAGACGCGTCGTGAGTGATGAAGGCGCCTGGGGGTTAGGCGTCTCGGCCTGGGTACCACGGAAAGCATACCTGACTGTTCTCCCCGTCATTGAATAAAGTAGTCAGGTTTTGTTCTTTGGGTGCTGAGGCCACATGCCCCACTATGTATGAGGGTTCAAAAGGCTCACTTTCCTGTGAAAAGTGCAAGCATAAGGGTGATTCTGCTGCCGTCATTGCTTCAAGATGGCCCATTTTTAAGAGTACAACAGAAACATTCAAAGCAGACACCTCAAATGTACTTTTGTGAATTAGGACTAATACAAATCAATCATTAACTCTCATCATGGGATAGCTCGCTTCAGCTCTTAATTTCCACAGCAACCATAATAAACTAATCCTATTTACACAGGTATTACTCAGATAATAAAGATGAAAGCTTTCAAAGTTTTTCATTTCTCTCTTTTTTTGGTGACTGTACCACTGCTCTTTCAGTCCACCCCATCTCTACTGAATTTAAATGTTCCTAAGAAACCTCAGTCATGTTTTAAAAAGACACTTATCTTTATAATAATCTCTAGCATTTCTTAACATATGTTTCGCTGATGTCATGATACTGCAGGGTTTAAAGTCAGGAAAGGTGTGCAGCAGGGTTGTATCCGTTCACCATACTTATTCAATCTGTATGCTGAGCAAATAATCCGAGAAGCTGGACTATATGAAGAAGGACGTGGCATCAGGATTGGAGGAAGACTCATTAACAACCTGCGTTATGCAGATGACACAACCTTGCTTGCTGAAGTGAAGAGGACTTGAAGTACTTACTGATGAAGATCAAAGACCACAGCCTTCAGTATGGATTACACCTCAACATAAAGAAAACAAAAATCCTCACAATGGGACCAATAAGCAACATCATCATAAACGGAGAAAAGATTAAAGCTGTCGAGGATTTCATTTTACTTGGATCCATAATCAATGCCCATGGAAACAACGGTCAAGAAATCAAATGACGTATTGCATTGGGCAAATCGGCTGCAAAAGACGCCTCTGAAGTATTGAAAAGCAAAGATGTCATTTGAAGACTAAGGTGCGTCTGAAGCAAGTCATGGTATTTTCAGTCACCTCATATGCATGTGAAAGACGAACAATGAATAAGAAAGAGCAAAGAATTGATACATTTGAATTATGGTGTTGGCGAAGAATACTGAATATACCACGGACTGCCAAAAGAATGAACAAATCTGTCTTAGAAGTATAGCCAGAATGCTCCTTAGAAGCAAGGATGTCAAGACTTAGTCTCATATATTTTAGACATATTATCAGGAGGGACCAGTCCCTGGAGAAGGACATCATGCTTGGTAAGGTAGACGGTTAGCAAAAAAGACGAAGTGCCTCAAAGAGATGGACTGATACAGTGGCTGCAACAATGGACTCAAACAGCAACGTCTGTGAGGATAGTGCGGGACCGGGCAGTGTTTCATTCTGTTGTACACGGGGTCGCTATGAGTTTGGAACCGCGCTGACAGTACCTAACAACAATGTGCGTTTCACATGATACCAGTCCCTGGGATACTAAATGAAAACTTCCCAGAGTCAAGTTTGAAAACTGCTGCTTACTATATGGTCCCTGTTGGGGAGCAGCAATGTTTTTTAGCATTAAAAACGACTCTAAGAGGTCCTACAGTAGAAAAATCTACTTTACCTCTGTATAATCTGGTGTTTCCTAATCTTACTTCATCTCAGGACACTTTCTGTTCTTAATACATTCTGTGGAATACACGTTGGAAAGCACCTGGGAAGGGGGATGTCCGACACTGGGTAAACTACCATTCAATTTTCCAAACATTAGGACAACTGCTGTTAAGTGATATCACAATTTCTATGGTGGCTAAACAGCAACACTACTTTAAACCTTTAATGTCAGTGCCCGGCAGACCCCAACACGGGCAGGCACCTGTGTGCTGCTTATTCCACGTGTACGCCGATAGGCTCAGCACCTGCCTGCACAGGTAAGCGTGTGCAACTGCGGCACAGGGACGATATCTCCCACTTTTGATGTGTCTTGCCTTCTCCGTAAGAAGTTCAAATAACAGAACTTCACACTCCTTTTTTACTATTTGTTTATACAGACAAGTTGTCAACCTATGTACCAAGTCCCAAAATTATATTTACCAGGTAGTTGCTTTTGTTGGATTTGAGTTCTAGGTTTCAAAGGTCTCGATGTTCTCCATAAAGGTTTGGCTTCAAGGCCACATCACAAGTACCTATTTAACCTCTATCACTGCTTAAATACAGGCATCTAACAGTTTAGCTCTGGGAACAAGTATTCATGAGGTGACAGCTTAGGGAAAAAAAAAAAATAGATCACTAAATGTTGTACTAGGCAGTATTATAAGATAACTATCCCATGAAAGACTCATTTTATGTCAGCCTAGCTCTGAGACAATCCGACTGAGTACAAGGTCCTCCTAAACATGTTTGGAGGACGCGCAGAGTATAGTGCTGCTGTAAGAACAGGTCTGCATGCAGAAGGAGCCGAGCTGAAACCCTCGCTCAGACTTCACCAGCTATGAAGCCATGGACAAGCATCTGCTTTTAGGAGCTTTAGCTGATCTGTAAAACGGTATCATTCATACTTAACTAGATATGGCAGCTCCAAGGATGAAAAAAAAATTACGTTCACACGTATTTCAAAGTACCTGGCCTAAGAGATGTTAATAATGCCAGTTTGCTTCCTCCACGTGCAAGTTTACAAATCCTCAAACGCCTCCAGGATTTTTCTCAACAACCCTTAAACAAGTGGCGAGGATAGATAAGACCGGGCGATGGGTGAGATGGGGAAGAGGGGAGGAGTACTGTGTGGCCCTTTTTGTAAGGTGTGGGTGTTGAAGTCAAGAAACACTAAAAGCACTTCTAAAACTCCTTTAGTGAAATATAATCACATATAGGAAAGTAGACGAAACAAAATAAAATACGATGACCAATTACCAAGCCAACCACCCATGTACCATTACTAAAGTCAGGAGGTGAAACACTGCCGACAGCCCAGCACCCACCTTCTCAATCACACACCTCCCCACCCGCCGTGGTTACCACTACAAGGACTTCTTTCTTTTCCTTCGTTTCCCCACCTTTGGAAGAAATGTATATGCATTACATAGTTTTAGGAGACCGTTTCTCCATCTTAAAACCTACTAATAGTAAAATGAACTTAAATGTACTTGCTTCCTGGAACCCTATACTTTGTGAAGGTAGAAATGATCTGGCAAAATAGTGTGCAATATGTGTAAACATATAACAAGAGGAAAAAACACAGTTCACCAAGTTAAAGATCTTATTTTATCTTCTTCAAGTTATCGATATATTTTCCTGAAAAAAGACACATCACAACTTACATCTACAGAGTTATTTTATTATTTGATAGACACTGTAAGGACGAAAATAAACAAACAAGAAATAAGAAGAAACCAAGAATACAAGAGACAGAATAGACAACATTCTACTCTCTCTTCCTTTCTATAGGTTTTATAACACGAACACAGGTTAAGGATTCAAGAACTTCATCCAGAAAACCTTAAGGGCTATTTTAGATCTAACTATCTAAGAGTTAAGGTAAGAAAGTCAGTATTTAAGTTATGAACAGACCTGCAATTCTTAATATTTGATAGGTACTCACTACATATAAAGGAATCCTGGCGGTACACTGGTTAAGCGCTCGGCTGCAAACTTAAAGGTCAGCAGTTTGAACCTACCAGCTACTTCACAGGAGGAAGATGTGGCCGTCTGCTCCTGTAAAGTTTCACAGCCTTGGAAGCTCTGTGGGGCAGTTCTGCTCTGTCCTGTGGGGCAGTCCTGCTCTGTCCTACAGGGTCACTATGAGTTGAAATCGACTTGCAGGCAGTGGGTTTGGTTTGGATTTACTACATATAATTAAAAATACACTATACTGCTAGCTATATTACATATTATAATACTTTTAGGGAGATAATCAGTATTGATAAATACACTTGTAAGCTATTTAAAATGGTAGTGAAAACTTGAAAATATTCTGAATTATTTAATCAAAAAAAAAATGACGTAGCTATTCATTTATTCATTTAACAGTTCTTATAAATTCTATTTTGGAAAACTAAATAAAGTACTCCCCCACCCCATTTAGAAGTAAATTAATAGGCTATTCTTCCTCCTGCTCATCTATTTTTATTAACAAGACAATTGGTCTTACCGCTGAATTGGCACTTAAGTACTAACTGACCTGATTAGAAGCACTGGGATCTTCTGAAACGGAAGAAGGTACTTCAAAAGGGGCGGGCCACGAAGCCCTTTCTGAATCAGTTGTCTGAGCTGGACTGGACGATCCCTGTTGGTCTGCTGCAGAGGGGACGGGCTGAGCAGCTCCATCACCACTGATACTAGCCAATCAGAAATAAGACTCATCAAACTGTTGCTAAAATTAGTTTTATGTAACAGTCTACCGGTTTTTAAAAACTAGATTCTGTAATTAAACATACATCTTGTACAAAAGCAATATAAGAGAAGGTTAACAATGTCACAGTGGCAAAACTTAGATTATTTCCTTTACAAGTTCCAAATTAAATTTTAGAGCAGAATTTCATTTCTCCTCTTAACTCTGAGATAAAAGTAAACAAGTTGCGAAGTACCTGTAATATAAAAACTTGGAAAGGATAGCCTTCTGATACCAGTGCTCCTTGCTCTTCTTCTTTCTCTGCCACTTCTGGTCAATAAGTCTTTGATAAAATTCTTTCAACCATGTCCAATCTCCAGTCTGAATAACGTAAGAAATTATTAAATAAATACCGCAAGCATGTAGTCAAACAATCTGTCGTCAACTACTCTGCTACTGGAAACACTCTGTATTTTTTTGAACACTGTTCCATAAGGACATACTCAACATTCTAGCTTCACTTTATATCACCTTTTGTGAGAAACTTCCCTGCCCTCTTCCTTGCCCTAAGCCAAGCTCTCCATGTTTTCTCTCGCACCTGGGGTAAGCCCCACTATGCAGAGTATTGAAACGATCCGGGCATGTTTGTAGACCCAAAGCTACTAAGCAAGGACTGTGGAGTTTTCACTATCACATCCCAAGACCTGCATGGTGCCTTGCACGTGCGTATACACTGAACTGAGCCCTGGTCTTTGCAAAGGGGAAAGCATTTATCTCAAGTATCAATTTAAATAACTGGAACTTGTTTTCCTTCATCAAAGCATTGCAGGAATATTCTTTACAGAGTGGCCTATGCAATGGTAGGGTCCGTGACAGGGTGGCACACAAGCCTTGAGGAACTTTACATCACTGCAGCACAGCTAGCGTGTTTACAGAAGTATCAATCGTTAACACATGGGAGTCCTTCACCAGCATGGAGTTTGAGAAGCCTTGCTTTGAGAGAATCAACTCATTCTGATTAACTATGCAGTCACGGGAATAACTTCACGTTTTTCCCATTTCCTGGGAGCCATGTTTCATGAATCTTTCTAATGGAGACATCAAAGGATTTTTCAAAATTGAAGCTAATCCCTTCAACGTCTATAGATTTCTCTCAACTTTCTTCAGTGGTTTCTTTCTTTCCCTTGTAAGAATCCTGGCTGTTGGTGTCCATAAAGTAATTTTCTTCCCCATTCTCTCTTTCTCTCTCCTGTTTTTTTTTATTTTAAAGCTTTATCTTTAGTGAAACTTTTCATTCCTTGATTGCTGAAGCACTCTACTATTTTTCCACTTTGGCCTTTCTCTGAAACAAGCTCGTGTTTCCAGTGGTCTGAAGCAGTTAGAACAACAGGCCTGTGGTCGTTTCCCAGTGTTACCTGTGAGGACCTCATGAACAGCTCTTGGATGTCGAGCTCGTCCAGCAAGAGCGTCCTTCCTATGCGGTGCACTGCCATGCTCACGTGGGACTTGCTGTATGGAATCTTCAGGAGCTTTTTAATGTTCTGAAAAAAATTAGAAGGAAAAATAGTTTAGAAAGACCTTTTCATTATGATTTCAGATCTTTCAAACTTTATTCAATTTAAATGCGTAATAAGGCTTACTTCCTTAAGGTTACAAACACGGTACTTCACACAAAGAGCTACACGCAAACACACGGAAGACAGGGCTTTAAAGCCAGAAATACCTACATGTTATGAATAATACTACGTCAATGTACATGACGGTCAAATGTTTATTTTTATACGACAGAATTTCTCAAAGTCAAGCAGGTATAGGTCACACTGTTGCGACGACCTGGACTTTCAGCAGATCAGATACACCTGGCCAGCTACAGTTGGCAGACTTTACTAGAATCATCATTTCTAATTCTCAACAGGTAGCAGATACAGGACAATCCCAAACGTTATCATCAGTTTTAATTACGATTATTAGAATATGAATATTAATATTATTACCACTGCCAGTGTTTTGGGGTTTGTATCCTCCTCTTTAAAGAAAAGAGATGTAGTAAAGAATGCTACTTTAATAACCAAAAATGTGTTCAACAATGAGATAGTTTTATCTTATTTAATCATCCATCTCTTAGACTAACAGTTAAGACAAAACAGAGCAGGACAGAAAACACCTAGCACAGAACACGCCCAGAACTGCATTAAGCAGTAAGTGACACTTACTTCAGAGTCAGAGACAACATCCACGTCATTTCCCACCGAATCAATAAAGTCGTACGCCATACCAAAACTAACAAAGGGAAAAGGGCCACGGGTTAAAAGGGCACGCTCAGAATGATGCCAGGAGAGTTTAAAAATAGAGTACTGCATTTCATTGCTTCCAGGATACACATTCCCCACACTTTAACATCTTGAAAATCAAGAAGCATAGCACCACTACAGCTGGCTGGCTTCTCCTTCTTAGTGGCACAAAAATAATCATGTGTCTTAAAATCAATGACATCTTAGATTTGATGAAATACAGCCATGATCATTAGAAGCAATTAGTTAAGAAACAATTAGCATAAAATCACTTAATCACTATTTTTATTTTTGTAATCACTAGACCCAAAAATCTCCAAGAGAAAACAGCCAGTTCAAGATTTTATTCTTTTCAGGCGGGGAGACAAGAAAAATAAAACCAGAAAAAGGTGTCAGGATTTTAGTTTTGGGGACTGTGTCCCCAGTGAGGTACAATTCTTTTTTTAAAAAAATGTATGACACCAATTTGGCCAGAAGGAGCAAAGAGCAGCAGACTTCTGTCAGGTACCTTGTGAGGCACATCTATAGTCTACCAGCCTGGAAGGTACACGTCGTCACCATCTTCAGCCAGTAAGTGGCAGGGAGTCACTTTCAGGTTCTTTTCTTCCTCTAGGACCTCAGGCCACTCTCTCAACTTTAAATACCCAACACGCTGGGTTTCCTACAGCAGGCTTTCTCAGACCAGACACTCCACCCTCGTTTAATGAAAAACTCCACAGGACACATCGGGTGTTGTTAAAGGTCTTCCTCCTCAGGCATCACCCTGATTCTTTGTATTTAAATACTCAAAAGGCACGCAAATTGGTTAAAAATTATATGGCTGATGGAATTTTAGTGATCAAAACTCAGCTTTGTTAATAACATGATGTAGACTGGAAAGAAGACAGCATATACAATCAAAATCTTCACATTATAATTTTAATACGGGAGGAAAAAAGGACTTTGAAAGTCATATCAGATCTTTTTCTAAAGAGAAATTTTGGCAAGTTGATGAGCATTACAAATTAAAGTTTTGAGGAGGACAGAAGGGCAGGTAAAAATGCCTTCAATTAATATTTACTTAACATTTACCTTGAAAACGGCTTGCTTCTCTTACTATTGCCAAGAATGGTAGTTCCTGCTGGCCCAAGTTTGGCACTCTCCCGTAACCAGTTGGCAGGTGGGAGCTTCAAGTCTGTTTTCTCTTGGAGGCGGGCAAACGCTGTGCGAGCAGGTGCGGACGAGTATTTCACCACGGCTCGGCTCTTCACTTCATTGCCTCCAAGGAATACAGCCGATCCCTAATTAGCGTATCGAATGAAACTTCAATGAGCATTAATTGGAATTAAAACCCCACCTTTACGCACACACAAACACCCGCATCAGGCTTAGTAAGGAAGTATGCCACATATTACTAATAAACATGTGGGAAGCAGAAGATGTCACATTTATTTAGCTTTTTTCCCCCACATAATTTCAAAGAAAGAAGATAGTCAAGTACAACAGCTGTGGTTATTGGCTAGGAAGGAGGCCAACCACTCTATTTTTTAAATGTATTCACACTGATGGAGAAACAAGGGGAGTTAACAGTATCATGCTACCTAAACACTAAATTGAATAAAGCCTGTTTCGTATTAAAGACTCATGGAGGCCCCAAGTGTTACAGGGTAGAGTAGAACTGCTCCATAGGTTTTCTAGGTTACAATCTCTAGGGAAGCAGTTCACCAGTCCTTTCTTCTGAGTAGTGGCTGGATGGGTTCAAACTAGGTTGCCAGACCATGGCAAACTGCTTGAGCCACCCAGGGACCTTGGGGTCACCATGACTTAGAATCCACTGGATGGCAATGTTGTTGTTAGGTGCTGCCAAGTCAGTTCCGACTCACAGTGACCCTATAGGACAGGGCAGAACTGCCCCATTGGGTTTCCAAGGAGTGGCTGGTGGATTTGAACTGTTGATCTTTTGATTAGCAGCTGAGCTCTCAACCACTGTGCTACCACGGCTCTGGAACTCAAGGACAGCGAACGGCGATAGGTTTGGTTTTCTGGTTTAGTATTAAAGAAGAGGTATTTTGATTTCAATAACACAGACATTTAAAAAATAGCTTGTGGTCAGTTATCTGGGGCTTTTTTTTTGTTTTCTTTTTTTTAAAGGAAACGTTCAGTAATTGACTCGTCGGTTCATCAGACAAGATACTCTGAACCTCTTGTTCACCGTTCAGCCTGGGAGTGGACAGCCCCATAAAACCAAATGAGACTAACGAGGTACAGGAGTCCAGTGACAAGGGCCAGAAGGCAGAAGGGGACAAGGAAGCTGGTGATAGGGAACCTAAGGTTGAGTAAGGATATTGTTGATGTGTTGTGAGATTGTTAACCATTGTCATAGGGCAACATTTGTAGTAACTGTTAAATGAGAAACTATTTTGTTCTGTAAGCCTTCATCTTAAGTGAGAATAACAGCACAACTGGAAGAGCGTAGTCAATGTCACTGAACTGTGTATGTAGAAACTTTGGAAATGGTATATCTTTGGCTATGTGTATTTTCACCAAAAAAAAGGTCTCTAAGGTTGAGAAGTTAGAGGGTTGACATATTGTGGGGTTGTTAACCAATGTCATAAAACAATATGTGTACTACTGTTTCATAAGAAACTATTTGTTCTGTAAGCCTTCACCTGAAGTACAATAATAAAAAAAAAAAAAAAGATACTCTGAACCTCTTAAATTCACAGCAAGGCACACAGGGTTCCTCACAGTCTTCATCTGCACACCCCCAAGCAAGCTCGGGGTCTGGGTCACTATCTAACCTTCTCGAACGCTGTCCCTCTGCGGCCTGGCAAACACTTTGCACCCTTCAAGAACGAGCTCACAGTCACGCTCTCGGCGAGGCCCTCGCGGACATACTGTCCTGCCTCCAGGTTTGCACGACTGGGCCCTGTTTTGGAGCTGCAGGTTGACACGTACACTCCCTGCGATCCGAGATCGAGTCTAACCAAAGCCAGGACTGCTTTTGATACGGATGACTTGCAAGTAAATCCCTGAATCCCTGACGACCCGCACACGGGCTTCCACTCCCTATCTTGGGGTTGCCAGGAAGGCGTGGAGCAGGTGCCAGAAGCTGCCGGGAACCGTGACATCGCTGCCCGGCGGTGCGGGCCCGCAGCTCCGGGCACCTGGCTGGCTCCGCCCCGCGGCGCACTCACCTGTGCAGAAGATTCCTCGGGCTCTCCCTGCGGCAGAAGGCTGAGCCTTCCCCGAGCAGCGGCCCCGGCCGGCGGAGCCTCGGCCTCGGCCTCCTTGAGGTCCCCCATCACTTCGGCCCAGGGTAGCCGCGACCAGGAACCCGGGCCCGGCGGCGCAGCAACCTCAGTGGAGCAAGCGCCAAAGACGTCCCACCCTCTGCACTTCCGGTCCCTGACGGCAAGGAGTAGCTGTGACACGATTAAATCTCGCGAGCTTTGTTCCAGAGGCCCGCCCCACCTCTCCCTGCGGGTGCCACCTTCGCTGCCGCGATGCGGGGCGGGGGGAAGCGTCGTAGTGCGCCTGCGCTTGTCAGAGCCTCTTTGGGACACCAGTTCTCGCGGTATCTGACTCCCAAGCTCCACCCCCGGCACACCGCTGGCCTTTGTTGGCAAATAGTCGTTGGGAAGTGGACTTGGGGGGTAAGTCGGCGTGGAGGGCGTCATCGCTCCCTACCTACCGATTAATAAAGTTTCAGAACTCCTCCCTCCCAGCCTTAAGGGCCTCTTTCCAGGAAGGAAAGGCGCACCCAAGTGAGGGGCAATCGAAACGCACCCCGCGGTCCCTGACTCGGCGTCCTCTCCTTGCATCACAATCCCGGCGTCCTAGGTGCAGGAGCCGAGCTGACACCGAGGCGGCAGGGCTTGTGGGACAAGCGGCGCTGAAACAAGGTGGCTCCTGAACAGGTTTTGAAAGGTGCGGGAGTTTGGTGATGGATGTGGCGCTACGCCACAAGAACTCCTGCTGGAGGGGAAACAGAGGAGGGACAGGATTTCCTGGGGCCACACACAGGGCAGGGACTCCAGTGATTTAGGTAGTAAGGAGGTCAGCCGGCAGAGAGGGGACGCTCAAGGAATGTTGAGAATGGGGCGTGTACCTTTCAATTTGCCACAGTCCCGTCCATGGCCTAGTGTCTTACACCCGCCAGCCTCACTCATTTACATTACCTAAGAGGATGGCAAGACTTGTCTCACGTACTTTGGA
Organism: Trichechus manatus latirostris; assembly: GCF_000243295.1. Taxonomy (NCBI): domain Eukaryota; kingdom Metazoa; phylum Chordata; class Mammalia; order Sirenia; family Trichechidae; genus Trichechus; species Trichechus manatus. Next base: position 15,344,772 of record NW_004443967.1, on the reverse strand, counting down.
CATGTTATCAGGAGGGACCAGTCCCTGGAGAAGGACATCGGGCTTGGTAAAGTAGAGGGTCAGCAAAAAAGAGGAAGACCCTCCATGAGATGGATTGACACAGTGGCTGCAACAATAGGCTCAAGCATAACAACGATTGTGAGGATGGCACAGGACGGGGCGGTGTTTCCTTCAGTTGTACGTGGGGTCACTATGAGTCACAACCGACTCCACGGCACCTAACCGCTTAACCACAAGGCCTTGCAACGCCCTGAGTTTCTGACCCCTGGTCCTGGGCTTTTAGAATTGGAATAATATTTGAGATTATCTGGTCCAACTTCTTCCTTCTTTAGATGAGAGCAAAGCAGTCCAGAAGGAGAATTGACTTGTTCAACATGATACAAAGGGGTAGCAAAGGCAGGACTGGTATGCAGCTCGCCTACTCCCTTCCTAGCGCCAGGTAAACAAGTTGCTGTTGAGTCAACTTTGACTCATGGCAACTCCACGTGTGTCAGAGTACAACTGTGCTCCATAGGGTTTTCAATGGCTGATTTTTTTGGAAGCAGATCACCAGGCCTTTCTTCCAAGGCACCTCTGGGTGGACTTGAACCTCCAACCTTTTGTTTTAGCAGCCGAATGTGCTAACTGTTTGCACCACCCAGGGACTCCAGTATACCAGACAGCCTACTAAAAAATTAAATTACAGATGTAGTCCAGTGGAGCTTTAACTTGTTTCAGAACGACCTGAGGAACTTGTTTAAAGAGTGGATTCTCCAGCCACCTCCAGATTCTGATCAGTCCATCTGGTGTGGATATTTTTGTTGGCTGCTGTCAGTTTGTTTTCAACTTGTAGAGACCCACGTGACAGAGTAGAACTGCCCCATAGGGTTTTCTTGGCTGTAATCTTTATAGAAGCAGATCACCAGGTCTTTCTCCCACGGAGCAGCTGAGTGGGTTCAAACCGCCAACATTTGGGTTAGCCACATAGCTCTTAACCGTTTATGCCACCAGTGCTCCCCATCTTGGGGGTGGTGGTGTTGTTGTTAGGTGCTGTTGAGTGAATTCTGACTCATAGTGACCCTGTGTACAACAGAACGAAACACTGCCTGGTCCTGCGCCATCCTCACAATCGTTGCTATGCTTGTGCCAATTGTTGTAGCTGCTGTGTGAATTGATCTACTTGAGGGTCTTCCTCTCTTTCGCTAAACCTCTACCAAGCATGATATCCTTCTACAGGGACTGGTCTCTCTTGATAACATGTCCAAAGTACGTGTGACGAGGTCTTGCCATCTTTGCTTCTAAGCAGCATTCTGGCTGTACTTCTTCCAAGACAGATTTGTTCCTTCTTCTGGCAGTTCACGGTATATTCAATATTCTTCCCCAGCACCACAATTCAAAGGCATCAATTTTTCGTCTTCCTTATTCATTGTCCAGCCTTCACTTGCATATGAGGTAATTGAAAATACCATGGCTTGGGTCAGGCGCACCTTAGTCCTCAAAGTGCGATCTTTGCTTTTTGACACTTTTAAGGAGTCTTTTGCAGCTTATTTGCCCAATGCAATACGTCTTTTGATTTCTTAACTGCTGCTTCCATGGGTGTTGATTGTGAATCCAAAAAAGATGAAATCCTTGACCATTTCAGTCTTTTCTCCGTTTATCATAATGTTGCTTATTGGTCCAGTTGTGAGGATTTTTTTCCCCCTAATTTGAGTTGTAACCCATAGCGAAGGCTGTGGTCTTTGATCTTCAGCAGTAAGTGCTTCAAGTCCTCTTCACTTTCCACAAGCAAGGTTGTGTCATCTGCATATCACAGGTTGTTAATGAGTGTTCCTCCAATCCTGGAAAAACCTTTTTCAACAACATAAATGGCGACTATACAGGTGGACTTTGCCGGATCGAAAACACAGGAATCAAATACTCTACATCTGTGGAAGACATGATGCAGAAGCTTGATATCGTCAGTCAGAATAAGGCCAGGCGCTGACTGTGGAATAGACCATCAATTGGTCATATGCAAGTTCAAGTTGAAGCTGAAGAAAATTAAAACAAGTCCACGAGAGCCAAAATGCAACCTTGAGTATATCCCACCTGAATTTAGAGACCGTCACAAGAATAGATTTGACTCATTGAACACTAATGACCAAAGACCAGACGAGTTGTGAGATGACATCAAGGATATCATACATGAAGAAAGTAAAAGTCATTAAAAAGTCAAGAAAGAAAGAGAAGACCAAAATGGATGTCAGAAGAGACTCTGAAACTTGCTCTTAAATGTAGAGCACCTAAAGTGAATGGAAGAAATGATGAAGTGAAAGAGCTGAACGAAAGATGTCAGTAGAGGAAGTAAAGTAGTATAATGAAATGTGCAAAGACCTGAAGTTGGAAAAACACGCTCGGCATTTCTCAAGCTGAAAGCACTGAAGAAAAAATTCAAGCCTCGAGTTGCTACATTGAAGGATTCTATGGGCAAAATGTTGAACTATGCAGGAAGCATCAAAAGAAGATAGAAGGAATACACAGAGTCACTGTCCCAAAAATAATTGGTCGATGTTCAGCCATTTCAGGAGGTAGCATATGATCAAGAAGCGATGGTATTGAAGGAAGATGTCCAAGCTGCACTGAAGGCACTCGCGAAAAACAGGGAATTGACGGAATACCAATTGAGATGTTTCAACAAACAGGTGCAGCTCTGGAGGTATTCACTTGTCTATGCCAAGAAATTTAGAAGACAGCTACCTGGCCAGCTGGCTAGAAGAGATACATATTTGTGCCCATTCCAAAGAAAGGTGATACAACAGAATGAGGAAATTATCGAACAATATCGTTAAAATCGGTAAAATTTTGCTGAAGATCATTCAGAAGTGGTTATAGCAGTACATCGACCGGGAACTGCTGTAAGTTCAAGCTGGATTCAGAAGAGGACATGGAACGAGGGATATCATTGCTGATGTCAGATGGATCTTGGCTGAAAGCAGAGAATACTAGAAAGATGTTTACCTGTGTTTTACTGACTACGCAAAGGCATTCGACTGTGTGGATCATAACAAATTATGGATAACATTGTGAAGAACGGGAATTCCAGAACACTTAATTGTGCTCATGAGGAACCTGTACATAAGATCAAGAAGCAGTCACTCAGACAGAATAAGGAGATGCTGTGCGGTTTAAAGACAGGAAAGGTGTGCATCAGGGTGGTTTCCTTTCACCATATTTATTCAATCTGTATGCTGAGCAAATAATCCGAGAAACTGGACTATATGAAGAAGAAAGTGGCGTCAGGATTGGAGGGAGACTCATTAACAACCAGCCATCTGGGGTAGTGCCAACAAATCTGCATTTTTAACGAAATTACTACTTTCTGACAACCTTTGCCTATAGCGCACACCTTAGGACTCTGGTCTCCAAAGACAGTCGACTGGCGTGCAGGAAGAACTGTAACTTTTAAAACCTGAGACGGCCAAACTTAAGCTTTACTAATATTTAATATAGTGATAGCTTGATGGTTCAGTGGTAGAATTCTCACCTTCCGTCTGGGAGACCTGGGTTTGATCGTTGCCCAGTGGATTTCGTGTGCAGCCATCACCCTTCTGTCAGTGGAGGCTGTGTGTTGCTATCATGCTGAACAGGGTTTAGCAGAGCTTCCAGACTCAGACAGACTAGGAAGAAAGGCCTGGAGATCTGCTTCTGAAAATCAGCCAGTGAAAGCTCTATGGGTCACATGGTCTGATCTCATTATACATGGGGTTGCCATGAGATGGGGGCTGACTTGACAGCAGCTAATGACAACAACAATATTTAATATACAGATTGGCACAGGTACCCCTCCTTGAGCCCTGACCCGCTGTTTTATCAATCAAATACGGCCAGGGTTATGGAAAAGAAAAGATTCCCACATCTGAGTGCCTTACAAGTAGGCTTGCCAAATAAAACACAGGACATTCAGTTAAATTTGAATTTCAGATAAACAGCAAGACTTTTTTTTAGTATAAGAACGTCCCAAATATTTAGTATAGGCCTGTCCCATGCACCATTTGGGGCATACTTCTTTACCGAAAAATTTTTCACAGTTTATCTGAAATTCAAATCTGACTGAGCGTGCTCTATTTTTGTTTGCTAAATCTGGCAACTCTCCTTACAACCACAAAGGCTTGTTTCTTGTTCTCAGGACACATCCATTGTGGCTCAGCTGTAGCTCTCGTCCACGTCATTTCTGTCCAGGACCCTGGCTGACAAAGCAGCCTCCATCTGATGCATTGCCAGTTGGAGTGGCAGAGGGACACAGAGAGAGTGCTGAGACAAAAGTTAGCTCATAAAGCTTTGGTCAGAAGTGACAAACATTGCTGCCGTTTAACATTTTTTGGCCAGAGTGAGTCACCTGGCCAAGCTTAGCATCAGTGTGGCAGGGAACACCAATGCTTTTCCAAGGAGGGGCCGTGGATGTCTGTGGACCAGTATGCAGTCTGCCACAAGCTTATGGTGGCCTGGATATGCTAGTGGCTAATTGGGTGAAAACAAGACCTTTAGAAGAATCTTTTCAGAGCTTTGTGATAAGATGAAGAGCGACCTGGAAGATTTCGTGAACCACACAGAGATCATGGATCATCTTGTGGCAAAGCATTTAAAAGAGCTGTCAAACTTAAAAGTGAATTACTGTATTTTCTTGTGTGCCCTGGGTGGTGCAAACAGCGAATATGCTCGACTGCTAGCCGAAGGTTGGAGGTTTGAGTCTGCCCAGAGGTGCCTTGGAATAAAGACCTGGCGATCCACTTCTGAAAAATCAGCCATTGCGAAGAATGTAACCAATGTCACTGAACAATTTTTGTAGAAATTGCTGAACGGGAGCCTGAAGTGCTGCATAAAACTTCACTGAAAATATAATAAAATATTATTTAAAAAAAAAAATCCAGTGGAGCACAGTTTACTCTGACATACACGGGGTCGCCACGAGTCAGATTTGACTCCACGGCAGCTGGTTATATTTTATAAAAAGTGTTTTACATTTTCTCATCTTTTTTATGATGGCAAGGAGCTGTCATAAGGATAATACTTAGATACATTTACAGAAATAAACAATTAATTTGTGCCTTCAGGTTAAAGGTGATGTTTGAACAACGAGCAGTAACTGGTTTTCAAAAGAGTCATATGCTATCCAGAGAGCACTTTTGAAAATGGCTGTGATTTAGTTGCTGTGATGGTTAAGATTGTGTATCAACTTGGCTGGGCCATGATTCTCAGTGTTTTGGCAGTCATATAATGTTGGGATCACTTCCCTGTTGAGATTAGATAGGTGATCACCCCCATAATGGGATCTGCTGTGAGTAGCCAATCAGCTGAAAGGCGGTTTCCTTGGGCATATGACCTGCATCGAATATAAGCGGAATTCTGGCAGGGCTCGGGGGATTTTTGCTCATGCTGGGTCCTGCAGCTGCCTCCTATTTGTCTGACCTCCTGTTCTTGGGAGTGAGCTAGCAGTTTACCTGTGGTCTTGCCTGCTGTTCTTGGGATTCATCAATCTTCCCAGCCTGTGAGCAAGAGCCCTGCTCTCTGACCTACTGATCTTGGGTTCTCCAGCCCCTGTGGCTACGTGAATCAGGAGAAGCCTCTATCCTGACCCACAGACCTGGGACATTCCAGCCTCTACAACCGCATGACCCATTTCCTCGATATAAATCTCTCTCTATATATATATTTATATGCTTTACTGGTTTTGCTTCTCTAGAGAACCCAGCCTAAGACAGTTGCCAATGATAAAAACTCATCTCTGCACACTTTAAAAACTTAGAAACTGAAATTCTCGACCTCTTTAAGAGTCTTCCCAGTGGAGAGTTTGGGTTTTAAGTATATTGAAGAATTATAATGAGAAGAGTGAGGTGGAGGGGCACGTACTCAGGGGAGACTACCAGCAGATAGCCCAAGAGGCAGCGAGCCTCCTATGCTTCGCAGCCAAATTTCCAAGGTTTCGCAAAAAAATCTATAAACATATTATTTTCTTTGATACCACTAGTCGGCCTACTCAGAATGCCCAGACTGATCTCTTTGTCAGCTGCCAACTGGTTTGTTTACCCCAGAAATGTGCCTGCAGATTCTCTGGTGCCAGGCTGCCTGCCGGCCACCTTTTCCTCTCTCGTCTCTTGTCAGCGTGCTGTTTTCAGTTTTGTTCCCTGACAACAGTGGACTGACCTTTCTTCCTCATGTACGAGTAAACTGAATGCATCTCCGAGTTATTCCTTGACACTATTTGATTGGTCTGTAAGAAATGCTAACGGACTCAGAGAAAATGGAAATGTAACTGGCCGAGCAAGTTTCAGTTAAAACCTTTCCATGATTCATGGGGGTTCATGGAAGTGAGCACGTTGACTTGGTAAGCCCGGAGACCATGTCATTCTTCCACGTAGGTTTACTAATCTTTCGAGGTGTTTTAACCTATGACAGCCACTAAAATCACGTTTTAAAATGAGCTGAACTTGGAGCCAGACTCCAAATGGCTGTATCACCAAGTTTTAAGTCAAGATTCTAAAAAATTAAACCTATTCAACTACTTTGCTCTCTTAAAAAAATATTAGTGAGAACAGAGCTGTTTTGTCGCTTATAAGTGAAATAAACTGTCTTAAATATTGCTTATACTTTAAAATGGAGCCCTGGTGGCACGGTGGTTAAGAATTCAGCTGCCAACCAAAAGGTCGGCAGTTTGAGTCCACCAGCTGCTCCTTGGAACCCCTATGGGGCAGCTCTACTCTGTCCTATAGGGTCGCTGTGAGTTGGAACTGACTCAACGCCACCTAACACACACACACACACTTTAAAATTTTTCTGCTTTTGTTATTATTAATGTATTACTACTAATGTATAGAGGAGCCCTGGTGGCTCAGTGGTTCAGCACTCAGCTGTTAGCCAAAAAGTTGGTGGTTCAAACCCACCCAGCGGCTCTGTGGCAGGACAATCTGGCAATCTGCTCCCATAAAGATTACAGCCTAGAAAACCCGATAGGGCAGTTCAACTCTGCCACATGAGGTCACTATGAATGGAAATTTACTCCACGGCATCTAACAACAAACCACAACAAAAACGACTAGTGTATGATTTATGAATAAATAAAGATACACATATTCAGGTGCACGCTCAGAAACCTTTTTAGTCATATAGGTGGTAAAAAGCTTATAGACTACTCTTCAAGAAAGACTATTTTACAGAGTCTCTGGGTGCAAGTGGTAAACGCGTTTAGCTGCTAAACTGAACAGCTGGAGGTTCGAGTCCACCCAGAGGAGCTTCAGAAGAAAGGTCTGATGATCTGCTGTCAAAAAAATGAGCCATTGAAAACCCTGTGGAGTACAGTTCTACTCTGACCCACGTGGGGTCGCCATGAGTCAGAGTGGACTTGAAAACAATGGTTTTTGTTGTTGTTTGTTTTATTTTAGATATACAATGGTATCAGCACCCAAGGGCAGCTACTTTTTGAACCAAGAACAATTGGCGAGTTAATGATCTATACTTTCCTCTGCAGTTTAATTCGACAGAAGTAGAATATTAAAAGTGTAAGACAATGCAAACATTCACGTGCAGATTTCTGGTGTAATATAGCAAGACACTCTTGGTTACGGCAATATAATACCTTACTCACATATGAAATGATAATTATTTAATGACTATCTGTAGATAAATAACATTTAAGCGAAGTCTTTGAAGCTAGTTGGAAACTATTTCACTGCATTTGGAGAAGTTCATTTCCTAGGTAGCTGATGAACTCCAGTTCCTTTGCCCGCGAGGAAGGCTGATGTTTAGAATACATTGTGAGTGATTACAGGGGCTGGTTGGCTCTGGGAGGCATCAGCATTCACGGTAGATATGTTCTTGGAGTCTCTGTGAGTTTTTTATCCTCCAAAGCTGATTATTACCCAAAATGATTCCTAGGAACTGTTTCAGTGTCACTCCTGGCTGCGCCTCAGTCTCATGGGTGGCTGGAGTCATAATTCATGCCACGGATGCACGTCGGGCTAAGGGTGAGAGCGAAGACTTCTAGAAGGAGTCTCAAATCAGTCCACACTCAGGCCCTGCCCATGGGTCCCCTCTTCTTGGCAGTCAAAGGCTTGGCCTTTGCAGACCCCAGTGAATCATTCAGCGATGAAGTATTTACAAGGAGGCTTCTAACCAGTGAACAAAGGGAAGCATCACTCAATGCTAATGCGTAGGGTGTCAAACAAAGCCATGGCCTGGACCTTCCTACTAAACATTCCTGGAACGTTTATCTTCCCTGGGGGCACTGAGAAGATAGACTTTACTTCTCCAATGTGATGCAGTCACAAGGCACCTAGTAATAGAATCCATATCCACCGCACGTGATACGCTGGGCAGAAGGCTAACTCCTCCTGGATGAACAGCAGGTGTTGTCCACATATGACTTTTTTTTTTTTTTTTTTACATATTATTTACGGCTTTTTTTTCTCTCTGTAGGAAACAGAGCCAGAATTCACAGATGTCATTATCCATCTGCACACTTTTGTTTACTACCCAGAAGGCAAAGATCTTGCATTTTAAAAGTGTCTGGACTTTTGTTCTTTCTTATCAGAAATGATTCAAGAAGCTCTGGCCATTCCTGGTTACCCTGAGCGATGGTGCCAGTTAAGCTTGCTTCCTGGAGAGCTTTGAGATTCTGGTACAAAAGGCGTTTTATGAGCACAAAGTGGAAAACCGTCATTTATATTCATTTGCTGCTGTGGCATTTCTCCCTGGAATCTTCCTCTTGTCTGTCAACACTGTGCAAAAGGCCTGGCCTCATCTACATAACAAATGTCATTCTTTTAATGGCCTGCGAGTAGGAAGAGTGGGAAGAGAAGCTTCAACCCTCCTGTTTGAGGGTCTCAGGCTTGTTTATCCATAAAACCGGTTGGGCATAATTGATGTGGGTATTATGAATTCTTCTGGAAAGACCTGAGCATGAAATCAATACAGTTCTTTGTGCATCTTGACTGCAGTGATATGAGTATGATCTGAACGATTATGGTCCTATCACAGTGGCCCTTGGGACAGCCACAGCTGTAGGGAGGACTGTCTAAGGGGTTATTTAGAATGAACCCATTCTGGGCAGGGAATGGTTTGTTGTTCTGGCCTCCACTGCCACTTGAAGTCTCCCAAGTCTAAAACTTTCCACCAAGAGGACTCCTATAACCTGTGGATAGATCCTTTCTCGCTGGGGGCCCTGCTTGGTGTGATTTAGGGGCATCAAGAAACTCTCTGTCCCAGAAAACCTCAGTGTATGCCTTATCACACGTGTGAGGTTTTGCCAACCGGGCCAGGTGAAGAAGAGTGTGCTCCAAGGGGCTCACCTGGGGATGTTCTAGGACATGGGGTATTACCCAAGAGACAGAGCCTGGGGGGCATTACTTGAGTCAGAAGACAGAGTGGGGGATGTCTTAGGCTGGGTTCTCCAGAGAAGTAAAACCAGTGACGCATATATTGTATATATATGTAAATATAGATATAGAGAGCTTTATCTCAAGGAAATGGCTCATGTGGTTGTAGAGGCTGGCAAGTCCCAAGTCTGTGGGTCAGGTATCAGGCTAGAGGCTTCTCCAGACTCACTTAGCTGCAACGGCTGACGAACCCAAGATCCACGGGTCAGACAGTGGACTGCTGGTTCATGGGCTTCAGAGGCTGATGAATCCAAGATTGGCAGGTAAGATGGCAGGCTGCTGGCCCAAGTCTCAAGGACTGGAGGTCAGATGTCAACGAGCCAAATGCAGGATCCAGAGCGGAGCAAAATCCAGTGAGCTCTGCCAGAAATTCCACATATATTGGATGCAGCCCACACCCCCAAGGAAAATCCCTTTCAACTGATTGGCTTCTCACAGCAGATCCCATTATGGAGGTGATCACATTATATTAGATCTCATCATGGAAGTGATTACATCGTTATACGACCACCAAACTACATCATAACTGCCAAACCACTGAGAATCATGGCCCGGCCACATCGACACACAACCTTAACGATCACAGGGGGTATATAAATGCATGGGGGAAGACAGGGCTGGGGCAGGGGCTGCTTGGAGAGCAGGTGCAGCTGCCACAGGAGAGAATGGCACCCACAAGGGTAAGAGCCAGACCCCAGCCCCTTTCCCTCCTACCGCTGCCTGGGACCTCCTCTGGGTCTGCAAATCAGCCTCTTCCTCTCCTTCTCCATCTTCTTCAAATCTTGTCATCATGAAAAATTTCAAATATATACCTCAGTAGAGAGAACAGTTTAAAGTGATCGACTGCTAACTGAAAGGTCAGCGGTTCAAAATCACCATCCACTCCGCGGGAGAAAGATGTGGCAGTCTGCTTCCGTAGAGATTTACAGCCTTGGAAATGCTATGGGGTCACTGAGTCGGAATTGACTCGACAGCAGTGGGTTTTTTGAGAGAACAGTAAAACGAACCCCCATGTACCCATTTACCACCGTCGGCTTCAGCGATTATCAACACATGGACAGTGTAGCTCCATCTATTCCTCTTCTTGTCCCCAATTCTCCAGATTATTTTGAAATCAGCCCATTTTAATTATATTTAATTTAATCCTCCCTGTTGCCTTTTTCTGGCCATTTTCTTCTGTGCTGTCAATCACTGTCTTAAGTCAGACAGTCTGCTGAGTTGGCTCTGAAAAGACACATTTCTCAAGAGAGCCTCAAGCAGTTTGGAGAGAAACAGGTGGACTGTTGTATGTTTAATTCAATTCAGCAGTTGCTTCCTGAGTCCTAGGTGCAAGGCTGGGTCAGCCATGTCAGGAAAACATGATGGCTGCCCTCCAGGGTCCTATGATCTGGTCCTAGAGGGAAGAGAAGTGCGGCAGCAAGAACTCAACAATAAAAGGCAAAATACGGTAACTGGGAAAGGAGAAGCCCCAGGTGTGCGGCGGCTCAAGGGAGTGACAGACACACTACGCTGGGGGAGCGTGAGGGGGACGTAGGGATACTTGGTTGGGGGATGGCGTGAAGGAGCTGGGGATTACCGAGAGAGCTGGTAGGTCGGGAGCTGGTTTGGGACGTCTAAGAGGAGGTCAGGCAGACAGGTGGATATACGAGTCCTGCTGTGCAAAGAGGTCTGGGCTACAGATTTAAGTGTGGGAGTCATTTTCATAGGCGAGGTGAGCCAAGTCATGGACATGGGGGACATGCCTAGGACAGGCTGCTGCTTAGCTGCTAGAGATGAACCCAAATTCTCCGATGCAGTTGAGAACTTGAAAAATGAAATCACACCCGCAGAGAACTAAAATAAGAAAGAAAAACCTCCCAGCCACCCTGGGTATGACATTTGTCACTGTAAACAGGCTTGTCATACACCAATCACCTGTGACAACAAAGAAGGATTATGGATGAGCTGGTCACCGTTGCACACGTCTTTTTGTGCTTTTGAGTTTAAACCGGATTCTTGTTACTGGCACTCCATTTTGCAGTGTATATTTGTAAATACATTGTGCCAGCATATTTTATGCTTCAGTTAATTTAGTTGACATATAAAAATAAAATCAATTTTCAGGCAAAATACCCATAAAATAAGCAAAATGGCTATAATAGGTTTCAAGAAATTAAAATGTAATATATTTAGGCTTCTACTCTAAAGCAATTTCATCTAGAGTAATAGATATTGTAGACTTTTGTTTTTTTACGAATCCCTGTCAATTATACAATAATAAATGTTGCTACAATATATTCTGAAATTTATTGCTTAGAGTAGTTTGTCATGAAAAGTGATTTTCTTTTTTTGATGAGATTGCCTTTAAAATGTCAAAGAGGCTAAAAATGAATACCTTGTGTTTTGACGTTCAGGCTGTAATTAAGCCGTGACGATGATTATTACTTTGGATATAAACACTATCAAATTTTCATTGGGTGACTTCTTTTTTAATTAATGTGGAATTATGTTCTGTTTATTACCCTGGTTGCTTATGTTTCCTATCATTTTTCAGTTGTCTGCATGAATTCTGGTTTTTTTTTTTTAAACAGTGACTTAGCAACGGATAATGTGTATTGATTTCAGTTTTTTTCTAATTTACATTTGTATCTCTTTGGTTGATGTATTTGGCATAATCATTTTCTTTTCATAAGCAGTTGTATAATTTGTTAATTTAGCTGGATGATTAAATTTGGCTTCTAAAGAGTTTGTTTTAGAAAATAGTAGTCCCTAAGTAAATTAGCATTTGGCATTCCCAACGTGTCAAAAGGGCTGGCTGCTTAAAGAAAACTAGAAATGGAACTTGAAATCCTGAAAAGTGTTTTCATCACTTTGAAACCTCTGACTATACAGAGCTGTATATTCCAGTAGGTGGTGCAAATCGACCCCATTTCAAATGGAAATGTAGTTTAAAATTGTGATGTAACAATTTTCACCATATAAATAATATTTCAACATTGTCTGTTCAGTTGCAAAAGTATTTTCCTCTCTTTTTAAAGGAAGCTGGATTTCCCTTCCCCACACTCATTTTTCTCATTTTTTTCCTCCACAGGTGTCTTTCTGCTGATTGCTGTCACAGAAGAGGGGACAGGGGAGCGTGGGGGGCTGGAAAACCAGAAGACCTGCCAAAACTTCTGAATGCGATCACAAGCCGTTTGCTTCTGTGCTTCCATTCCGTCATCAGATGAGCACGGTGTCAGCCTCAGTCTTGCTGTAATAGCTTTTATGCCCACATGATGGCCATCTTCTTCCTTTTAAAAAAATTTGGGGCATTCTACTTCTAGAATCTGATATTCTCACACAAGCACATAAAAGATGTGTACGAGGATATTCACCGCAGCGTATTTTTAAAATTCATTTTTACTTTTATCATAGTAATATATGTGCATGAGAGGTAGCGAAGTAAGATGATGAAGAGCACGGGTCTGGGGTTGGACGGCCTGAGTGGGGGTCCCTGAAGATTTTTCTGTGCCTCAGTTTCCTTTGCTTCAAAATGCAGATGACTTCAGCACCTACCTCGCAGGATACGAGAAATAAATGAGCGTATAGTAGTCAATTATTTAGAGCATGCCCGGTGCACAGCAACATTGTACAAGTGCTAACTTGATTCTTTTAAATGTAAAAGCACACTGTTAGGTGCCATTGAGTTGATTTTCGACTCCTAGTGAGCCTATGGAGCCCTGGTGGCTTAGTGGTTAGGAGCTATGGCTGCTAATTGAAAGGTTGGCAGTTTGAATCCACCAGCTGCTCCTTGGATGCCTACGGGGCAGTTAGTTCTACTCTGTCCTTCAGGGTCACTGTCAGTTGGAACTGATTCAACAGCAATGGGTTTTTGGTTAGTGACGCTATGGAGCCCTGGTGCACAGTGGTTAAGAACTTGACTGCTAACCAAAAGGTTTGCAGTTGGAATCCACCAGCCGCTCCTTGGAAACCCTATGAGGCAGTTCTACTCTGTCCTATAGGATCACTATGAGTCACTAAACCCCATTGCCATGGAGTGGATTCTGACTCATAGCAATCCTATAGGACAGAGTAGAACTGCCCCATAGAGTTCCTAGGCTGTAACCTTTACAGGAGCAGATCTCCAGGTCTTTTTCCCAAAGAGTTGCTGGGTGGGTTTGAACTGCTGACCTCTTGGTTCGCAGCTGAGCACTTTACTGTTGCACCACCAGGGCTCCTTAAAATAGCACTAAAAGGATTATAATGAAAAACAGCAATGACTTGCCGTATCCCCCCTCATCTGCTCGCATCACTTCCCAGAGGCAACCACTCCCAACTCTTAGCTGTTTCTTCCGTCTCCCTAACTTTAAATATTCTTATACAGATATTTCTCAATTTATCAATTGTTTACATTCTCTTTTGATTTCCAGACATGGTAGATCAGACAGATGAGGACTTAATCAGCCCTCTCCCCTTCCATGTACACACTCCCCATAGTTTTGACTCCATCAAAAGTCAGCCTTTTCCTTATTGTAACTATGAAAATAGTGTTAACTGCTGAGCGTGACTTGCTCTACGCCCAGGTCTCTTTTCTTGAATACTGGTGAGGTTTTTATTTTATTTTATTTTTCTGGAGTTAACAATCACATCAGTTTTGCACTTGCCTGGTTTTCTATGCATTTTTCCTTAATCCTCAGCTACATGTTTACCAAGTGCCATATGGTCAGACACAGGAGATCTTTTTTGTTTTGTTTTGTTTGGATTTCTGTTTTGTGTTTTCTCTTTTTCCAGAAGCCTAGTGTCCTTCTGCTCCAGTCTGGACCGGGGGTTCCCTTGTACCATTGCCATTCTGTATCTTCCCTTTCCCGTCTTCCTGAGACCTCCTGCTTTTCTCATCCTGGACCCTCTGTTTCCTGCATCCCATCCTTGTCATTCTAAGCACAGCTTTCAAAAGCTTTCTAAGAAAAGGTCTACCAGAGCTAACAACAACAACAAAAATCCTGAGTACTTGCATATGTAAAAATATCTTTGTTCTATCCTCACTATTTTGATAGTCTGGCTGGGAATAGAATTCTGGATTGAAAAACCGTGTTTATTCATCATTCTACAGAAGGCATAGTTGTTTTTTAGCTTTCAATGTTGTTGTTGAGAAATCATAGTCTATTGTGATTTTTTGTTTTATTTTGAAAAATTTCCAATCTACCCAACAATCTAAGGAATAGAACAATGAACAGCTGAATATCCCACACCTAGATTCGTTATTGCTAACATTTTGCCGCACTGGCTTCATTTGGTTTCTGATCTGTCTATCTATCTATCTATCTGTCTGTCTATCTATCTGTCTATTTTTCTATCTGTCTATCTATCTATCTATCTAATCTATCTGTCTATCTATCTATCTGTCTATCTATCTGTCTATCTATCTGTCTATCTATCTTATCTATCTGTCTGTCTATCTATCTTATCTATCTGTCTGTCTGTCTATCTGTCTGTCTGTCTATCT
>NW_004443967.1:15303927-15329825 GCF_000243295.1 Trichechus manatus latirostris | reverse complement strand
TCTGTCTGTCTATCTATCTTATCTATCTGTCTGTCTGTCTATCTATCTATCTGTCTGTCTATCTAATCTGTCTGTCCGTCTATCTATCTATCTTATCTATCTGTCTATCTATCTATCTAATCTATCTATCTGTCTATCTATCTATTTGTCTGTCTATCTTATCTATCTATCTGTCTGTCTGTCTATCTGTCTATCTAATCTATCTGTCTGTCTATCTATCTATCTTATCTATCTGTCTGTCTATCTGTCTGTCTATCTATCTAATCTGTCTGTCCGTCTATCTATCTATCTATCTTATCTGTCTATCTATCTAATCTATCTATCTGTCTATCTATCTGTCTGTCTATCTATCTTATCTCTCTATCTGTCTGTCTGTCTATCTGTCTATCTAATCTATCTGTCTGTCTATCTATCTTATCTATCTATCTGTCTGTCTATCTATCTATCTGTCTATCTATCTATCTTATCTATCTATCTGTCTGTCTATCTATCTGTCTGTCTATCTATCTATCTTATCTATCTGTCTGTCTATCTATCTATCTGTCTGTCTATCTATCTATCTTATCTATCTGTCTGTCTGTCTGTCAGTCTGTCTGTCTGTCTGTCTATCTATATGTCTGTCTGTCTATCTTATCTGTCTGTCTATCTATCTATCTAATCTATCTATCTGTCTGTCTATCTGTCTGTCTGTCTATCTCATCTATCTGTCTGTCTGTCTGTCTATCTATCTATCTTATCTATCTGTCTGTCTATCAATCTATCTAATCTGTCTGTCTATCTATCTGTCTGTCTGTCTGTCTGTCTGTCTGTCTATCTATCTATCTAATCTATCTGTCTGTCTGTCTATCTGTCTGTCTGTCTGTCTATCTATCTTATCTATCTGTCTGTCTATCTATCTATCTGTCTGTCTGTCTATCTATCTATCTATCTATCTTATCTGTCTGTCTGTCTGTCTGTCTGTCTATCTATCTGTCGCCCTCTCCAGCTCCTACCTCTGGTTTTTCTGTCTTTGTAGGCATGTGTTTACATATCTATCGGCGTGTGTGTAATTTCTTTGTTCAGCATGGCTCTTCTAAGAACAAGTTGGCGCTGTGGTTAAGAGCTCAGCTGCGAACCAAAAGGGCAGCAGTTCAAATCCACCAGCTGCTCGTTGGAAACCCTACGACGCAGTTCTACACTAACCTTTAGGGTCTCTATGAGTCAGAATCGACTCGATGGCAACAGGTTTGTTTGTTTTAAATTATCACAACACTGATACTATAATACAATCTATATTTGAATTTCCCCAGTGGTCTCAAATCTTCCTTTGGAGCTGTCTTTCTACTTTCTCTGATCCAGGATCAAATAAAAGCTCCCACGTGACATTTGCTTATTGCAGTGGACACTATCAGTGCCCTGCCCATACCCTGGGACCTTTCCATGTGCTCTGGCCAACTTCCAGTCACCAGGATCTGTGTCCCTGCTCTGAGGGGCTTTCCTCCTGACCTGCAGAGGTTAGACTTTGCCTTGCCCTGCTCCCAGCCTGCACTCCCCTGTCTGTGTCTCATCTCCCCACGTGCACAGCCACTCGCGTTCACGTTCTCAGACAATAAACTTCTGCTCTTGCTGGTTGTCTTAGTGTCCCAGGGCTGCCGTAACGAAATACCACGGGTGTGTGGCTTTAAAGAACAGAAGCTTTTTGTCTCCACAGTTCTGGAGATGAGGAGTCTGAATTCAGGGCGTCAGCAAGACCATGTGCGCCCTAGGGAAGAGCCTTCCTGGTCTCATCAGCTGCTGGTAGCCCTGGGCATGTCCTGGTGTTCCTCGGCATTTGTCTTCACATAGTGTCTTCCCCTGTGTGCGATGCTGCTTCCGTGTCTGTCCTCCTTTTTATAAAACACCACTCAGAAAGGATTAGGACCTACTCGACTCCGGAATGACCTCATTAACTCAACTGATAACATCTCCAAAGAGAGAGACTATTCCCAGAAAAGGTCACACTCACAGGACTTCAACATATCATTTTGGGGGCCACAATTCAATCCACAGCACTTGTGGTGGTAGAGTGGAGACAGGAGGGGTGGGGGCTTGGCTACATGGGGTGAGAAAAGAATGAGGGTTTAAACACTCTGTATGCAGGTTTTCAACCACACCTCCATTTCTAGTCTCTGCCCTTCCCACACAGTCCGTGATATTTGCGTCTCCTGGCGCAGTGGTTAAGAGCTTGGCCGCTAACCAAAAGGTCGGCAGTTCGAATCTACCAGCAGCTCCTTGGAAACCCTATGGGACAGTTCTGCTCTGTCCTGTGGGGTTGCTATGAGTTGGAATCTATTGAAGGCAACGGGTTTGGTTTGGTTTTTGGTCCTGGGTTCACAGGGGCTCTGTATGCTGCCTAGTTAATTTCCTACTGGCGTCTGGGATGTAGCTGCTGCTCTTTGCTGTATCACCTACTGTTTCTCCACCTGCTTTCTATGTTACAAACCAAATCTCCTGAAATCTTTCTCTCATTAGTGTCTCCTGTTCTCTTTGCTCTTGTGGATTTGCATCTTTACGAATTTCTTCATTGGAGGGTTTCCAGAAGGGGAGGAAATAGAAGTATGTGGTCAATTTGCCATGTTTAACCAGAAATTTATCTGGAGCATGTTTTTATACAAAAAAAAATTCATTCAAGGCTATTGAGCACCTACTGTATACCGTGAAAGAAGTACAGCCAGAATGCTCCTTAGAAGCAAGGATGGCGAGACTTTGTCTTACATACTTGGGACATGTAATCAGGAGGGACCAGTCCCTGGAGAAGGACATCATGCTTGGTAGAGTAGAGGGACAGTGAAAAGGAAGAAGACCCTCAATGAGATGGATTGACTCAGTGGCTGCAACAATGGGCCCAAGCATAACAATGATTGTGAGGACGGCGCAGGACTGGGCGGTGTTTTATTCTGTTGCACATGGGGTCACTGTGAGTCGGAACCGACCTGATGGCACCTAACAACAACAGTAACGACTGTACACCAGACGCCCAGGATGTGCTGCTGTTGTGGCAGGGATGGTCCGTGGTTTATGGGGCTAGCAGTCTAGTGGAGAAGACAGAGATATAAGAGCATGTCATATTACCAACTGTGAGGTGCTTTGAAGGAAGGTTCGGGTTTCCACACGAACAGACGAGGGCCAGGGAGAGATTCTCTGAGGAAGTGACGATTAGGTTCTCAAGAATGGTTAGGAGTTGAGTAGATAAAGGGCCAGGGTGGGGAAAGGGGTCTGGGGAGCCCACTCAAGGCAAAGAAATGTGTGAAGGCTGCATCTAGCAAGCATGCTTCATTGAGGGGGGCTATCATGGGAGATGCAGCCAGAGAGGAAGGCTGGGACCATTCACAGAGGTAGGAAATTCTGGAAAAGAACTAGATTTAGGAAGTATCAGAAACAACTGAAATGTCCAGCAACAAGAGAACAATCAAATAGATTGTTACAGAGGCAGAATTAGAGTTGTGGTGGCTTCCACTGACAGAAAGCAAGAAAGCAACAGACTAAGGAAGAAGAACATGTGACATAATTCTAGAAAATAGTGTCAGGGTCAAGATCATGGAACCAAGGAGCAACAAAAGGTCCTTCTGATAAAACCCCAATCCCAGTCTTGAGAGTTCAGGACACTGGAGAAAGGCTCTGAAAAGGGAAATCTGAGGATGTGGCTCCTTTTCAAACTTGAAATCTCCATTTCCAAGGGTAGCTGACCTTCTCTGGACAACTGCGTCATCCCTGATGACCACAGGGAGGAGTCGGGTTGGCCTCTACACTGGACGGAGGTCCAGGTGGAATCTATCTGGCTTCACCTTTCTGGAAGGTCGGGCAGGCCCACCAGAGCCAAGTGGCCTCTAAGCAAAACGGGCGATGGGCTCAGTCAGATGTAGTCAGGGGCCGGCCTTTGAGCTGAGCCTCTAGCTACCTCTCTCGTTAAACCTTCCACTTCCCCATCCCAGCCCAACTGCAGCCCCGCCATCTATCACCTTCTATCTGTCAGGCTGGGAAATAGAGCGCCCCCGCCAATGGTTCAAATGAAAATACCTGAATGAAGGAGCTGCTCCAGGGTTAAGAGATCATATGGGATGGCGAGACTCTGTCCTCACTCCTAGGACTGAAGGGATGAGGGAGTGAATGGTACTCCTGGAGCCCGGTAAAGTTGGAACCAGGGAGGAGAAGTGAGGCCATGACTGCCAGGGAAACAGGGCCCGGGCAGGAAGGAAGCTGGGAGAAATGCCCAGCTTCTCTCCGCTTCCCTGGCTCTGATCGCTTCTTGTCCAAACCCACCTGGAAGCCAGCGGATGAAGGAGGTGGAGGAGGCCTGCAGTCAGCAGCAGTCAGCCTTCTGGGATGCAGATCAGGGCAGGAAGGACGGGTCAGGCAGGGCGTCGATGGAGAACCACCTGCACTCGTCCCTTCCTGCATCTCCAGCATCATCACCCGTGTCTGTCAGTGACCATGGTCCACGCTGGACAGGCTCACGGGGAGACGCCCTCCCGGGGTGCAGTCTGGGTTTCAGGATGTGCCCAGACCCCTCGGTGCACACTCATCTGGCAGGGAGGCTCGCTCACCCCAACACTCAGAACACACACAGAAACTTCTCCCAAGGCCAAATAGAAATGGCTTTTGGATTACCCACCATTTGGTTGGGATTATCTGCACCACTGCTTCTGTGCATTTGTGAGCAGAGCCAGGCAGTGTGGGGACCGTCCTTGGTGACGCACGATGACCTTGTGGAGAGCAGCTCACAGTCTGCGGGTGGAAAAAACGCTTGCCTGTCATTCTGTGAACCCACGCTGGTGCAGCGAACCTTGATCTTTGGCCTGGGGCTGGAACCCACACTGAAGGGCTGCCACTGCTTGTGGTTTTTCTTGGAAGACCCAAGATCAGATGGAAGCAAGTCTTTCCATCGGCAGAGTTGCAAACACTCTGTATTTGCTTTGACCCTTCCAGGCTCCCGATTTGGTGCTCTGGGATCTCCCATAGCACTCCTCACCTCCACCTGCAGGCCACCTACAGGCCCCCAAAGTCATGGAAAAGATAGATGCCAGCCCAGCTGCAGGGTACCCAGGGTCTGACCAAGGACTGGGATGACAATGAGAGGTCAGGCCTGCAGGAGTTGGTGGAAATGCCAGCAGTGAGAGTCAGGGGGTCTTTCTAAACCTGCATCCCCAGGTTTTCAGGGAGATCAACTTCTCCTCCGATGTTCCAAAGCCCCAGCTGTACAGACGGGCTTCCATAACCCTTGGTGGCCACCGCATAGCTTTACCAATTCCCTTGCTCTGCTCCCACCCGTTTCTGATCTCCTAGGTCCCCTTCTTCCTCTGGCCCCGGCCACCACTGTATTCCCGCGGGCATCCTGACAACCCAATAACACAGAGTAAAAAGAGCTGGCATTCATTCCCGCTGAACTGCATGCCAGGCACTCTTCTGAGCGTTTTGCTATATCAATGGCTTCAAATCTTCTAACAACCCACAGATGTAGGTACTATCATTTTTAATCTTCATTTTACAGATGAGAAAACTGAGGTTAAGAAGTTAAGTAACCTGCCAATGTTACTTAACTAGTAAGTCATCTAGTAAGCGGTAGGGCTGGGATGCAAAACCACACTAGCTGACTCCAAGGCTCGAGCTCTCACCTGCTGTGCCATGTGCCTCCTGTGGTGGGTTTGCCCAGGGTTTTGCTGATGTTTATACATTTCTGGGTTGCATTCCAGGCTTTCCTGCTGTCCGAAGAAATATTGAGGCATTAGCACCCAGGTTGCTTTTGTTTTCAAATATGACTTAAAAAAAAAAACAGCAGTTGCTGTTGAGTTGATTCTAACTCATGGTGACCCAAGTGTGTCAGAGTGGAACTGTGCTCCATAGGGTTTTCAATGGCTCTAATCTTTATGGAAGCAGATTGCCAGGACTTTCTTCCAACATGCCTCTGGGTTGACTCGAACTGCCAGCCTTTTAGTTAGTAGCTGAACACTGAGCCGTTTGTGCCACGCAGGGACTCCTAAACATAACTGAGGCAACAGATAATTCTGGATGTACTTTTTAAAATCCTGACTTACTTACTCCATTGGAGCTGGGGTTAGAACACAGGTTTGCCTAGACTCTCCAGTCCAACCACACTACAATCCAGAAGACATGGCCAACAAAGGCACAGGATGGAAATGCCTATTTTCAAACAGAGAAATACTTAATTTTATGTTACTGACATTGACATGGTGACTAGCAAGGCAATAAATATGGAACTCATCAACTCTCTTCAATGAAACTGAATTGTTAGGGCTTCTGCCATTTGCTCTTTTAAAATTTTCTTTGTAACGTCCTCACCCTGCCTGTCACCCTCCAAATAGAGACTGGGCCTTGTGGGTAACAAACGGGCAAGTTTTTTTAACAAGAAGGCAGCCACACTCAGGACAATCAGGGATTGCTTGGTCCTTGGGGCCTGTGTCTGGGACTGTGATAATAATAGTACCTGCACCTTTGGTTTGCTGTAAGGATTGAAGTTATTGATGTAGCAAAGAAAGCCCAAATTGTAGGAGCAGCCAGTTGTATGTCACTTTGGCTGGGCCATGATTCCCAGTGGTCTGGCAGTTCTATAATGATGTAGTGTGGCAGTTATGTAATGATGTAGTCATCCTCCATGATGTGATCTGATGTAATCAGCAATCAGTTGTAAAGGATGTTTCTTTGGGGGTGTCGTCTGCATCCAATAGATGTATGGACGTTCTGGCAAAGCTTGCTCTGGATCCTGCATCTGGCTCATCATCATCTGACCTACAGTTCTTTGGACTTGAGCCAGCAGCCTGCTGTATTAACTGCCAATCTTGGGATTCATCAGCCTCTGCTGCCCATGAGCCAGCAGTCTGCCATCTGACCTGCTGATCTTGGGGTTCGTCAGCCCTTATAGCGGTGTGAGTCAGGAGGAGCCTCCAGCCTGACACTTGACTCACAGACTCGGTACTTTCCACGCTCTACAACTGCATGAGGCATTTTTTTGAGATAAATCTTTCTCCATATATATATACTTCACTGCTTTTGCTGCTCTAGAGAATCCAGCCTAAGACATTTGGTAATTTGGTAAGATAGAAGAGTGGGCTGCTGCTCTAACAGATACCTAAAATGTGGAAGAGATTTTGAAACTGTGAATGGGTAGATGCTGGAAGAGTTTTAAGATGCTTAATAGTAAAAGCCTAGATTGCCTTAAGAGACTGTTGGTGGAATTATGGACATCAAAGGCAATTCTGGTGAGTGCCTAGAAGGAAGTGAGGAGAGCTGTAACATCAGAGATGGCACAGATGGCAAGAAGCAGCAGCAAAGAAAGGGCAGCAGCAGAACCAGGAAACCAGCACGAGAAGGTGTGGGAGTTGACCTATGGAGTGAGAGAGCTGAGCACCTTCAGGCCGAGGCTTACTGGCAGTGTGGTGTGCCTCCAGGCCCTTATAAGTGATGCTAAGCTTGCCAACCCACAGAGCAAGTGAGCTGAGTGCCTTCCAGCTGAGGTTTACTGGCGGAGTGGGGTGCCTCCAGATGCTTATTGGTAGAGCTAAAGAGCTTTGTAATACTTGTCTGAGCAGGGCAGATGCTGGGCCTGGCCAAGAGGCCCAAGTGAATGGGGCCCCCCAAAGCTGACAGAGCAGAGTTGCCATCCCTGTGGGCCTGGGAGGCAGAGGTGAAGCCCAGGGCTGAGGGGCCTCCTACTAGCAAGAAAGAGGAGCCAGGATCTGAGCACATCCTTTGGACCGGGGTCCCTGTGCTGAGAAACTCTTAGACCCAGAGGAAGATTGATGACAAAGGGACCTTCCCCCAGAGCCAACAGACAGAGAAAGCCTTCCCCTAGAGCTGGCGCCCTGAATTTGGACTTCCAGCCTCCTAACTGTGAAAGAATCAATTTCTGTTTGTTAAAGCCATCCACTAGTGGTATTTCTGTTACAGCAGCACTAAATAGCTAGGCTATCGTGGCGGCCCATGCATTTGCCAAAAGTAGTGCTTTCGAGGAAGAGGCAGATGGTGTTTTGGGGTAAGTTCAAACCCAGAGTGGGTGGGCTGGGGTGGGTGTCAGGTGCATGGAGTGTCCCTGGGGAGCAGGGAGTTGAGGTACCCTCCCTTTCCCCACCAGCATTGTTCCTGGGAGAGTTGATGTCAAGAGACCCTGACCCACCAAAGACAAGGGTAGGGAAGTTCGGGGCTGAGCCCACAGTGGTGGACCAGCAGGGGGATTGGGAACATGGGTGGGAAGAAACCTCTGGCCAGGCCTCTGGTCCCTAGGAAGCACATCCTCTTCTTCTTTTCCCCCTACCCTCCAGGGCCCTCATCTCTTTCTTTCCCACTGGTCCTCTCGTCTCCCTCAGCCTTTGAGGCTGAACCTTCTTTCCTTCTCAGCTTCTCCCTCAGTCCTCATCCCCTTTGATAGCAAGAAGGGAATCACACACGAACAAGCTCAGGGGTACTGTGGCATCAGGGACAGGCTCTGACTGTGTCTCCAGGACCCAAGTTCCCTCCACCCCTGTTGCTGCTCTTCTCTTTGTGTTGGCCTCATTCTCAAGGGACTGAGGTGGAAAGGTGAAGCGGAAGCACCAGCCCACGTGTCTTCAGATGTAAATCCTTCAGGAAGGAATGAGATTCTTTCTCAGCCCAAGTAAGAGCTCTGGAATCAAGTTTCATGTGCTTTGATTGGCCTGATTGGTTATGTGCCCATTCCAGAACCAATCAGTATTGCCAGGGGACTGTGATGCTCTGAGTGGCTAGTGGCGGAGCAAGCAGGGACTGTGATGCTCTGATTGGCTAGGGCTGGAACAAGTGGGGACTGTAATGCTCTGATTGGTTAGTGCTGGAGCAAGTGGGGACTGTGATGCTCTGAGTGGCCAGTGTTGAGCAAGCAGGGACTACGATGCTCTGATTGGCTGGAGCAAGCGATGGAATCAGCTCCACCTAAGCTGTATGAAACGAGTGGGGATGAGATAAGAATGAGGGTTACTGCTGGAAGGAGGGGGCTAATGGTTACTGGAGGGCAAGCCCCAAATACCTCCTCTACTCCCAGTTCCTTCTGCCTCCATGTCTCCTGTGACTAACCCTTTCAATTAATATCTGGTCCCTGGGAGTAAACCCTGCCTTGACTCACTTGGCCTGTGCCTTGGTGTTGGTGGGGGGGTCCTGCCATTACTTCTTTGAGGAAGAATCTCTCAGGTGGTGTATTTACTGTAAAAATTAACACTGGCCATGGAGGCCTGGTGGCACAGTGGTTAAGAGCTGAGGCTGCTAACCAAAAGTTTGAATCCACCAGCTGCTCCTTGGAAACCCTATGGGGCAGTTCTACTCTGTCCTATAGGGTCACTATGAGTCAGGTTTGTTTATTTTTTTTCGTAAAGAAACCATGCCAAAACTTTTCAATACTGGAGATGATATATATACCAAATAGACATGACCTACATTTTTCCTGAGGGCAGAAGCTTTGAAAGTTTCACAATTGCGCTCAGAAGAACCCATGAAGACATTTTAGCATGTTCTGGCCTTCCTGATTAAAGATCTTAGCAAGAATATTACCAGAACTTGGAGCTTTGTTATTCCTCATTGTCTGACCGCAAGGCATCCCTCTTAAAAGTCTGGGTTAAGACCAAGTGTCATGCCTCTGCAGACTTTAAGCTTGCTATGATTTTACTTTCCATAAAGCAAGGCTTATTAAAGTGGATTCTGTAGCACTGGGTGCGAGAACTTCTCTGCCCGCCACAGGGTTGAATGGCAAGGCTGGTGGAAATGAGGATAATATTTCGGTTGGCCATGAGCCCCTTGAGAGTAGGGATGCTCTCTCATGCACCTCTTCAGCACCTAATGCCATTTGGAGGCTTGGCTATAAATTACTTTTCTGAAGTACATACAAGTTCATGATTTAACCACAGCCAGGCTGGCTCTCTCTATTCTTTGTAGACCATCACTGGCTCTACATGCTTTGTAGTTTAATTTGCACGTCCTTCTCGCCTGCATCTTCAGTTGCTGCCAGAAGTTGATCAGACATCACTTGCTTGAATATGCCTTCTTTGAAAACACCTTTTAGTTTTGTTTCTGATCACAAAAGCAACACACGTTCATTATGGAACTTTGGAAAAGCCCAATGAAGGGGAAAAAAAAAAAAAAACTCAACCAATTCTAAAATCTTTGTGTAAGTGTCCATTTTTTTTCCGTGAATATATGTACATATTTTTTTAAAAATGTGAAAATTTTGTTTATGTAGTTACCTTTCTTTTCTATTGAAAAAAATCAACATTTTCCTCTGTCATTATTCTTCTCTATTTTTTATGACTGCATTGTGTTCAATTTTATTTACACTTATGTTTCCAGTTTTCTGTAACAAATACTGTAACGAGTATAAAACCTAAAAAACCAAACTCTCTGCCATTGAGTCGATTCCAACTCATAGCAACCCTATAGGATGGAGTAGAACTACTCCATAGGGTTTCCAAGGCTATAAATCTTTACAGAAGTAGACTGCCACGTCTTTCTCCTGCAGAGCCACTGGTAGTTTCAAACCACTGACCTTTCAGTTAGCAGTCAAGTGCTTTAACCACTGCGCCACCAGGGCTCCATAGACTTAGAGACAAATCTTTGTGCAAATACATGGGTAATTTCTCAGAAGTAGAATTGCTGCATCGTAAAATACGAACTTTTTTAAGATCCAGCAATTGCTACCAAATGACTCCTTGCCACCAGTTGTTGCTGGCTGCCACCAAGTCAGCTCCAAATGGCATAGCTTCCAGCATCATAGCAACACACAAGCCACTACAGTACAACAGACTGGCAGATGGGTGGTGTTGCCACCCATAATGACCTCTTCGTTCTTTCTCCTGATGCCAGTCCTGGCAGCACCTGGCTGCCCAGTGGGGCAGGTTTCTGTGCTGATCTTTCTAGATGAGACTTCTGGCTGTAGGGCTCTTTGTTCCTTACAGATAAACTGGCCTTTAGAGGTCCAATGCTCCCCGTTCCTTCCTGTTCAAGTGTCTGTTTTCAAATCGATGGGTACAGTCTTGAAACCTTAATCATTCAAAAAGGCAGTGCTAACTCATCTGTTGCTTGATTACTCAGCTTTTTTCTCATGGGTTTCCCAATGAATGCCCCCAAGGAGGGCCCGTAGGCAAAGACTCACCTACCAGACAGGAAGACCTCCTATCTACAGGCCAACTCTAGCTAAGGGCTTGGCCATTTGGAACTACTCCAATCACAGGAATTATAGGGATTATTTTGTATAGACAAGGACACGAATCCAAGGATGGGTAGCCACAGGGACTTCCTGGGAAGTCAGCTGAGATGTTTCAGTGAGGCAAGTTTTAAAAACCCGCAGGTGAACAGTTCAGATGCCAGCAACAACTGGGCGGGGTAAGAGCTGCTCGCCGGAAGGTCACCGGGCTTTCGGTAGAAACGCCCTAGCTGCTCTGGCCAATGGGAAGTGAGAGCTAATTTGATCTGAGGGCTCTAATTGGCTGGTGGTACTATTACACGGCTACTACCTTAGGGCTGTGCCTCTTATTTCAAGGAGACTTGCAACCGATTCATCTATGGACCCACTAGGCAGGTTCGTTTTGAAGAGCCAGCATATGTCAAAGAAAAGTAGATTTTTATTAACCAAACTCAAAGCAGTAATTACGTGTTCAGAGAGCACAGCAACAATTTAATTCTAAATACTTGGCTGTGAAAGGTTGAAGGTGGCGGTATGCGTCTAGCGTGTGGCAGGTGTATTAAATGAACCCAGCATCTTCCGCTGTAAAAGGAAGCCGGAAATACAACTGCATACTTTGAAATTTAATTTTTAGTAACAGGATGTGCTTCTAAATACGACTAACACATCAAAAAGAAAATGCGTAGTTAAAGGCTTTAAAACGGTTATCAAAGCAATTGCAAAGCAAATGAGGTGCCTTTAATTTTTTTTTTTTTAAAGGATGGTTGTGTCTGAGCATTGAAGATAAAGTCCTCACGGAGAATCAAAAGCACGGTGGTGTCTTTGTAACCGATGCCGCTGAACTGGACGCTCCCCCGATCTGATTCACAGTTTATAATCACAGTTATCATAGATCCATTAAAAGCCTATTAAATTGAATTCCCACAATTCCTTGGGGGCAAGGGCAAAGAGAGAGCAAAATACCTTTAAATGGAAATGGAACACAACCTTCGAAAGGAATTTCTTGTAATTATGCCAGTAGAGGAAGATAGCTGACGGGTGCATGTATCCCAGCAGATGGCTGTGCGAAGAATACAACGCGAAGTCTTAGGATGCTCGGGATATGAGGGAAATGATTTCCCTTCGCAGAGACTGCTAAAGCGTGGGGGATCACCCGTTCCGGAAGCAGCATCGATGGCTTGTTCGAACGTGTAACTAACTGCTGGTGAGGTTGACTGGACAAATGCTGTAGAGTGGGCGATCAAATCAGCCTGAAAATAAATCTTGGCCACATTTGACGGAGGCAGAAGCCTCACAAATATTCAAGCCATTGTCATTTGAGAAATGTGATTTCGTGTTTTTCCACCCTTCAGTGCCTCCACTGACATCGCCCCTAACAATGCCGTTATATCTCCACCAGCAAGGCAGGGCGGTCGATACGCTGGCCTGTGGCTCCACATAAAACGGGTTTTCTTATTTTACCGCTGAACAGCTAGAGGCATCAAATGATTTTTTAAAAAAATCACACAGCAGTGAGCTCGGTGTGCACCAATGACCGTCTGTTCCCCAATCCCTGAGCCCACCCCGGGAGATGAGCACCTCTGCATTGGGGGCAGGCATCAAACCGTCTGTCTACACAGCCTGCTCCTGCCGGCCGGGCTCAGACCTAGTCTCAAAAACCAGAAACCAAACCCATGGCCGTCGAGTCGATGCCGACTATAGGACAGAGTAGAACTATCCCAAAGAGTTTCCAGAGCGGTAATTTTTACAGAAGCAGACTGCCACATCTTTCTGGCGGGTTCGAACCACTGACTTTTTGATTAGCAGCTGAGCGCTTAACCCCTGTACCACCAGGGCTCCTTAGAGCGGGCCTCAGCCCTTTGTAACGGGCATTAGTCTCTCCTGAGGAGGGAAAGCACTTCCTTTCTGTTGTCTCCCTCCTGACTCAGCAATAAGTAATTCCAGTCAATCCACCCTCACCTTGAATGAGTTCTTCCTGCATGAATTACCCACATTCACTGCTCAGCTTGATCCCCTTCCCGCAAAGGGTAAAGCAAATGACTCAGTCCGGAGGGAACAGCCTATTGACTAAGTGCTCAATTAGGCGCATGGCCCTAATGTGGTTGTTCTTGCACAGTCTGAACGACGGGACCAGGGGTTTGGTTTCCTCTCGTTCGGCCGTGCCACAGCTGAATCAATGGGGCAGCAATCTAAATTAAGCATGAGGACAACCGCACGGCAGTGTGTTTATGCAACTGTGCGGAGAGGCTGCAAGCGTCTCCACGCTCTCAGCAGAAAACACAACCCACGCCCTCCTTCCCCACACTCAAAGCCTAGGGTGACCCAGTCTAGAAAGATTTGATCTCCTGAGGGACAACCTTCTAAGTCAACACGATGCCACCTCCTCCTTTGCGCCTCCTATTTTGGCTTCAGAAGCTTTAAAAATCGAGTAGCACAGTGATCCCTGTCCAATTAAAGGCAGAAAGGTGGGATCAGGCTTTGGTGCTTACTTGCAGCCACAAGGCCAAATGTGCCCAGGGGGCATTACCGAATTCACTACCCTTTCATTAGAAGGAAGTCCTTGGGTGCTGCAAAGTTTAACCCAGTTGGTTGCTAACTGAAAGGTTGGAGGTTCAAGTCCATTGAGAGGTGCCTCAGAAGAAAGGCCTGGTGATCTAGTTCTGAAATATCAGCCATTGAAAACCCTATGGAGCACAATTCTACTCTAACACGTGAGATTGTCATGGGTCAGAGTTGACTCAACGGCAACTAGTGTTTTCGTTATAAGAACTGAGGAAGCGTCAAATATAGGCATAGCCACAGTGCATCTCACGTGTCCCTGATTCTCTAGGGAGGAGCGCTTTAAGGTGCACACGAATCACCTGGGAATCTTGTTAAAAAGCAGATTCTGATGCTGAAGGGCTGGGAAGGAGGGGCCTGAGAGTCTGCATTTCTAATAAGTTCCCAGGTGATTCTGATACAGCTGGTCCGAGGACCACACTTGGCAGAGCAAGGCCCTCGTGGGAGGGTTCTGTACTTCATCGCCAACTCAGACACCAGAGAGAGGGAAGTAGGAAAAGACAGACAGCAGAGGGTTTGGTGACAAGATGTGTTTGAAGCCAGAGGGGAGCTGAAGGCCGCAAGGAATTAGCTAGCCTCCCTTGAATGTAGGAATGGGTCTGGGCTGGCCTCAATGCCACGCCCCGTCCGATTCCTCCATTGGGACACCATTACTGAGCTAAATAAGCACGTGATGCGTGTGCTGTTTTTGCTGGTGGTGCAGAGGTTAAAGTGCTTGACAGCTAACCAGAGAGTCGGAGGTTGGAACCTACCAGCTGCTCCTCGGGAGAAAGATGTGGCAGTCTGCTTCCTCAAAGATTTACAGCCTTGGAAACCCTATGGGGCAGTTCTACTCTGTCCCGTAGAGTTCCTATGAGTCAGGATGGACTCGATGACAGTGGATTTGGTTTGGTTTTTAAACTTGGACCAGGGAAGCACAGCCTGGGAATGGAGAGCTCTGAAATAGTTTGGCTGTTATGTCAGCTCCAACTCAGGGCTTCCGTATGTACAACAGAACAAAGTGTTGCCTGATCCTGCAGCATTTTCGTGATTATTGGTATGCTCAAGTCCATTGTTACAGTCACTGTGCATTTTGAGTACCTTCCAACCTAGGGGTCTCATCTTCCATAGGGTTTCATTGGCAGATTTTTGGAAGTACATAGCCATGCCTTTCTTCCTAGTCTTCTTCATTTGGAAGCTCTGCTGAAACCTGCCCGCTGTGGGTGACCCTGCTGGTATTTGAAATACCAGTGTCACAGCCTCCAGCATCACAACAACACACAAGCCAGCACAGTAAGACAGACCAACGGGCGGGATGTTCTACAGACGGCACAATTCCAAGCGTTAATGCTGTGTGTATTTCCTATTTGCCTTTTGAAGGCACACCCTCTGCCTCAAGATGCCCTGGAATGTGAAGAAAACACAAGGACAAAGAGGACAAATCGGTGGTCAGCCACAGGATTAACTGAACTGATGAACCCTGGATCTCAGCAGAGCTGAGAAAGTGAGGCCTAAAGCCAGAACTCAGCCCAAGTCTATCTTTTATGATTTTGTCTTTTTATTATCTTTGCAACAAGGCTCTTTTATTAGCTTGCAATCTCCTGCCAAGTTGATGAAATCTCCATTATATTTTATAGTACAAAATAAGAGGAAAAGGGAGATCTTAAAAAGCCTGCAGTTCCCTTAGTCTTCGAGGGCCCCTACCTCCCCAGCCCCTCTCCCTGGGTGGGGTAGACACGCACTTTCTGTCCTGTTCTGAGACACCACTCATTTTCTCTTCAGCTGGAAAATCTCTCTTTATTTTGCCTCGCTGCTTTATGATTCTGGAGGCTGGCGTTTCCCGTTCCACAGCTCTCCTTTTCAAACCACACTTGTAATTACTACTGCCTTTTATTTTGTGTTTTCCGAAGACTATTCCATTCAGACTTTTGGGGGGCCAAAAGCAGCTGTTTGTCCAGCGGGGTGAGAGCACTCGCAGAAAGTCTTCAAGTAAACCACAACAAACGCTGAAATACACAGTGGAAATAATAAAAATCCCAACACGTGGAGGAACTGGCATCAAACTGCGTTATTTCCACCTGTCTTTTTCAGAATTTGGAGAAAGAACAAATAAGCTCAACATGCTGTTAGGCTTTATGGTGAGTCTTACTCCTAAAGTGCTTTTCTCCCAAGGGCCAAAGCTCTCAGGTGGCCTTGTGGTGGTTGCGGTTCCCTGCGTCTCTGCCTCCTACTGGCACTTGGCCAGTTGGTCAAGATCAAAGAGGGCAAGGTGCCTGTCCACGACTCTGTCAACACGAAGCCCTGAGTGACCTGGCTTCCCAGCCTCTGCTCCCACCTGAGCATGGTGTCAGTGCCACACGGGTCTCCTTTCAGTTTCTTGAGTGAGTCAAGCTCCCCTGAACATCAGGGCCTCCGACAGGCCGTCCCTCTGCTTGGACCGCTCTTTGCCACCTTCCTCTTGATGAACTCTGGTCATTCTTTATTTCTTCATCACCTTTCCAATATTTAAATCCCACTCTCATATGCTCTTAGAGCACCCTGATTTACAGTTGCTGTCGAGTTGATTCTGACTCATGGTGACCCCATGTGGTCTGTGTAGAACTGGGCTCTGTAGGGTTTTCAATGGCCGATTTTCTGGAAGTAGATCACCAGGCCTTTCTTCCAAGGCACCTCTGGGTAGACTCGAACTGCCAACCTTTTGGTTAACAGTCAAGTGTGTTATCCATTTGCACCACTCAGGGACTCTGAGTACCCTGTACCTATCACAATTACAACCAGTTATTTGCCAAATAATGTCTGTCTCCCCCACCAGACAGCTCCATGAGGATGGGCTGTGTGTACTGTGTCTACCACTGTATCTAGTACAAGGTGCCAGCCTGTAGCAATTCTTTGAGTGATCAGTTCTCCAAATGATTAATGAACCAAAAACTTTTCTAGAAATGATCTGCAAAGTTTGTAACAATTCATGTTTCAGCAAGGAAACCCCAAATCCAGTCATTGCCATGACCGTGTCTTCCGTAATTTGAATTTGAGGTGTCAGGCATGTTGGAAGAGCCAAGGTGTTTTTTTTTTTTTTTTTTTAAATGTTAGAGGGAGTTTCTATCTTCCACTTTAATGAACTTCCAAGTTGGTCAACTTATCTTTCCTTCTTGTCTTCCAATTTAGTCCTCCTTGTCTCGGTCCAGGAACTGTTTCCTTGAGAGGAAGGGAGAGAGGTGGAGTTAATTTTTCAAATAGTTTGCACCATAGGGTCAAACAAACAAACAAACAAATGTGTTCCACATTACAGACGCCTGAAGACTTCTCCAGGTGGAGTCCAAAAGTGTTGTGCATCCGTTACAATTTCATGAGGACCATGTGAATCAGGCATCGTAATAAAAACTGCAATTGAGTTGCCTCGATTTGGTTGCCATTTGCAGAAAGAATTCAGCTAGTTCACTTTACAGGGTGAAGCAGAAATGCGTTTACGGTTCAGTCCCTGAGAATTTCCCATGCTTAACATTTTACACGCGCGTGGATTGGCTTTCCCCAAACAAAGCTAAGTGGTCCGGGATTAGTGGCCATGAACATGGAGATGGAACTTCTTTTTGGTGGAATGACAGACCAAAGCCTGCCTGCACGTGTCTGTGGGTGCACCCCTGTGGGGCACGTGCAGACACACGTGGCAAAACATTCCTGCACGGCACCCCCAATTCCACCACTTTCTCTCCTGCAAAAGACAGCAAATCCAGTAACTAAAATGAGCCCCGGCAGCAGAGCACAGAAAAGGCATGGAAGAGATGGACCCACCCACGTTTCACAAACTCCTTACCGCTTCTGATACAGAAGGTCTGCAATTCAAAGGACGCAGAAACCGTCATGTCACCAAATACACTGGATGACGCACAACTCACTATAAATGGTGTAGGTGGTTCACTGAAAATAATTTTGGCTTAATCAGTAATCTGGGGTACAGGCCATTGGATGAATCGCTAAATTCATGACATGCTATTTAAAGAACTGATTTTCGTGAAATCCCTCAGAGTTATCTACAAACGGTGCTGGCGCATGGTAGGTGTTCAGTAAATATTTGTTGGCAGAATGAATAAGCATTGCTGTACGGTCAGTATTTACACCTCCCTCCCCCCAGCTGGCTGTTTTGGACTACACTTCAAGTACAGGCCGCAGGCCCGAGGCAGGATGGAGTGTGACCCTCTAGGGTTCTTAGCCCCGGTGAGCCGGGACCCCAAGAGCTACAGGACTTGTTTTCAGAGCTGTGGGTCACAAAGTTCAACCCAGTAATTCTGAAAATAACCCCATCAACAAGGAACAGCCCCACCCCAATCTTCAAGAGAGAAATCCTAGCTGAAGGAAAAAATTGAATTTCATTTTTCGTGGCCAGGTTGACTTTATTCCGTTTTGATTTTCTTGGACAAATTGGTTAGCATTTTGAGCAATCATTCAAAAGGGAGGACATTCACCTTCACCAGGGATCATGTACCTTGTTTAATGCAGCTTCAACCCAGTGCAGAGGAGATGCAAAGTATATTTAAAAATAAAGTTTCAGTTCCAGAGGATTTTCTGCTCCAACCGTGGAGATAAGGTGAGCGTGCATGCAATCTTGCATTGGAAAAATGGCACTGGTTTTAGGTTTTTACATTCAAGCCTTTGGCTCTCTCTCTCCTCTGACTTCACACTTAGTTTTAGGGTTCAGCGGAGCAGCATTCTGCACTGGCCAGCCCATAGCCTTCATCTGTAGGGGGTGGTCCTGCTTTGCCTCCACCGGAAAGTGCTGCTAGAGTAGCGGGTGAAGTCAATCACTTGGCGCCTGGCCTACAAGAGCTCATCTTTGGAGGGGACAGTGGCTAAGGGATAGGCATTTAAACAGGCCCGGGTCTCATTTCCTCATTTGTAAATGCTGAGGGTTGTCAGAAATAAATACGGTAAAACCTGTGTAAGGAGGAATCCTGTGAGAAGGATAACTTAAATATTTTCCACTAATCGAGAGCAAGAGAAAAGCGGTTAAGACTGTACCCTGTCAAGGGCGGAAAACTTGTGAGACCTGGAAAAACAAGGCCGTCTCGTCGAGTTCCAGCTCTCACAGGTTTCATTGTAAAATGAAACGTGTGAGGTGCTTAGCTTAGCACAGCATCTGGCATGTAACGATTATTCCTGAATGTTTCGTTCTAGTTTCTCTGTGTCTGTCTTAACGTAGCCTCACTGATGTGCCATTTAGGTGAGTGTGCCCGGGAGTGAGTCCCTGTGGTTGGATCTGTGCTGGGTGGGACACAGGCAGCTGTGGGAGGAGCATGCTCAGAGGCTTGGGTCCTGGGCTTCACCATGCTCCTGATGTGGACAAGGTCATCCCTCAGCCCGGGACTCAATTTACTTCTCTGAAAACTACGAGGTTAGGACAGATGGTTACCATTGGAATCCAACTCATATATTATCGGTTGAGGGAATTAGAGGGTGCAAAATGTTGGCTGTTCCCCCCAGGTTTTCTTATTCTCACCTGTGTGACCTGTTGAGGCACTTCCTCACCTGGGACTTGGTGGTTCTGCCTCTTACCTGGGGAGCAGCAGCAGCAGAGAATCAGTGGCAGGAATCCTCAGAGGACCTAGAGGACCAGACCCCTCCACCCATTGTGATGAGTGAGCACTGATTCTATGACAACAATGGACACTCCCCAGCTTCCCTCCAGGCCGAAGGCTGAGAATTCAAGATCAGAAACAGGGAGGAGGAGTAATGTCCCAGATGTGTAGAGCTTGGGAGGCAATGGAGAGGTAAGGCAGCCCGCCTCAGCAACGTTCAGCTTCCTGGAGAGAATGCCCAAAGGAAGATGCTTCAACCCACCTTTAGACAAGGATGGAATATGGGTAAGAAAGATGGTGCCCTCTGCTACCTTTCTCAAGCCACACGGGTGTGGTCGAGGACGCAGAACTGAGTTCAAATCCTGATTCTGCTACTGATGGCAGCATGGCCTTTGACAGATTACTTCACTCAGCCTCAGTTCCTTCATCGGTGACATGGGATCTCATGGGGTTTCTGTGGGGTAAATGAAATAGTGTGTGTAAAACACTCAGCACATGGGCTCCTGTAAGTGCCCACCAGGCAGTAATTGCTGCCTGCTTTACGCTTTCTTTTTTCCATCACATACCTTCTGACATATTTTATAACTTATTTATTGTTTGTGTCGCCTGGCTAGAATAGAAGCTCCATGAAGGCAGGGGTCTTTGTCTTTTTTATTCACTGATAAATCCCAAGTGCCCATAGTAGGATCTGGCACAGAGAAGGTGCTCAATAGATATTTGCTGAATTAATATTATATTAGAAATCTCTAAACACATTTCTGCTGGCTCACAATCTGATTGCCTTAGCGCCACTGGACTATGGAACGGGAAGAGTTCTAGGAGGCACCATTGACCTATCTCGATCATTTGAAAACCTTCCAGCTTCACTCTTTCCCAGGCCCCTCTCGTACTATTGGTCACAAAGCCCATTGGCAGTTACTACTAGTCTACCATCTTTAAGAAACATTGGTGGCCCAAGAGCCTCTCTTATTTGGTGTTCACCAGTAAAACCAGTTGCTGTCAAGTTGATTCTGACTCGTGGTGACCTCATGTGTGTCAGAGTAGAACTATGCTCCACAGAGTTTTCAATGGCTGATTTTTTGGATGTAGATTACCAGGTCTTTCTTCCTAGGTGCCTCTGGGTGGACTCGAACCACCAACCTTTTGGTTAACAGCTGAGCACGTTAACCATTTGCACCACCAGGGATTCCTGTCTGGTCTCTAGTGCGCATATATCATGTACGGACAGGTCTTTCCACTTCTGATTTCTGTAATTCATTCACAAAAGGAACTTCCAGAGGAATCACAGCAGTAAACTGTCGCCTGCATCCTCACTGATACTCGCAACGAGAGACAGAATCAGGGAAGTCATGGAGTTAACCTCTTTAAACACCATGATACACAGAAAACCATTAATTTTGCTTGTTTAAAAAAGAAAATACAAAAAATAAAAATTGAAGACACCTTGGTAAATTTGTGTCTGAAGGTTTTAAAAAACTGACACTATTCACCTGGGCATGACTTTGGCTAAATAGCTTAGTCTTTCTAAAACTCAGTTTCTTTAGCTGTAAAATGGGAGCAACAATGTTCCAAGGTTAGAGGGCTATTGTGGGGATTAATGACATAATTCACACAAAAGAACTTAATATGATGCCTGGTACGTAGTACCCACTCAATACTTGCTGTTACTTATTATTATTGTTAGTTGCTGTTGAGTTGAATCCAACCCATGGCAACCCCATGTGTTACAGAGTAGAACTGCTTCATAGTGTTTTCTTGGCTGTAATCTTTATGACAGCGAATTGCTAGGCCTATCTGGGCTACTACTGGGTAGGTCTGAACCACTAACCCCTAGGTTAGTAATGGAGCACAAACTGTTTGTGCCACCTGGGGACCTTCACTATTATACATAGATGTATACTTTTTTTCTTTTTAAACACACCTGGCTTCATTCCACAAAGATTTAAAGTGATGTATGGAAAATATACACAATAAAATAGTGAAATATAAATAAAATAAAAATTCGGAATCAGTTTCAATACACTTTAGAATAAGAGGTCAAGACTGGTGAAATAACATAGGTATTATAGGACATAATGGCGTCAAAAAAAACCAAATCCATTGCCGTCGAGTCGATTCCAACTCATGGTGACCCTATAGGACAGAATAGAACTGCCCCATAGGGTTTCCAAGGAACAGCTGGTAAATTCGACCTGCTGACCTTTTGGTTAGCAGCCGAGTTCTTTACCACTGTGCCACCAGGGCTCTGGTAGCTATTAGGGCATCAAATGTGACTGTGAGTTCCCTGGCAGCCAAAGTAAAGTGGGAAATATTGTTCACTACATAACACTATGCCCATGAAGAGAAAACATAGATTTCTCAGATTAAGTTAGGTAGCTTCCCCTCTTTCTATTACCAACAATATCAGTTAGGATTGTGTTTGACTAAACATGAAAAGCTGACTATGGTGTCTTAACCAAATCCGGGTTTATATTTCTCAAGTGATAATAAATCTAGAAGTAGATAGTACAGGGCTGATACAGCTGCTCAAGGGAGTCATTAGAGGCCCAGGATGTTTTCAGCTTCCTGCTCTGCCGTCCTTGGTATGGGGCTATTTCACATCAAGATGAGGGCAGTGGTGGTTCAATGGTAGAATCCTCATCTTCTCTGTGGGAAACCTGGGTTCAATTCCCAGCCAATGCACCGCATTTACAGCTACCATCTGTCTGTCAGTGGAGGCTTGTGCATTGCTACGATCCTTGTTGTAGATTGAATTGTGTCCCCCAAGTATGTGTGTCAACTTGGCTAGGCCATGATTCCCAGTATTGTGTGGTTTCCACCATTTTGTGATCTGATGTAATTATCCAATGTGTTGTAAATCCTAACCTCTATGATGTTAATGAGGCAGGATTAGAGGCAGTTATGTTAATGAGGTAGGACACAATCTACAGGATTAGGCTGTATCTTGAGTCAATCTCTTTTGAGATATAAAAGAGAGAATTGAGCAGAGAGGAGAGGAACCTCATTACCACCAAGCAAGAAGAGCCAGGAGCGGAGCACGTTCTTTGGACTGGAGTCTCTGCACTGAGAAGCTCCTAGACCAGGGGAAGATTGCTGACAAGGACCTTCCCCCAGAGCCAACAGAGAGAGAAAGTCTTCCCCTGGAGCTGGAGACTTGAATTCAGACTTGTAGCCTCTTGGACAGTGGGAGAATAAATTTCTGTTTGTTAAAGCCATCCAATTGTGGTATTTCTGTTATAGCAGCACTAGCTAACTAAGACAATGTTGATCAGGTTACAGTGGACTTTCCAGACTAAGATGGACTATGAAGAAAGGCCTGGCAATCTACTTATGACAACCAGCCAATAAAAACTCTATGGGTTGCAATGGTCCAATCTACAACCAATCATGGGGATAGTGCAGGACTGGGCAGTGTTTCATTCTGTTGTGCACAAGGTCACCTTGTGCTGTGCAGTGAATTACTTAATATGGCCCTTCTAGCCATGGTCTTGTAACTCCCACAAAATTACTGGGTGTAACTATGCAAATGAGGTGCTTGTGGCCCACCAAGGGGATTGGATAGTTTGCTAAAAATGCAAATAAGGTGCACGGCACCCTTGTGGAGGTGGGACCATGCAAATAAGGCATATAGAACCCTAACAAGGGGATTGGTTAGTTTTGTTGTCCCACTAGGCTTAGAATGAGCCATCCCAGAGGTGGAAAGGGGGGACCTCACTACCAAGAAAGAAGAGCTAGGAGTGGAGTGCATCCTTTGGACCCAGGATCCCCACACTGAGAAACTTCGAGACCCAAGAGACAGACAGAGCTATAACACCGGACACAGTGAGAGGCGGTGAGAAGCAGCAGCAGAGAAACCGTGGCAGCAGAGGCAGTGGAACCAGAAGACTGGCAGGAGATGGTGCAGTGGGCTTCCCAGCCCATGGAGTGAGAGAGCTGAGCACCTTGGGACAGGAGGTTTGCTGGTGGAGTAGGGTGCCTCCGGGCACTTGTCAGTGGAGCTAGAGAGCTGAGTGCCTTTGGGCTGAGGCTTGCTGGCAGAGTGAGGTGACTCTCGGCAGTTATTGGCAGAACTAAAGAGCCTTGTAACACTTGCTGCAGCAGGGCAGAGGCTGGCCCAAGAGGCCCAAGGGGCCCAAGGGGCCGAGAAGCCAAGGGGCCAAGGGAGCCGAGGGGCTGAGAGGCCAAGGTCTAAGAGGTCAAAGGCCAGGGAGAGTCCTGCCTGCAGGCACGGCTGAGAAGAGGCTGATCGAAAAACTGTATCATGAATTGTAACCTGTTAATTTGCTAACAAACTTCATAACTGGAAGTACAGTTTGTGAGTTCTGTGTGGCCATTGCAATAAATTACTGAACCCAGCAGAGAAGTAGAGAGTGCCAAGGTAGGGACAGCTGGTGTCAGAATTGGTAAAAAGGTTGGAGGGTGGAGGCATGTCTGAACTTCACCTCACAGCAATTAGCCTTGGGATGTTGATGCTGATAATGATTTCTCTTTCCCACTCATGAAGTTAGAGGAGGTCAGGTGCCCTCACTATGCCTTTTGTTTTTTTTTTTTTGTTTTTTTTACCAGGAGTCTGCTGTCGACTCAATGGCAGCTAACGACAACAACATTCCCTGTCTACGCAGCAAGTCCACAACCCAGGCAGGAAAACAAAGGACAAAAGGAGAGAGGGCACCCACCAACTAAGTCTTCCCCTTTTTATCAGGAAAACAACAGCTTTTCCAGGAGCCCTGTCCCATGGACTTCGGCTGCAATCTTATTGAGTTGCATGGCCAACTTAGCTGCAAGGGAGTCTGGGAACATATTTATTAACCAGCCACGTTGCAACCCTAAACAAAGTCAGGCTTCTGTTAGTAACGAAGAAGGGGAGAAAGAGCCTTTCACAGGTTCATAGCATCTCCCACCTGAGACCCCAAGAATGCAGCACCTTGCCTGGATTTTAGGTGGAAAGGCCATGTCCCCCAAGCTTGACTTGAGCCTTTGGTGTGGACCCTTTCTGCTGCCAGCACGTAAGAGCATAAAAAAGAATAGTGCTGATCCTGAAGTTTCCCAAAGTAACTTGTAGATGAGTTGGGAAAATTAAAGAAATTGTTGGCTTTGAGTCAGCAGCGGCCCATTTGGGAGGATAGTAATTACCACATTAGAGGGGACGGTCGTTTTGCAGTTGACCTTGCTGGCTGTCATCTGGCTGTTTCTGGGCAGGAAAGACTTTTTCCACACATTTTCACCTCTCTATTTAATATTTCAGTCACTGAGTGATTGAATGCGGCAAAAATTTCACTGCCAACTAGTTAAAAAGCTATATTTCACGGCTACAATATCTAACAGAAGGGTTTATTTCACAGCTATCTTGTTAGAGCCATTAAATATATATTTTAAAAGAGTGAAATTAAAATGCTAGAGCCTTTTTTTTTCTTTTTTTTACAGCAATTCAGCTCATAGACTTGCAGAATACAAATGAACTCAAGTCAGTTGTCACATTGCTGGTGAGAGAGAACATTCCTGATGTCAGAACCTCTGCCCCCACCCCCAGCCCGATTGTCCACAGCTTCCCAGAGTGGAGGGTTGACCGACTAACTGGAGGTGGAAAGAAAGGAAAGGTTGTTGGCCCTGTGTATTATTTGTATTTACCCTCAAGAGGAAATTGTTCAAAAATGGTTTTTGAAAATGTAATACAAGATGAATTAAAAATGAACAGGTAGACTTTGAAGACTGTCTAGGGTATATTGTTAAGTGAGAAAAGCAAGATGCAAGCCGTATTCATAATAGGATTCAATCTTTGCAAAGCAGCACAAATCCCCTCTGCGTGTGTAGGTATTTGTATGCGGTTATATGAGCGCTCAGTTGTTACTATTGGTTCTCTGGGGGTGGCAGTGGAGGAGGGGTGACAAGAAGGAGAGAGAGAAAGTAACCAAAAGTTACTGTCAGATAAAAAAGTATTCATAATTTTTAAAAGCACATTTATAATATGGTCCTGTGTATGCAATGGAGCCCTGGTGGCACAGTGGTTAAGAGCTCGGCTGCTAACCAAAACGTCTGCAGTTCGAATCCACCAGCTGCTCCTTGGAAACTCTGTGTGGCAGTTCTACTTTTACTATAGGGTGGCTGTGAGTCAGAACCGACTCGATGGCACATAATAACGACAGCAACGGGTATGCAAAGGGAACGGTGGTGGTTCAGTGGTAGAATTCTCGCCTTCCGTGCAGGAGACCGAGGTTCGATTCCCAGCCAGTACCGTTCATGTGCAGCCACCACCCATCTGTCAGTGGAGGCTTGTGTGTTGCTATGATGCTGAACAGGCTTCAGTAGAGCCTCCAGACTAGACCGACTAGGAAGAAAGGCCTGGTGATCTACTTTTGAAAATCAGCCAGTGAAAACCCTGTGGTTCACAATGGTCTGATCCACAACCCATCACGGGGATGGTGCAGGACCAAGCAGCATTGTATTCTGTTGTGCATGGAGTCCCATTGACGGTAGCTAACAATAACAATAAAATGCATGCAAAAATTATATATGTGTGTGTGTACAATCGTATAAGGATATATGAAAAGGATGGTCACCAAAGAGTTAATGGGAAAGGATTTCAGGTGAATTTCACTTCCTTCCTAGGCTTTTCTATATTGTTTGAATTATTTTAAACC
>NW_004443967.1:15293649-15303315 GCF_000243295.1 Trichechus manatus latirostris | reverse complement strand
TATAGGGTCGCTATGAGTTGGAATCAACTTGACAGCAGTGGGTTTGGTTTGGTTTTGGACCATTGCTGTGTGCCGCCTAGCTGTTGCTTCTCACAGCTGCTTAGAGCTGCAAACCAAGCATCTCTCCCATGTTTACAAAGTTGTAAAACACACTAAACATGCTCTTGCGCGCAGACATTGAACAAACACCATCTCAATATCAAGTTATACTGTGGTTTGGAAGGAGTCGAGGGAGTATAGTAGTGTTGGCCAATGGCATTACAATCCAAGAGAAGGAAGGAAGACTGATTCAAGGCAACGGCAAAGGGTTTAGGGATGAGGGGACAGCTGTGAGCAAAAAAAGAACTTGCCAATAGTTACTGAGAACTTTCTGGTGCGTGCATTGCCTCTTTTAGACAAATCTACCCTATCAAGGGTCGCTGGGTGGTGCAAACAATTAATATGTTCAGCTGCTAACTGAAAGCTTGGTGGTTCAAGTCCACCCAGAGACAGTATAAAGAAGTCCCAGGTCATGCCTCAGAAGAAAGGCCTGGAGATCTACTTCTGAAAAATCAGCCATTGAAAACCTTATGGAGCACAGTTCTACTTTGATGCATGTCGGGTCACCATGAATAGAATCGACTTGGCAGCAACTGGTTGGTTGATTATTCTATCTAGATGTTATTTTTATTCCCATTTCACAGGTAAGGAAGTGGAGGCTTGGAAAAGTTAAGTCGCTTTTATAGAGTCACCTAGTAGGAGAGAGAGCTGGGGCTGGCCTCAGAACCTCTGAGTCCACAGCCGTGGCCCAAGCACCATGTTATGCTTCCTCCCTCCGTGGGACTTTTCGCCAAGTCAGGCCCTTGTCTTTTGTTTGTATTTTAGTTTCTACCCGCTTTCCTCTCCTAGAGATCCCTATGGACTTCAAAGCCCACTTTGTTGGGGTAGCTTTCAAAGCATGACATTCAAATAAAATTGAAATGTGCTACAGTGGCTGTGAAGTGCCACCTACATCCTCCTCAGGTAGAAGGGCTTTTCCCCCGGTCCTGAGAAAGTGACCCTCACAGTCCACCCCTTGGGACTCCTTGACTGAGGAGAGCTGCCTTGCGCCTGGTCAGCTCCTCTTCCTGTGACAGCCCCCATCAATGTCCAAGCTATCAGGGGACACAAAGGCCCAGTGTCCCCGCCCCGACTCAGGACAACTCAGGTTCCTGGGGTTGCCGAAGCCTCCGTGGGACAACATCGCAGCTCAGCGCCTCCCTCTGCCCAGGCCTTCTTCCTCCCCTCTTGTCCCAGGTTTCCATCCTGAGGGCACTCCCAAGTGATCTTTGTTCTCCTCACTTTTTTGCTTTGTATCCTTCTACCCCCTTTGTTCTCCTAGACTTCCCCACTCTCCCCCACCCTACATTCTCAGTGGAGGTCAGCGGAGCCCTCTCTCCTTACATCCCATGTTCTGGGGCCCACCTCGTACCTGTACTGCTGGAGGTTGGGCTCACCTCCATGAACTTGGGCTGGATCCCCAATCTCAAGTACTGGGAGCTCCCTGCCCAGGAGGAGGATCTCAGACAGCCCACTTCTGTCTCCTCTGTGTGCTGTCTGCTTGAGCTGAGGCCCACGCCCGCCCGCCTACAGGCCTGGAAACAGTTCGGGCTCCATGCGCAGCAGGGGTGGCCCCTGTAACTTGAAACCAGCGGCAGTGGTGGCTCTGGGCCATTACAATGTTTTCTTGTCTTGGAAAGAATACTTTAAAATTACAAAAATTATGCCATTTCCACTGGATGCCAGAAGCACCCAAATTGCATTTTAATCACTTTACAGAGGAAGCTCTGATACTTGGCTGGTAGATTCAGATGTATCTGGTTTTAATCAAGACATGTGCTGTTTTCCCAGTTCCCTCACATCGGGCTCACGCAGAAGACACCAGAATCCATCACAAGTGCTATGTTAAAGGAACCTCATGTTCCACGTTTGACTCGTCAAGTGGAGGGGAAGCTACCACCAATATACAAAGTCAGGGAGAAGGTGAGTCTGGAGCGGGGGCCACAGCCAAATGCCCCTGGTGCTCTGGAAGGGGACGGCACCACTGACGTTTATATCAGTCAAGGTTCTCCAGAGAACAGAGCCAATAGGATACACACACACACACACACACACACACACGCATGCACACGTACATATTGTAAATTGCCATCTAGTTGGCTCCAACTCATGGTGACCCTGGTCCTGTGTCATCTTCATGATCATTGGCATATTTGAGTCCATTGTTACAGCTATTGTATAGTGCCTTCCAACACAGGGGGCTCATCTTCCAGCACTATATCAAATAATGTTCTGTTGTGATCCATAGTGTTTTCATTGGCTAATTTTCAGAAGTAGATCACCAGCCCTTTCTTCCTATTCTGTCTTAGTCTGGAAGCTCCATTGAAATCTGTCCACCATGGGTGACCCAGCTGGTATTTGAAATACCAGTGACATAGCTTCCAGCATCACAGCAACAGGCAAGCCACCACAGTACCACAAATTGGCAGGGGGTGATGGTACACACACACATACATGCACACACACACACAAAGAGATTTATTTAAGGAATTGGTTCATGTGATTGTGGGGCTGGCAAATCAGATCTGTAGGGCAGGCTGGCAGGCTGGAAACTTGGCAGAAGCTGACACTGCCGTCTTGAGAAAGAATCCCTTCTCCAGGAAACCTCAGTTTTGCTCTGATAAGACCCACCCACATTATCAAGAATAATCTCCTTTACTTACCGTTGACTGATTATAAATGGTTATCATATCTGCAACATACCTTCACAGCAACATCTAGACTAGCGTTTGACCAAACGAGTGCGTACCACGGCTGAGCCCAGTTGACACATGGAATTCACCATCAGAGAATTTATGGCCAGATGAGCCTTCCTTGTGAGGAACTACACATGTACCATCCTGGACCCTAAATGATGGCAGCGTGCCCACCTCACACCCTGGTCATTGTGACAACCCCAGACCCTGCCCCTTTTCCCCATAATCTCCAGAAGGAGGTAACTCCTGGTCCAGGCTGCCATGAGAGGTTGGTCTAAGGACAAGAAGCAGTATCTTTGGTTACAGCTCACAGTTCACGGCCAATTCATGAGCAACCTCAGGGCACTGAACTCACACCTGCTCCTCACCTGGATCCTTGGGCCAGGGCTCTGCTCTCCCAGGATCCTTACTGGCCAAAAAAAGGACTCAAACGTCCTTTCCAGCTTTCCGTTCAGGAGCCCATAAACTTTT
Source organism: Trichechus manatus latirostris (assembly GCF_000243295.1). Classification (NCBI taxonomy): domain Eukaryota; kingdom Metazoa; phylum Chordata; class Mammalia; order Sirenia; family Trichechidae; genus Trichechus; species Trichechus manatus. The sequence goes on along the minus strand of NW_004443967.1, from coordinate 15,300,070 downwards.
CCTTTCTTGCCTCCAGATAAGGTGTTTTGAAAGAGGATTTTTATGATTTCAGAAAGTTGGCAATAAGGTTGAGTTTCAAAGCCTTGATCTGCTGTTGACACCCACAACCTCAATGTCCTGGGCTGTTTGTCCTTCTCTGGTGATGTGTTCATTTCCTTACTCCAAGCTCACTTGCCTCCTTGGTTTTCCTTTCCCACCCCGGTGTTCCAGTCCTGAAAGCATCCTGGGGTTCTGTTGTGTGCCTTCTAATCTCTTCCCTCGCTCTTTTCCAGCAAGCAGTAAATAACAACTTCCCCTTCTCCGTCCACGACAATCGGCACAGCTTTGAGAACACTGGGTACTACTTTGACACTGTGAGTAGTTCTTTTCAAATAAAACAGGGTACAACATCAGGGCTTTTGATGTTCTGAGGTGCATTGAAAATAGAGGACTTTATGACCTCAAAACAGGAGCAAGGTCAACATTAAAACAAGGTCTTAAACAAAACTCATCACAAGTTACAAAACAAATGCATGACTCTCCCAAAGTTCCATGCAGCTTTTAAGGTCGACACCAGCCTTTTGCCTCAGTTTATGTGCTCTTCATGCTTCTCAAAGTGCCTTCCTGTAAATTTTCTCATCGTGAGCTGTCTTGTGACGATCTCTCACGGGAAGGAGGGCAGTGGTGTCTTTAGGCGACAGAGTTACAGGGAGGGGAGCTTACATATTACAAGGAGCAGCCTAATAACTGGAGCGGCCTTTGCTGTCCAGGTGGTGAGTTCCTCATCATTGGAGAGCGTGAGCACAGTCTGATAGCACTGGTTAGGGGTGGTTAACACAGCACTGTGCGATGGAAGTATAATGCGAACCCCTTATGGAATTCTACATTTTCCAATAGCCATATCAAGAACAGTAAAAAGAAACAAGTGAATTAATTTTAGTACTATATTTTGTATAACTCAATGTTTCTCAAAATTATCACTTCAACATGTAGTCAATATAAAAATAATCCAGGTATTTTAAATTCTTTTTCCAAACTAAGCCTGTGAAATCCGATTTGCATTTTGCACTTTACGGCACAGCTCCATTGGGACAACCCATGTTTCAAGTGTTCAGTAGTGGCTTACTATACTGGATAGTGGTTACTATACTGGACAGCACTCAGTTTACACTCCTCAGACAGAGAGTTGTATCAAGTGACTTCTGAGATTCCTTTCTGAGCCTGAAACTCCAAGACAATGATGATGTTAATAATACCACTGTTAAGCATTTGCCGTTATTGTACTCACTACTGTCAAATCGATTCTGACTCATAGCGACCCTATAGCAACCCTATAGGGCAGAGTAGAACTGCCCCATAGGGTTTCTTAGGCTGTAATCTTTACGGAGGCAGACTGCCACATTTTTCTCCTGCAGAGCAGCTGGTGGGTTTGAACCTCTGACCTTTTGATTAGAAGCTGAGTGCTTTAACCACTGCACCACCAGAGCTCCTTGCCGTATATCACCCATTACCCATTGCTGTCGAGTCAATTCCAACTCATAACGACCCTATATTAGCACTCCATATTATCCCATATTATCAACGACTCCATGGGCTAATTACTCTTATCATCCCCAATTTGCAGATGAGAAAACTGAGAACTAGTGAAGTTAAACAACTTGCCCAAAGTTACCTTTTTTTTCTAGGCTACAATGTCTAAGCTAAATTGAAATGGCAGAACCCAAAAAGTCTGGTTTGCCTCTGGGAGAGCCGGGTAAAGAACCAGAATATCTACTCTGTCCTCCTTTTCAAATGGAATCTTTTGAAATCGTTTTCTGAATGATCAAATAACATACGTCCTTAAAAAATTCAAACAATACAGAAGTATGTAAAATTAAAAATAAAGCTAATGCTCTTATGTTTCCCCCTCACAACCTTATTTTGAAGACTCGCTGCTGATAACAGTTTGGTAGGTAAAATTAGAGGATGTTTGCAATTCATTTGCAAACATGCACACGTAAATGTGTATCTTTTAAAATTATGTAAATGGGACTGGATCACATGTATTTTTATCAGAGTTAAGCTAGTCTTGTAGAAAGCATTGGAAGCTTTCCAACTTTCTCTGTGCCCTGGAACAGTTTATATAACATGAGGATTTTCAGTTTAACAAAGGTTACAAGGTTACATAGAATTTGCCCATAAAACTATGTGAGTTTGAGATCTTTTTCAGAGTAATTACTTTACTACCTTTTCAATTTCTCCCTTGTTTGTTAACCTTTTCCAACTTTCTATCTCTTCTTGCATAGGTTCATTCTACTGTATTCTAGGCTTACCTAGAATTTATCCAGTTCTTTTAAAATTTATTGGTATAAACTGCACATGGTATTCTCTTTAAAATATTCTCTCTTTTTTTTTGGTATTTTTTCTTTCTTGAGTTGAATGTTTAGTTTATGTACTGCCAATTGTTTTGTTAATAAATTCATTTAAGACTATGAATATTCCTCTGTTACTACTTTGGCTATGTCCTAAAGGTTTTTCAAACTACAGTTTCATTATTATCTGCTTACAAATAGTCTATAATACATTTTAAATTTCTCTTTTAACTAAAAAATATTTAGAAGAAGATTTTAGATTGGCTATATGGTTGGGTTTTGTTTTTTTTTACAAAAGGGAATCTTTGAAAGAGCACAATGCTCAAGGCAGACATACTTCACTAATTAAGCTAAATTATTGTTTGGTTCAAAGTAGATATCTGGGGAAAGTTTTGGTTTGAAGTTGAAGGTTTAAAGATTATCTCAGGGCAATAGTTTCAGTTGTTCATCCAGCCTCGATGACTCCTGAAAGTCTGGATTCCATTGAGAATTTAAAATTCTATTCATTCCTCCTTCTCCTCCCCCCTTTTGATCAGGATTCTTCTATAGAATCTTAGAGTAAAATGTTCAGTAATGGTAGCTGGGCACCATCCAATTCTTCTGACCTCATAGCCTAGGAGGCAGATGTTCATAGTGTCAATATTTCCTTCTTTAATTCCTATGACAGTCATTATTTCTTTATATGAGAATTTAACTCATTCATATTATTGTGACAATTTGTTTTTGTTTTTATTTCTGCCATCTCATTTTATGTTTTCTTTTTATCATGTTTGCATGTTGTTTCTTTTTCTTCCACTCCTAACTTTGCTGAGTTGGTTGAATGTGTTTGCCCATTCTGTCTTCTTGATATTCAACTAGCAGTTACTTTTAAGTATACCATATTTTTACGCATGCCTTCTACGTTAGTTTGTTAACTGTGTTCTCCCCCTTTGAGTTTTTTTTTTACATTTTTTTTTATTGTACTTTAGATGAAGATTTATAGAACAAATAGCTTCTCATTAAACAGTCAGTACACATATTGTTTTATGACATTGCTTAACAATCCCACAACATGTCAACACTCCCCCTTCTCAACCTTGGAGAACATTTTTTTTTTTTTTTTTGGTGAAAATATACGTAGCCAAAGACACACCATTTAAAAAATTTCTGCGTGTTCAATTCAGTGACATCGATTACATTCTTCCAGTTGTGCCACTATTCTCACTATCCTTTTCCAAATTATTCCATCACCATTATCTTCAACTCGCTGTCTGCTAGGCTTCCCATCAAACCTTTTGAGATGCTTTTGTCAATTTGATCTCACATAGATAATTCTTTTTTTTTTTTGTACTTTAGATGAAGGTTTACAGAACAAATAGTTTTCTCATTAAACAGTTAGTACACATATTGCCCTATGACAATGGTTAACAACCCCACGACATGTCAACACTGTCCTTTCTCAACCTTGGGTTCCCTATCACCAGCTTTCCTGTCCCCTCCTGCCTTCTAGTCCTTGTTCCTGGACTGCTGTGCCTCATTAGTCCCGTTTTGTTTTATGGGGCTGTCCAATCCCCGGCTGAACGGTGAACCTCGGGAGTGACTTCACCACTGGGCTAAAAGGGTGTTCAGGGGCCATACTCTCGGGGTTTCTCCAGTCTCTATCAGGCCAGTAAATCTGGTCTTTTTTTGTGAGTTAGAATTTTGTTTTACATCCTTATTGAGCTCTGTCCAGGACCGCCTCCCCCCCCACCCCCCATGAGGTATTTTTGTAAGCACTGCTATGCCATTTTTTTTTACATGTTGCTGTAAAAAAATTAGTGATTTATATAAAAATATGGTAAATGTTTAAGAAATACATTAACACTTATATTACTCTATCAATAGAAAACAGCTTTTCCTCAAGAATAAGGCAAGCCTCTAAGAGTGCTTACCCCTTCACTTCCCGTCCTGGAATTCTGTTGTCTTTGGGGGCACAGGTTGTGTACTCCCAACTCCAGGAAGTGACATCCAGTGGGATAAGGTTAAGTGGTACCCCCTGGAGTTCAAAGCAGTGGCTGGCCCCGAGCTCCCTATCAAGCTTGTTGAAATTTCTGGAATTTTAGTTCCAAACTGGTATTATCTTTCTATTTTATGAATTCTTACTTCGCGGTTCTAATACAGTTCATAGTCACATTATCAGCAAGTCGTTAGACTTAATGATAAGTTTTACTTGTTGATTTCCTTGTAGATCTTTCCCCTATTCTTTTCGTTCCTTCCTTGTATCTGGTTTTTCATTTTTCTGAAGTATGCTCAAGTAATTTTTAGAAAGAGTGCTTGGACAGCATGCACAGCATCTTCCATTTGTCTCTGCAGAGCCATGAACCCCCTCTTCTCCCCGCTCTGCCCCGGAGCTGGTCTGTGTGCACGAGATCCCTCCCTGTGCCCCTCAGGTCCAGAGACATTGACCTTTGCGGTTTGCCTCCGCGTTACCACACATTTGTAAACAGCTCCTTAAGAAACTCCTCAAATTATCCCAATTTGAATGTGTCATCTGTTTCCTGCTGTGATCTGCATGATGCTGACCTTTATGAAAGCCAGCCTCAGTTCCCATTGTGTCTGTTTCTTTTCCGTCTTTGATCTAAATGTAGTGTTTCTTCTTCAGTTTTCAGACAGTTGTGATCAAATCGAATATACAACTTTAAATACACATTAATTCTCAGCTCCACATGTGGGGTGCTGACAGTCAGCAAGAAAGCCTGTGGGCAGGAGCCCCTTGGCACTGCTTCCTTTGGGGGACTGTCAAGCATGGAGCAGACTTCAGTCTCTCCAGACTTCTCAGAGTGAGAGCCATCTGCCCCACCTCGTGTTGGGGTACACCCAGGACTGGATACACTGAGGAACGGACCGGGTGCAGAGACGCTGGCTCAATTACCTAGTGCTGGTATGACATAAGTACCACAAGAGGAAATTGATTTTCTCACAGTTTAGGAGGCTAGAAGTGTGAATTCACAGCTCCAGCTCTAGGGGAAGTCTTTTTCTCTCTGTTGGCTCTGGGGGAAGGTCTTTGTCTTTTTTCATCTTCCATTCCTTGGCTCCTTGGTGATCTTCATGTGGCAGGGCATCTATCTTCCCCCACCTCTGCTTGTTGCTTAATCTTGCTCTTTTATATCTCAAAAGAGATTGATTTAAGACACACCCTAACTAATATTGCCTCATTAACATAACAAAGAAAACCCTATTCCCAAATGGAATTGTAACCACGGGTATAGTAGGATTTACAACACGTTTTTCTGAGGGACATAATTCAATCCGTAACAGATGTTCCGGGACCTCCCAAGGGTCCTGGTGGTTGAGGCTGGCTAATAGGCTTTGTCCGGCCGTGCTGTCTGATTTCTGTCTACCATGTCTCTACAGTTCCAGTCTCCTGGGTGGGACTGGAAGTCTGTGTGAATAATCACAAAATACCCCTAGGACGTTGTGTAGATTTACAGCCTGCAACTGGTTGGCGAAGGGGAGCTTTTGTAACAGTTGTCATATGGTGCATTTAAACATAGGATATGATGTAGCTGGTTTTCATTAAGTCCTCATGACTGTGTGACCTTGATTAAATGTTTTTCTCCTAATCTCATAATTCTCCCCTAGGGCCTGGGACGTAAGAAGATTTCCACAGAAAAAAGGCAACAAGTTTCAAGAAATTTCAATCTTTGGGCATGTGACTATGTTCCATCTTGTCTTGATGGGTTTTCAAATAACCAAATATCATATGTCTATAAGGAAGCCATGGTGGTCCCATTTTTCAGGCGCTTTCCAAGACATCATGGTGAAATATGGAGCACCTTTAAATTTATTCCTGAGCAAAGCTATACAGACTTTTTGAAAAAGAAACCGAGAGTGAGATTCGCTATTGACAAAAAGGCAACTTCTCCACTGGAACTCTAATCTTTCTGGAAGACTGTTGATGAGTTTTGTAATACTGGTATTTCATCGAACATTCTAAAAGTAAACGTCTTCTGATCCAGCACCACAATTTAACATAAGATTTGTTTTAGAATTAGAGATTAGGGATTGTATAGACTTCAATGTGGAGGTGAAACTTCCTTGCAATGACAACATAGAGGTTAAAATCATTATAC
>NW_004443967.1:15290920-15292740 GCF_000243295.1 Trichechus manatus latirostris | reverse complement strand
CTATGAAGCAATTGTACTGTGTAACACATGGGGTTGCCAAGAGTCTGGATTGACTTGACGGCAACCGGTAAGGACAAAAACTGTTATCTTGTTGCTTTCTTCTTTTGCATTTCTCTGATGAGTGACATTGAACCTCTGTTTTCGTTCAGTGTCCATTTTATTATTCCCTTCTACAAATTGAACAGTGTCAATTCTATGCCTAAATTTTCTTGTCTATTCTGTATATTTTTTCTATAGACGAGTTTTAGCATAAACTTGTTAAGTTAAAACGAATGCCATTGGCAATTTGATAGGATTGTCTTGAATTTAGATAGTGATTTATGGGAGAATTGATACCTTTATACTATGGTGTATCCTCATTTCTTCAAATCTTATTTTATGTTCTTCAGTAACATTTTATAATTTTGCTCACATAGGTCTGACGTGTGATGTTTCTTCCTGCATGTTTTGAGATTTCATGGCTATTTTGAATGTTTAAACAATTTTTTTTAGTTATACTTTTAGATTAGTTTTGGCTGCTGTGTGAGAAAGTTATTGATTTTTGTATGCAAATTTTGTATTTGTCCACCTGGGTAACCCTTCTTAGTTCTAATGATTTTTTCAGGTGATCCTCTTGGATTTTCTATGTAGACAATTATATCATTCGAAAAAGTGATAATTGGACATTATCTCTAACGTTTATACCTTTTTTTTTCCCTGGTCTTGTTGTGTTGGATAAGATCTCAGGTACAATTTGAATATTATCACACCTAATGCATATCTTATTTCTGAAGTTAATGGGACTTACAATGTGTCACCGTAAAATGTGAATTTTTGTAGGTTTCAGATAGACAATTTTTATCTAGTTAAGAGAATTCCCTCTTATACTTAGTTGCCTAAGTCTTTTTTCCCCCTCCTAAAATATTTTTTGGAAGTATATGTACACGGGAAAAATTTCAAAGACAATTAGAATAAAAACAAACAGTGAAAAACTAATTTTCTCACATTTCTGACTCCTGGTCTGCATTTTCTCTTGCAGAACCTGCCCTATTAACATTTTTTGTGTGCATCTGTCTCAAGATGGTCCATGTATAGATTCTCTCTCTTTCACACACACACACACACACTCACACGCACACTTGCACACACACACACACACACACACTTAACAAACAGCAATGGTAGACTCCATTCTACCATTGCTTTCTGTCCCTTCCACCCCTTCCCTCCCGTCCACACTCGCAGATATATCTTGGAAGTCATTCCATATCAGTACATATAAATGGTCTTCATTTTTTAAAACATGACTCCCTGATATTTCATTATATGGATGTCATGGTTTCTGTAATCAATCTTTTGATGGCCACTGAGACAGTCTCAAATCTTTTCCTTCTATAAGCAATCTGGGAGAAACATCTTCATAGATAAATATTGGCATTCATCTAGGAGCATTTCTGTATGATAAACTCATAAAATAAGTACATATTGCCAAATTTTCTATAAAAGGCAGTACTCCAGCTTACAGTTTCGCTAACAAGTTATGACCCTTGAGACCATCTATTTTCCTATACTCTTGCATCACCAGACTTTAAGGTATTTGTCAATTTGTTAGCTACAAAATGGTATTGCATTTAATTTGCATTTCTTTCATTGTTGGGGGTGCTAGTGAAAAGCCATTTGTATTTCTTTTGCTGTGAATTGTCCGTTGGTGTCTTGTACTATTTTTCTATTGGTTCGTTTGTCTTTTTTTTTAGCGGTTTATATAATTTCTTTATATATGGATATTAAGCCTTTTGTGTCAAATGCGTTTGCAAATGTTTTATCTAGTTGGTTGCTTTCCA
>NW_004443967.1:15287923-15289250 GCF_000243295.1 Trichechus manatus latirostris | reverse complement strand
AGCTTGGCTGCTCGCCGAAAGGTTGACAGTTTGAATCTACCAGCTGCTCCTTGGAAACCCTATGAGGCAGCTCTACTCTGCCCTACAGGGCCGCTATGGGTTGGAATGACTCGACAGCAATGATTTTGGGTTGCTGGTTTGCTGCATACGTCTATTTATGTCATGGCTCTTCTTTTTCTAGGATACATACTTAGGAGTGACATTGCTGGATTATATGATACTTCTAGCTTTCTAAGGATACCGTTTTCCATAGTTCTGCTGTAGTTCTTATTGTTCATGTACAGGCGTGACTTTATAGTAAATGATGTCTTGGCATTTACTGAGATGATCATATAAATTTTCTATATTAATCTATTAATATAATCAGGTATATTAATGGATTTTTCTAATGTTAGGCCGTTCTAGCATTCTTGGGATAAAAGCTACTTGGCTATGACGTATTATTCTTTTGATAAAGGCAGGATTTGATATGCAAATGATTTATTTAGGTTTTTTATATCTATTTTTGCTAGTGAGATTATGTCTATTTTTTACAGGTGAATCTTTTTTTGTTTTTAAAGGTCTGCTATCATTATTTTAGCTTTGAGTTGAGGGCAGCTTTCTCTCCTCTTCTTTACTCTGAAATGATTTATATAAATTGAAAATATCTGTAGAATTTGCCCGTAAAAAGCTCCCGCACCTCGTGCTGTTTTTATGGGAAGATGTTTGACCACATTTTCAATTTATTTTATGGAGATTGGGCTCTACAGAAAGAGCCCTGGTGGTGCAGTGCTTAAAGCCCTCAGCTGCTAGGCAAAAGGTTGCTGGTTTGAATCCATCAGCCACTCCGTGGGAGAAAGACGTGGCAGTCTGCTTCCACAGAGACTTTCAGTCTTGAAAACCCCATGGGGAAGTTCTACTCTGTCCTATAGGGTTGCTATGAGTTGGAATCAACTCGGCAGTGAGTTTGGTATGGGTTTTTGGGCTATACAGTTCTTCTATTTATTTATTTACTCATTTTGATAATTTTTCTTTTCAGAGGAAATCTAGATTTTAAATTTTGGGGTGCTTTAATACAGTTATTCCCTGTAATGCTTTGAGTTATGTCTCGTCCCCTTGGCAAGTCTAATGTTGCCCTGTTTACCAACTCCCCTTTGTTTTGTACGCTTTCGATCTCATTAATTAACGCTTTCATGTTTACTAATTCCTCTCTGGGTTTTATTTTCTTTTTCGATTTCTAGCTTCTCAAGGTGAAAGCATAGCTCAGTTATGGTCAGTCTTCCCTGTTTTCCTGCAACATGCAGTTAAAGCTGTTCGCTTTCTTTCGAATGTCGCTTTGGAGACACAT
>NW_004443967.1:15271107-15286536 GCF_000243295.1 Trichechus manatus latirostris | reverse complement strand
AGAGGGTTTTCAATGGCTGAGTTTTCAGAAGTAGATCAGCAGGACTTTTTTCTGAGGTGTCTCTGGGTGGACTTGAACCACTAACCTTTCAGTCAGCAGCTGAGCATTTTAGTTGTTTGTATCACCCAGGGACTCCACCACGAATATTACCGTCAGAAAATTGACATTGGTATAACCCGCAGACCTTATTTAGATTTCACCAGTTTTACATGCCCTTGTGTATGTGTGTGTGGGGTCTCATTTGCTGGCTACAAAATTATGTATAGATTATATCTATATTGTTTATTGATCTAAAGGAGCCCAGGCGGCACAGTGGTTAAAGTGCTCAGCTGCTAACCAAAAGGTTGGTGGTTCAAACCCACCTGCAGCCCCATGGGAGAAAGCTGTCGCAGTCGGCTTCCGGAAAGATTTACAGCCTTGGAAACCCTATGCGGCAGTTCTACTGTGTCCTATAGGGTCCTATGAGTTGGAATCGACTCAACGGCGATGGGTTTTTTGGTTTGGTTATTGGTCTAATGAAATCTGACATTTTGCCTGATTTGTACACTTGGGAATCGGGTGAGGCTTTCACGTGAGTCTTTCACTTTCAGGATCTTATCTTTTTATTTTTAATTTCATGGGTTTTTTTTTAGCTGCAGAAAAATCTCTTCAATTATTTCTTTGGTTTTCTCCTTTCATTATTAGCTCCTTTTCTCCTAGAACTCATGTGGTTTTTGAGGATCCCTGTTAGCTCATCTGTGAGCAGTGCATGCGTTCTTCTCAAACTGAGGGTGGGTGAAGGGTGACATACTGCCCCAGGGGGTGCCCACTAGCTGTTCTTCTAGGAGGGGGTCACCCCGTTCGTCCATTGCCCTCCTCCAGGGACCTGGTCCTGCCCCTGGGCCCAAGTAACCACTCTCAATTCTCCCACTCTGGCACAGACATGCATCCTTCATTGCCTGGCACAGAGAATGTGGTGGGAACCACCCTGGCAGAGAACATCTACAAATCACCCCATCAAATGCCCTGAGCTCTGCCTCCAGGCCCGCACCCCGGGAGCAGTGACATCTGCAGCAGCCCTGATTTGTGTACTATTTCATCCTATCTTTCTTCCATCACTTAGAAAATCAGGGTCACTAGTCATAAATAGAAGGTAACCCAGAAGTAAATATAATGGGAAAAACCCAACAGCTAGACACTGCTGCCTCCTACATACTTGTCTGAGGCTTGCCCTTGGTTAGCTGAAAAGGGAGATTAGTAAGTATTAGAGAGATGCTAGAGGTAGTATCACCAACCCAAGGCTTTCTCTTCCACAGAAGGGTCAAAAGAGAATTTTTAAAAAAAGAGAAATAACTTTCTGATTATGGAAGACAATATTATTTAATGTTGCATTTGTTGGCACCTAAGAAGGGTCTTCTATACTTTAGGAAATACAGACTAAGTGTTGGGAATGGATGGCCCCAAAGATCTCTGTAATTGCACCCTCCCGGATGTGTGCTCCCCCTCTCCAGGGTTGTAAGCATTTCAGGCCTCACGCAACCATGTGGCACACAGGTGACTCCAGGCGGAAGACAGGCTGCAGTGTGTGTCAATCACAAATTGGGGGGAGTAAATTCTTAGACCTTTAAACGTTGACTTTTATTCTGTAACATATAATTTCACCTCTGCACAATCTAGTGAATAACAATTTCTTCTCCTGAAGCCTGCACAGTGTTTGGTAAACCAAATATTCCAGACGCTCTGTGTCGGTGCTGAAGTTATAGTCATTATGCCTCATCTAGGGGTGTTGGGTTCACCCTCGGCCCCACCCCAGCTATCATTCACTGTGGAGGAACTTCAGATCTTAGGAGAAAAATAGGAATGGGACAGTGGGGTCACAACGAGCCGTAGGGAAGTCCTTACAAACAGTTTTTACTTTCACTAATATCAAATTTAGAAAGTGACCCATTAAAATAGAATGCCAATGATATTTTATAGAGCTTAAATTAGCAATCATGGCAGTTTCCGTTTATTGCCCCCTTTTGAGGGACACTTTGTAGGCTCTTCCTCTTGTCTCCAGTTTCAAAGAGGTGCTTTGTGTTTGTTTTGCTTTGTTTTAATAGAACACCTGTAACTGTAGATTTGGAGACATCAGAGGCATCAAGTGCTGCTTCTTGGGTCTCATGCCTAATCTAGACATTTAGAGCAACCGAAGTCTTGAAACCCTGTATTTAACCTATTTGGACTGCTTTATACATAATTCTTAAGGCCACGTCCCAATGCACAGGGTTACGTGGCTCTAGCTCTCTCCCCATGGTAAGTTCTCTGCAAAGCACCACCTCTGTCGCCTGACAGATGCAGAAATGCCTTCTTGCCAACTGGGTTTTCTGCCACTTCCTTTTCAGGGAATCCTCACAAAATCCTCACCTACCTCTTCTTTTCCCACTTCTCTCCTTTCTCTGCCCAAACACCAATAATCTCCACCAAGAGTGCCTCGTAATTCATTTTACTGGAAATGAAATTTTAAAAAAAATTGTAAAAAATGCATACAGATCCCATCTGGAGCAAAGGAGAGTAAAGAAACCCAAAAACTCAAGGGAGCAATTAGTCCAAAGGACCAATGGACCACAGCCTACACGACCCCTAAGACCAGAAGTACTAGATGGTACCCAGCTACAGCTACCGACTGCTCTGACTGGGATCACAACAGAGGGTCCTAGACAGAGTGGGAGAAAATTGTAGAACAAAAATCAAATTCACAGAAAAGACCAGACTTACTGGTCTGACAGAGACTGGAGGAACCCCCAAGACTATGGCCCTAAGACCTGAACTGAAGCCATTCCCAGAGACCACCTCCCAGCAAAACAATAGACAAGCACATAAGATAAACAATAACATCAGAGAGGAACATACTCCTTAGAACAATTAATTATAGAAGATCAAAAGGGCGTTATTTGTCCAAAAGCAAAGACAAGAAGGCAGGAGAGGGTAGAAAATCAGGACGAAAGGTAACAGGGAAGCTAGGGTGGAAATAAGGAGAGTGCCGAACATTGTGAAGAACAAAATGAAGGTCATGAAACACTTTATGTACAAATTATCAAATGGGAAACTAATGTACTCTGTAAACTTTCACCTAATGCACAATAAAAAAGAGAGAGAAGAGATATGCAGAGACAGAGATGACAGTGGCCATGCATGTGAAGATGCATCTACGTCAAGGAACGCCTAGGGTCGCTGACCATCACCGGAAGCTAGGAGAGAGGCATGGACCAGACTCTTCCTCAGAGCTCTCAGAAGGAATCAACATGGCCAGCACCCCAATTTCAGACTCCTAGCTTCCAGAACTATAACGCAATACATTTCTACTCTTAAACCGCCCCACCCCCCAAAAAAGCATACAGAACCAGATCTTCAGTTATATGGAGGGATAGGGCAGGATGAATGTCTACGCTTTGGGATTAATGAGTAGGTGTATATTTACCATCTACAGAAACACAGGTAGTTTCCCCCCTGAAATCAGGCTTTCTGCTCTTAACTGTTTTGCACCTAAAAAAATAAACAACTCTGTCCAGCTACCTGGCAATTTTCAATTAAGTGAATAAAGAACAGAAGAATGCAGCCCTTTAATGCAGAGGTAGGTCCTGGGGGATTCAGGGTTGATGTCCCGAATGCAATAACCCGCTTTATGAAAATCAAAGTCTTTAATAACTTGGCACAATATCAATGACTTGCTGTTGTTGGTTCTTTGTTTCAGTGTGTTGTTCTTAACAGAGAAATAGACAAAGAGTCAGTTTGAAAACACCCCAACTTACTGATCAATTACATGCAGGTGTTTATAGATTTCTTCCATTTAAAGGAATTATACTTGGATCTGTGCCATCCTAGAAATGATTTAGACATGAAAAGAACAGCCGATAGCTTTGTAATACCGTTTTGGGCGATGATGCCTAGAATTCATCCTAGAACAATACCAAGAAGCCTCAGTTATTTACTCTGCACATAGTAGGCATGTGCATAATACTGGATTTCTAATTTATTTTCTCAAAAATCAGATCTAAGGGCCCTTTGACATGACAGTTAAAGGGTGGAGTGATGATTTCCCATACTAACCAATTCTTAAATATGCCTATTTCTAGGCAAAGAAGCACATTCTCATTGGCTCTGCTTGGACATGTATGGCTAGTTTTAACAATTGTCATGTGCCCTCCCTTTGTTTTGACCGTCTTGTGGCTGTCTTTGGCCAAAGCCATTTCTGGTCTGATGGCCATAGCCCAACTTCAGATACAGTGACTGCTGTGTGTCTTCTACCATGCCTGATGGCTGTCCATTCTAGGACCAATGTCCACTTTGCAGTTCACTCGTCAGCTGCAACTCCAACCAAAGTCCGGGACACTTCATTGCTGGCCCATGGGTCAGGAGGAAAGGGTACTTCACACAATTCAATATTTTTTATTTTATTTTATTTTTTTACCACCTACAGAAGAACTGGTGCCATAATGAGGATTCGTAGGGGAGAGAGAGATTTGGGGGAGGAAGGGCTTGAAATGATAAGCTAAGTATAGGCTTTCCATATGTTGCGCTGAGTCCAGGGAAGACTCCATGCTGTTATGGTAACACCCTCAGAACCAGAAAACAAGCAAGAAGAATCCATTTCCTCCTCCGAGCTCTTTCCTGCCATCACAATTTTTGGACAGGGTGGCATTGTGAGCCAGCAATTTGGGAAGACTTCCTTCCACTCTGCTCTGAGCTTCGAGACTCGGTGCCTCTGATGGAGCCCTGCTTTTCTCTGGGTGAAACAGGCTGCCAGTTCGTAAACACACAGCATAGTGGTTGAGCTAATCCTGGTGCCGTGTTGAGGACTCGGAGGAGCTGTGTAAGTGTGAAATGCTGTACATTGCCTTTATAAGTACCTATCAAAACAAACGAAAACATCTCACTTAACACACGGTATTTAAGTAAACATGCTGCAGATATACCAAAATAATCCCCCCAAATATTAAACAACAAACCAGCCCCCTGTCAGAGCCTGACTCACTGACTAAATGGAATGAATAAAATTGAAACTCACGCGCTTGACTACGGTTCTATGAAATTGTTGGATTTGTTAGGTGTAGCGTGTGATTTCTGCACAGAGTAACCAAAATAATCTCACACGCTTTATTCTCTCTCCCGATCGAAATGAAACAGATCTGCAGTTCCCAAGGTGATTAATAACAGGCATAAAAACGCAAATCACATTTCTTTCTCTTCTTCGCCTTCCCCCGGCCAGAAAAGAACATCTAGATCTGAGTACAATTATTTCTACTCCACTTGGGATGGGTCTAGCTGCATCATCTGCAGAGAACAATAGTAGGACGGAACAGAAAGAACAACTCCTGTCATCATCCATGTTCCACGATATGGATTACAAGCAATAACAGCAGAATACAGTTCTTTTCTGCAGAACGTATGTTATTCCCAAGGCCGGAAGGATAAACATCGAAATTGTCTTAAATATTCTTCTGCTGTTTATAACCTTGGTCTAGGAGTCCACGGCTATTGTAAGCTGTGAAGGACATGTCCAATCCCTCTCCAACAGGAATGCCATTGGGATTCCAAAGGAGAGTGGGAAAGTCTTGTTGAAATCCCACAGGGAGAAATCTTATTTTTCCTCCAAAGAGCACTTCATTTTGAAACCAGCTCCTAACATCTGTGACATTCTAGATTTTTAAAGGGGTGATTTGGCTCTGCTGGTACACAGCTCTTTGAAGAGTTCAGTGTCTTTAGTCAATTAGGATAGTTGAAGTTAAAGCAGGTGTGCTTGCCGCTGATTTCCAGCTCATTCTCTATTATTGCCCCTTCCTCTTCCCCCTCTCAGCTCCCGCTCCGAGCTGCCCCACTCTCTGTGGATCTGATCATGTAGCCACATTATTGTGTTTTGTTGTTGTTAGTTGCCATGGAGTCAGCTCTGACTCACAGCAACTCCACATACAATAGCATGAAATGGTGCCCGGACCTGCACCATCTTTATGATTATCGGTATGCGTGAGTCCATTGTTGGGGCCACTGTGTATTTAGAGTGCCTTCCAGCTAGGGGGCTCATCTTCCAGCACTATAGCGGACAATATTCTGTTGTGATCCACAGGGTTTTCATTGGCTAATTTTCACAAGTAGATCACCAGGCCTCTGGTGATCTAGTCTTTCTTCCTCTGGAAGCTCCACCGAAACCTGTCCACCACGGGTGACCCTGCTGGTATTTAAAATACCGGTGGCATAACTTCCAGCAACATAGCAACATGAAGTCATCACAGTACAACAAACTGACAGACAGGTGGTGGATTAAATATACAAGTGCGAAGAAATGTAAGACATGCCCAGATGCCTCAGATATTTAGTCATCGTTCAAGGAATATCTTTTTGGGCACCCGCTCTGTGTGAGGTGCTGCCCTGGGCCTGGTACTAGGGTGAGAGTCACAGATCCCATCCTTGCTCACAAGGGCATCCAGTCTACACTGATCCTTCACACAGTGAGAGGCAGCGCCCCCCTGCAACAGCCAAGATTTCGAGCTAAGAATGCTGATTAAGCATGGATCAGGTGACCATACCTTGAAAGGTCACAATTATAATTTTATTAAGCTGTGATCAGGGAGATAAGATAAATGTCATACTATTGGATACATATATTATTGCAGAACGGTGACGGATTTGTGTTTCTTGTGTACATTAAAATCCAGATAAGCGTAAAGGCAAAAGCCGAGGCTAATTTTTTACCTGCTGGAGAAGGAATTGATTTTAATTGTTTCTCTGCTAATTAAAGGAAAATTAGAAAAACAAACTATTCACTACAGCACTAAACACATTTTGATTACATATGGATATAAGCAGTTATTTTGGTTTCATTTATTTATTTACTGGAAACTTAATGATAGGTAAAATTAAGAATTAATAGTGCAACTGTGAGGGGTGGTGGGGGGTTTATCCAGCAGATGGAATGTCGCATACTCATCCCATCTCACAGCTGGGAACATGGAGTCACAGTATCCGCTCTGGGGGACGTAGACAGCCTTGAACCCCGTATGAAATAGGAGGAGCTCTTCAGGGCCATGGGAGGGAGACAGCTTGGGGGACAAGGTGGCGAATGGTGGTGCAGATGTGTTCTGTTGCCTCGGGATGGTTGAGGGGAAATCTCGAGCAGAGAGCTGGGCATTGTGGTTTAGCTCAGGAATAACTCAAGATGAGGACCAGATAGATACGCAGAGAAGACATGGGAGGATAACTTGATGGAGGAGCAGCCTCAGCAGAAAATACAGTTAAGTGCTCAGCTGCTAACCAAAAGGTTGGCGGTTCACCGGCTCTGCGGGAGAAAGACCCGGTGATCTGCTTCCGTAAAGACTGCAGCCAAAACCCTACTGGGCAGTTCTGCTCTGTCACCTGGGGTGGCTATGAGTTGGAAGGGACTCGATGGCACCCAACAACACCATAGGAAAGAGCCGTGCTTACAGAGCCGGGGGAAAGACGGGGACGGATAGCGACAGACTGAGGTTGCTGAGGCTGGTGAGGGCGGTGCTGAGGCAGGTGCAGTATTGGGCAGGACATGCACCTGGAAAGGGTGCCCACCTCTGGGTGGAGGTCACTGATATGGATTAAATTGGTTTTCCCAGAATATATGTTGAATTCCTGGCCATTGTACCTGTGGATGTGAACCTGTTTGGAAATGGGTTTTTTTCTTCTTATGCTAATGAGGGCATGCCAGTGCAGGGTGGGTCCTAAACCTTATCACTTCTGAGTTATATAAAGACCAGAATAGACACAGAGACACACACCGGAGCTGACAGACACCATGTGAGGATCATCCACAAACCAAGGAACGTCGAGGACTATTGACAAGGAAAAAAGGAATTAAGCCAAGACCCTGGTCTGGACTTCTAGCCTCTGGAACTGTGAGAACATAAATGTTTGCTCTTTAAAGCCACTCACTTGTGGTATTTGTGTTACAGCTGCCCCAGGAGACTGAGACAGTTGCATTGCACTAGTGGGTGGGAGAGGGGAGAGGGAGGAAGCTGAGGAGCAGCTCTCACGTGAACTCTTTGGCAGGTGGAAGGTAGGTCTTTAGCGGGAGTGAGGGTGTTGAGATGATACCTGGAGGAAGGTGGACAGGTGTCAAATCGCCATTGTGGGGCAGGCGCTAAGGTACAGCCAGAGAGAGGGCTGGACAGGCCTCCTAGTGGGGTGAGATGTCTGGGTTGGTAGGGTCCTTGGCCTCCTTTGGGTATTCCCCAATGGTGTTCTGCAAATCAGGAGTGGGACCAGAGAAAATGACTCTGGCAGCAGCCTCCAGGTGCAAGTGGAATGAAAATCGAGGAGATGAATGCCCAGGCCAGGGGTTCTTGAGGCTGGCTGCACATTAAGTCTTCTGCACAATGCCACCACCTGGGTCCCACCTGGGCCAGGGAAGTCAGATCCCTGGAGGTGGGGCCCTGCATTAAAAAGCTCCCCAGGGGACTCCAGGGTGTCCCTGGGGCTGAGAATTGCTGGTGGGACGTGAACAATGCATTGTCAATACATCAGGGCTTCCAACCAAGCTAGAGGAACTGTGAGCCAGAGGATCCCGCCTGGGGAGGGCTAGAGCTGACCTAGAAGAAGGACGAGGGTGCATGCCCAGGAGTGGGTGGCCTGGATGTAGTGCAGCGGGTCCCATGGTGGGTCCCAACGCCTCGAGCACACTGTTAGAACTCAGGATTTAAAAAAAAAAAAAAAAAACCTACTGTAACTCTCTTCGGAACTTTTCCCAAGGCATCCAAATCAAATTGCACCTGGTTATTCATTTAATGAGTTGCCTTTATCGAATAGTTCAGCAAACACAACGTGTGAATATTTGAAGTGTCCTAGATTTTTTGGGATGCATGGTCACCAAGGAGAGCCGGTGGAAGAGCCCCGGGGGGCGGGGGGCGGGGGCTTCCAGTGCGGGCTGTTAGTGGAAGCCTCCAGCCCTGGAGCTGGTGGATGTATGTGGAGGGCAGGAGGGACTGTGAGAAATCAGGATGTGAGGACACAGGGTCTCAGGCCTGGATGACCCCGGCCCCCGGGGACCATACTATGTATGCTCCCCCTGTCTGCTGTCTGCTGTCCCTCTACCCCCAGCATACAACACGCTGCCAGGCATACAGAGCATTGTCACCAGGGACGCCCAGGGAGCATTCCCCAGTGCCTGCCGTGGACAGACGCAAAGGCTGGGCTCAGCTTACTGGTTGGGACTGCAGCTTTGGCACCCAGCTTACTGCTTATTACCTTCGTAACCTCGGGCAAGTTACTTCTAAGCCTTTTATATAAGTTATCCTTATGCTGGGGCTAACAATAGGATGCACCTCCAGGTTACATGGGAAAACCCATGTAAAGTGTTCAGCAAAGTGCTAGGCAGGGCACGCGTTCTGCACGGAGTAGCTGTATCACCTGGAATGTTCCAAGGCCAGTCTGCGAGGCCGGCAGGACGGCCCCCTGGTCCCGTCTCCTGAATGTTTGGAGCAATGGAGATGGTGTCCACTTCTCATCAAGATTCTTCACCATTAAATCTTCACGAAGTCCCAGTTACAGTTCTCATGCACCAATAGGGAATCCCACTAGCTCCTGGAGTGCCAAGAACATTGAGTTTCGGTGAGTCTGATGTGGCCCTGACCCTCACCCTGCTGGGTTAAGGGAAGACCTCGCCTTTCCACTCTGGCGTCCAGATGGAGGCAGTGTTACTTCTCCTCCTCTGAACTCCCTCTCAGCCAGGAGCACCGTCCCCTTGCATGTCAGCTGTCTGTGCTCAAGCCCCATCGGCCTCCCAGGCTGTAAGCACCTGAGGACCGGGCTCACCTTCCCTGAGCTTGCCACCGTGCTCAGCCTCTACCTGACCCCCGGATATATTAACGATTTATTGCACTAATGAACGTGGGCATGTTTTCAACACACAACCACCAAAGCCAGTAGTTTGCAGATCTGGGCAGTTTTTAGCCTTCAGATTTTTAACAAAATGGACGTGTTCCATTTTAGCAAGCTGCGACGATCATTTTGCTTTACAAAGCTGCAGCTGGTGAGTGAAGATGTGTCTGCAGAGATGACAACATTTCACGAAGGTCACATTTGTGAAAAATAACTCTCCGATTTTTCTCCTGTGAAGATAGATTCCGTTTAGTTATTTATTTAATAGCTGCGATCACAGGTGACAAAGATAACAATTTCACGCTGTCCTGAAGTGTATGAAAAGATCCATTTCAGGGGTAAAACTGCCCAAAGCAAAAACTGAACTCTGAAAAACTTGAACCCTAGTCAAGACTTACAATCCCAATGGGCTACGGAGGAGTGTGTCATAATAGCACGCCCTCCCCTCTCAGGGATGGCACTGAACGTGCAGAGGCAAACGAGTGGAAAACAATCTCTGCTCAGCATGAAGAGAGACACTGGGAAGTGGGGAATGGCTTCTGCTCGCTCTGCAGAATTAATACGTACTATCTATATTTTTTATGGGGGGCATTGGTGGTTCAATTGTAGAATCTGTGCCTTCCGTGTGGGAGACTTAGGTTCGACTCCCGGCCAAGGCACATCCAAGGTGCAGCCACCACCCATCTGTCAGTGGAGGTCTGTGTGCTGCTATGAAGCTGAGCAGGTTTCAGTGGAGCTTCCAGACTAAGAGGGACTAGGAAGAAAGGCCTGGCAATCTCCTTCTGAAAATCAGCCAATGAAAACCCTACGGATCACAATGGTTCAAGCTGCAGCTGATCATGGGGTGGGGCAGGACCGGGCAGTGTTTCATTCCATTGTGCATGGGGTCGCCAGAGTCTATATTTTAAAACCTGGGTGGTGCAAATGGTTCTTGTGCTCGGCTGCAAACCAAAAGGTTGGTGGTTCGAGTCTACCCAGAGGCACCTCAGAGGAAAGCCCTGACAATCTCCTTCGGAAAAATCAGCCATTGAAGACCCTGTGTAGCACCGTTCTGCTCTGACGCACACGGGGTCACTGTGAGTCAGAATTGACTCAAGGGCAACTGTTTTTTTGGTGTACCTCTATTTTAAGTCCCCAAGCACTCTAGTGCTACACCAGGCTAATCCGGTTCAGAAAATAGTTTTTGTTTAATTTTATTTTTTAAATTATAGTTTGTAACAAGCACTCTTTTATCCTTTCCCTTTAAATTACTACACAAAGATTAGTATTTCTTTTAAAAAAATATTTGGGCAAAAACAAAACAAAAAGCAAAGTCAAAAACCTAAGGTAATTTTTCTTAGACCAAAGTAACTCAAGGTGCCTAGTGGTAGAGGAGCAGCCTTGAGCCTCAAAGGCAGCCTGGCGGGTCCTAATGGCCCCACAGAGCAGGGCCTGGCCTCCCGCCTAATTACTCAACGGCACGCTTTTGTTCTCCCAGTGTCTGCTTTTACAATGCAGTCAAACAAGGTAGAACTGTGTCCATTTATGGGAAAGTCAAAGACCAATAAATAAAAAGTTTAATTTCCTGATTCCCTGAAGTCGATGGGGCTTAGAAAATACTCACCAATCCTTCCAACAATGGCCTTTCAAAAGATCGTGTGAGCAGCCCCTTATATCAAGTTTCATTGCTCATAAAAAAGGATCAGATAATGTTAAGTGAAAAAAGGCAGGAATCGAAGTACATGGTGTTTACAATGACTGAAAAACTGTATCTGATCGTGGGCAAGGTCTGGGAGCCTCCATGATGGGGGCTGGATTTGGGAGATGGTTTTCCTCTGTTTCTTAATTTTTCTCTTGCTAGATGGGTTTCACCAGAGAAAAATTTAAAAATCTATCAGTAAAACAGTTAGTTAATTGTTTAACAGGTGCTATTACTCAGAACAAAAAGCCTTGTGCTAGGCTTCCGATGTTAAGCAAATCAGCTAAAAACCAAAGAATTCAATTAGGTGTCCTAGGACTGAATTTCTTCACTTGCTTCTGGAGGGTTGTCGACTCTTACAGATTTCTATTATTACTACTATTAATAAAGGTGATCATGCAGCTTGTCTTTCCACCTATGGAATCCTTTTGGGTAATCAATAACATTGAGGAGGTTTTCCCTTAGCAAAGATGAAGACGAGGCAATGGCCCGTGCAAGTAATTCAGGTCGTTAATGAGAAAACAACATGGGAGACACTCAGTGGGTTATTCTCAGGAACTGTCCACAGGGATCAAAGTCTACAGGCCCGTCAATGGAACCAGTCTTGCCCGTTAGCCTGAACTGCTGGTTGAACAGGCCAGCACAATCTTCTCCTCCAACAACCGGATCTGAGGGATGTGTACTGCTGGGCCTTGGCCGTGTCTATTGACATGGGAAGAGCAGGTGACAAGGACATTTGCTGGACAGGTTCTTTCCTCCTTTTCCAGCCATTCCTACAGTGGTGGTACTCAGGGTCATACTCTTGGCCCCCTGCCTACCTCCCTTTTCATGTCCTGTCTCACATGCATTTTGTGGGTCACTCACTTAACAGAGACAGCCATTTGTTCAGCACAATTTGCTGACCCTTCCGAGGTGCCAGGTCCCATATGAGACAAAGAAAGATTAGTCGCTGCCCTTTAGGGGCATGCTTTCCAGTGGAGAGGAGACATGTAGACAAACAAAAATGATTCAACAAGATAAATGCTTCAAGGCAGAGCCGGAGTTGGCTCTTAGACTCGTGCCCTGGATGTCTCATCAAAAGAAACCAAACCAGTTGCCATTGAGTCGATTCCAAGTCATGGTCACCCCATGTGGGTCAGACTAGAACTGTGCTCCATAGTTTTCTAAGGCCAATTTTTGAGGTCTTTCTTCCGAGGCGCCTCTGGGTGGACTCAAACCACCAACCTTCTGGTTAGCAGCCAAGTACTTTAACCACCACCCAGGGACTCTGGAAGTCTCATAAGCACAGTAAACACAGCAAGTCCACATCTAAGCCCAGGTCCTCCCCCAGACCAGCTCCTGCTCCCCTGGGATTCCACAGGTTGGTTAAAGACACCACCATCCATCTATCTAGTTACCAACCTCCTATACCTTCCCCCCACCCCTTTCTACCCCCTGCCCCTCACCAAAAAATGTCTCTTTAATAATTTCCTTCTTCCCATTCCCGCCGCTGCTGCCCTAGTCACCCTTCACTCCCAGCTTCCTTCTGGTCTTCTTCTGGCACATTCTTTCTCCTCTGTGCACCATCGTTCTCAGAGCGATTCTTCTAGAACATGTCCCCAAGAGCATGGTGCCCTTGCTTAGAAACCATCGAAGGCTCTCCATCAATGGATCAAGTTCAATCTCCCCGCTGTGGTCCTTCACCATTCGGTTCCAACCTCCATGTGCAGCCTCACCACCAACCACCACTTCCTCCATCACCAACTGGGGCACCAAGTGTCTGCCACTTTCCAAGCATATGATGCTCGTGTCACCTCTGTTCCCGCTACCTAGAATGCTTCCCCACATACCCCTCACCAGAAACGGCGTCCTGGAAAAGGTCCTGCTTATCTGTTCTTCAAGGACCAGGTCCAATGTCATCTTCTCTGAATCCTCAGCCCCCAACCCTGACCCTCCTTTCTACCCACAATGATGAGTCGCCTCCTCGGGGCTCCTATGGTGTGATTCACTCGTAACTCCGAGAACAAATTCAGAAGATGCACAGCGGCCACAGGAAATCCAGGTGCGAGATCACCATCGCACAGTCCCCAGCCACCCTTGGACAGCACCTGGCTGTGCAGTTGTCCCCAGAAGTAGCTCGTGGACAGTGACAAGAATACCAGTCTTTTGTGTTCCTGAATGCTAGGCCTTTTTTTTTTTAAATTGTTGGAAAAGAATATATAACACAACATTGGCCAATTGAACATTTTTCACGTGTGCCATTAGGTGACATCAATTATATCAGTCACGTTGTGTGACCGTCACCGATATCAGTTGTGCCAGGGCGTTTTTAAGAATCAAAATATTCATATTTTTAAAAATAAAACTCTGAATTAAGACTTGAGATGTACTCAGATAACTAAAGGCAGCATTAACATTTCTAATCAGCTGAGGCTGTGTTTACTGAGAAAGCATTCTGACCACAACCTTTCCCCCCTAAAAATCCTTTTAGAGGATATGATTGCAGATTTAATGTCTGTTTCCAAGGCTACTAGTGAAATTGAGGTGTTTTTGTTTTGTAATGTTTATTAGTCATTCACGTTTCTCCCAGAAGTCCTTGATGATATTCTCCTAAGAGGTAGAGAATAGGGAACGGGGTTCTGGGAGGCAGGCTTAGAACAGGAGAGTAGAGGTCCAATTCCGCTCTCCCCTGGAGCCTGACCACCTCTTATCCATCCACTCTAGAGTCTCGAGTCTGCCCTCCATTTTTTTCTTCCAGAGCCAAATACATTTATTTTATCAGAGCCTGGCCACCTCTTTTGGTTGTTGTTAGATGCCATCAAGTTGGTTCTGACTCATAGTGACCTGATGTACAACAGAACGAAACACCTCCCGGTCCTGCGCCATCCTCACGATCGTTGCTATATTTGAGCCCATTGTTGCAACCACTGTGTCAGTTCATTTCTTCTTTTTTGCTGACCCCTTACTTTAATAAGCATGATGTCCTTCTCCAGGGATTGGTCCCTCCTCCTGATAACATGTCCAAAGTAAGCTAGATGAAGTCTCACCATCCTTACTTCTAAGGAGCATTCTAGTGTACTTCCAAGACAGATTTGTTTGTTCTTCTGGAAGTCCATGGTATAGTCAATATTCTTCATCAGCACCATGATTCTAATGCCATCTCTTACCTGGAATGATTTACTTTAATTAAGACTTTCTTTCTGATCATCCTCTTGGAGCTATCCTTCCAGAAGGACAGGGGGATCTTCAATCTTAAATGATGACCCACTGCTGGATGGATAAGGTCTTAGGTCTAGGGGCAAGATGATGGCAGCCACATGTCACTTAAAATTAAAATCAAATCCTGGCTCATTACTGAGATGTGTGGCAGTCACTCTTCAAGATGGCCCCAATGATCCATGCTTCCCAGTGCTCTTGGGTAGCCCCCTCCCATAGTGAATCAGGGCTGACCCTTTGTGACCAATAGAATATGACGGAGATGATGATATCTGACTTTTGAGACTACGTCATAAAAAGGATGTAGCTTTGGACCAGGCATTCTCTCTCACAGGAAACTCACCCTGGGAACTAGCCACCATGCTCTGAAGAATCCCAAACCGGCCCATGTGAAAAGGCCATGGGCAGAAGCTCACATCAAGAGAAGCTGAGGCCCCCCAGGCTACAGCCAGCATCAACCACCAGACATGTGAATAAACAAGCCTTTAGATGATTCCAGCCCCCAGCCCTAGACACCATGATAAACGAGATAACCCATTGCCATTGAGTCAATTCCAACTCAGAGAGAACCTATAGGACAGAGTAGAACTGTAATCTTTACAGAAAGATTAACAGTTAATTTAACAATGCCATATTGTATTTATTATAAATATATTTTTGTAATGAAAACACCTATCATTTCATTACTAAGAGAAATT
>NW_004443967.1:15267071-15268704 GCF_000243295.1 Trichechus manatus latirostris | reverse complement strand
TATTCCCCTTCCTCCTGTCCCTGGTAACCACTAATAAACTTTGGTGCCTATACATTTGTCTTTTTATATAAGTGAGGTCATACAATATTTGTCCTTTTGTGATTGGCTTACTTCACTCACTCAGCATAATGTCTTCAACTTCCATCCATACTGTATGTTGTGTGTATCAAGACTTCCTTTCTCCAGTTGGCTAAGTGGTATTCCATTGTATGTATGCACCACGTTTTGTTTATCCATTCATCTGTTGACGGGCGTTGAGACTGTTTCCACCTTTCAGCTGTTGTGACTAGTGCTGCAGTGAACATTGTGTGCAGGTGTCTTTCTGAGTCTGTTCAACAGCACACTTCATTGCAGCTGCCGTACAGAGAGTGTTGAGATAGCAAAGACACTGATCGTCGTTCGTTTGCAATTTGCTGTGTACCAATTCAGAGCTGCAGAGCAGAGGCCCTGTAGCTAAGTGGTTAAGAGTTTGGGACCTGCTGTATATAGTCATGTGACCTTGGGCAACTTAGTAACCTTGCTGAACCTTAACCTTCTCATCTGTAAAATGGAATTCATCCTCGTATTTTTCTCAAGAGGATGTTGCAAGGATTTAACGAGATAACGGGTGTAAAGCACTTAACCTAGTGCCTGGCAGACAGTAAACTCTCAGTGTTGTAGGGGTGAATTGTGTTCCCCTAAAAATATATGCGGGAGCTCTGGTGGCGCAGTGGTTAAATGCTCAGCTGCTAACCGAAAGGTCAGCAGTTTGAACCCACCATTTGCTCTGAACAAATCTCTTGGAAGAAGTACAGCCAGAATACTCCTTAGAAGCAAGGATGGCGAGACTTTGTCTCATGTATTTTGGACACGTTATCTGGAGGTGTCAGTCCATGCTTGGTAAAGTAGAGGGTCCGCAAGAAAGAGGAGGACCCTCACAAAATGGATTAACATAATGGCTGCAACAATGGGCTCAGACATAGCAATCAGTGCCAGGATGGTGCAGGACTGGGCAGTGTTTTGTTCTGTTGTACATAGGGTCACTATGAGTTGGAACCGACTTCATGACCCCTAACAACAACAAAGATATATTCAAATCCAAACCCCCGGTACCTGTGAATGTGACCTGATTTGGAAATATGGTCTTTGCAGATGTAATCAAGTGAAGATGAAGTTTTACTGGATTCTAGTGAGCCCTATTCCAATGCCTGGTGTCTTATACGAAGAGAAAACAGAGACAGACAGACACAAAGAGGGAGAACCCCGAGTGAGGATGGCGGCAGAGACCGCAGTTATGCTGCCACAAACCAGGGAACAGCAAGGATTGCCAGAACCACCGGAAGCTAGTAAGAGGCAAGGTAGGATCCTCCCCTAGAGCCTTTGGAGAGAGCATAGCCTGGTGACACCTTGATTCAGACATCTAGCCTCCAGAACTGTGACAGAACAAATTTCTGTTGTTTGAAGCCACCCGGTTTGTGATAATTTGTTACGGAAGCCCTAGAAAATGAATACACTCAGCAACCGTACCACCCCCACGGCTGCAACTATCTGGTGATCATATACCACCTGTGGAATGTCCACTACATTACCCAGAACACAACCAACAATCAGTAGACAGCTATTATCACTTCTTACTGCCCTAATTTTTGTTCTG
>NW_004443967.1:15213884-15265887 GCF_000243295.1 Trichechus manatus latirostris | reverse complement strand
AAAATATTTGTTTTCATATTTTTACTGAAATTAAGATCAATCTTGTTTTAGAATAATGTAAACTGCAATGCTTAAACAGAAAACGACATTTTAAAGACCCACACTTTCAAAGAACTTAAGTGAATAGGTATTTTTTTTCTGAATGACTTTAAACATGACTTAAACATTCTAACAGGCCAATGGTTCATTGATCAGAAAAACTTAGGTATTAAATTATCAGACAACTATTACCCTAGGAATCCCATTTGTCTTTAGATTATAGGGTAATTAATTTGATAAATAGCTAAGATATATTTTCATCTTTGAAACATCTAAAAGCATAATCTGATGTTCATTGTTGGTCTATCCAGAGTTGTCCTAAAGAGGTGTGTGTCTGACCCCACAGTTATGCATTTAAACATTTTTTCCACTGTCAATAGGCTCCAAATCAGATTACTGAAAATATCACGTGGGTATTTTAAAATCTGGTTCTCTCAAGGCTCTTTTCCTATTAGAGGTATGAAATTCCACAAATCCTGTTGACTCAGGAAAGTAGCAAAGACGGACTGAAGTTAATCCAGGGCTTGAAGTGGGACCCTAGGCAGCTTGCCAAGATCATGTTGTTCTTTTCTGGTTTGGGATCCCACCGCCCACCAGCCCTGCCTGGAAACTCCCTCCTTCCCTCCTCCCTCTCCTTCCTTCTTTCTTTCCCAATTCTATTGCCAGGTTCCCAAGCAGCAGAGCCAGATGTGACAGGAAGGCTCCTGGGAGGTCGTACTCGGGGGGGATCGAATGCCCTTTGGGCTTCCCTCCCTTCCCACTGTCCTGGGTTAAGTCAATCAAAACTTCAGAGTGGGCTGGTCTGTGAGCAGGTGTAGATCCCTTTTGGGGCCTGACTGTGATTTTTTAGCATTAGAATTCGTGCTGTCATTGATCCATTGATTCTGCCCTGCAGCTGCTGGTTCTGGGTTCAATCAAGCAGTCTCACTTCTTCTGGGAAGCCCTCCCTGATCGCTCTCCTTCTCCCCTCATGACTTCTGTGTTTGCCCTATCATGGCCCTTAGCACCTGGGAGAATTCTCTGTTTTGGTGTCAGTCTTGTGCAGTGGACTATGAGCTCCCTGTAAGT
Organism: Trichechus manatus latirostris; assembly: GCF_000243295.1. Classification (NCBI taxonomy): domain Eukaryota; kingdom Metazoa; phylum Chordata; class Mammalia; order Sirenia; family Trichechidae; genus Trichechus; species Trichechus manatus. Next base: position 15,264,780 of record NW_004443967.1, on the reverse strand, counting down.
TCACTGTATGTTCACTCCTGGTGTGGAGCAGACATCTGTGACGGCCTGCTGGATAGATGAGTGAATGAGTGAATGAAAGAGTGAAGGAGCAGATGGCATAATGTGCAGGGGAGCACTTTGTAAGTGGCAAAGCACCACATGAAGCACATGAACGTTACTGACTATTCTCTATGTTCACTAGCGCCCAGTGCGTTGCCCAGGACATAGCAGGCACTCAGAATGGTCTGCAGAAAGTGAAGCATGAAGGCTGGGGAGCCGACGTTGCAGGCTTGGGCCCAGGAAGCAGACTCTGAAGTGGAATTTAGTGTGCAGGATGTGGGACCTAACCTGTGGAAGGGAGAGGAAGGAAGTGGAGTTGGGCAGAGGGAGAAGTTAGGCTATGATGCTGACACAAAGACAGCTTTGGCTGATCCTCACAGGGACCTCTGGGCTAGAGCAGCCCTTCTGAGCTGTTCTGAGTTGGGCCAAGATGGTCTGGTCTTTATATCCTGCATCAATCAGTCATGGGTATGAGTTATTCCAGGAAAGGGTGGCTCTTGGGTGAGGTGGCTCTCTGCAGCTGCCACCCCTAAAGGCCGTGTGCTAGAGTACTCGCAGCAGCTGGATAACACGACCTTCATGGAAGGGGGGTCTGGGCAGTGCACCATAGTGTCTGCTACACCAACTCTTTTTTCTTTCTTGAATTTTATTTAAAAAAAATTTTTTTTTATTGTACTTTAGATGAAGGTTTACAGAACAAACAGTTTCTCATTTAACAGTCAGTACACGTTTTGTTTTATGACATTGGTTAACAACCCCACAACATGTCAACACTCTCCCTTCTTGACCTTGGAGGACCTGTTTCTTTTTTTGGTGAAAATATACATAGCCAAAGATACACCATTTCAAAAAATTTCTACATGTACAATTCAGTGACATCGATTGCATTCTTCCAGTTATGCTGCTATTCTCACTGTCCTTTTCCAAATTATTCCATCACCATTATCTTCAACTCATTGCCCCCTAGGCTTCTTATCAAACCTTTTGAGTTGCTGTTGTCAATTTGATCTCACATAGATAATTATTTTTTTTGTACCTTAGATGAAGGTTTGCAGAACAAATAGTTTCTCGTTAAACAGTTAGTACACATATTGCCCTATGACACTGGTTAACAACCCCACGACATGTCAACACTGTCCTTTCTCAACCTTGGGTTCCCTATCACCAGCTTTCCTGTCCCATCCTGCCTTCTAGTCCTTGTCCCTGGACTGCTGTGCCTCATTAATTCCATTTTGTTTTATGGGGCTGTCCAATCCCTGGCTGAATGGTGAACCTTGGGAGTGACTTCACCACTGAGCTAAAAGGGTGTCCGAGGGCCATACTCTAGGGGTTTCTCCAGTCTGTCAGGCCAGTAAATCTGGTCTTTTTTTGTGAATTAGAATTTTGTTCTACATCCTTCTCCAGCTCTGTCCAGGACCCTCTGTTGTGATCCCAGTCAGAGCAGCCAGTGGTGGTAGCCGGGCACCATCTAGCTGTACTGGACTCAGTCTTACGGAGGCTGTGATAGCGGTGGACCATTAGTCCTTGGGACTAATCTTTTCCTTGTATCCTGTTGTCTTCATTCTCCGTGGCTCCCGAAGGGGTGAGACCAGTGGAGTATCTTAGATGGTTGCTCAAGAACTTTTAAGACCCCAGACGCTACTCACCAAGGTAGAATGTAGAATGTTGTCTTTATAAACCGTGTTATGCCAATTAAGCTAGATGTTCCCCGAGACCATGGTCCCCATAGCCCTCCGCCCAGCAATTCAGTCCCTCGGGGAGTTTGGTTGTGTCTATGGAGCTTCCATGACCTTGCCTTGTACAAGTTGTGCGGGCTTCCCCAGTATTGCCACTACACCAACTCTTACAGAATCCACGACCTGGAAGGGGCATGCGCAGAGCTGAGGAAGCTGGGCTTGGCAAATCCATCATCCACGGTGGAGGGGACTTTCAGTTGAGAAAGCAGAGGCTGGTATATACACAGAGGCCCTGCATGGCCAGGAGCCAGGACCCTCAGAAGTCCATGGCCAGGCCTTTGGGGTGCTGACAAGGCTCTGTTTCTTGATCTACAGGCAGGGTTGCGTCAAGTTTTAGACTTACAACATACTCGATTTTCTACGTACACATTATGTAAATGACATCTCAATAGAACTGCTAAAAATTGTTCTAAAATTTTGGAACAACTGCTTTGTCATTAGCTTTCCAGTCTGCCTCTTATGTCTCCTGTTTAAAAAAAAAAATGGGATTGGGATTTTACTACACATACTTCTGCCAACCCTCAGATGGAAACAAATATTTAAAAACTAAATTATGAATTGGGCCAGAAGGTCCGAACGATCTTTGGATCGAACCTGAATTTCCCTTTAACAACTGTCCATTGTCTGCTCAAATCCTTTAATAGCCTCCATCTCACTCAAAATAAAATTTAAAAATGCTGGTAAGTGGGGGGGGAGGGCAGCGGGGAGGGGGTTTAAACTATTTTCAGTTCCTTCCACTAAACTTTAATGGAGTGTCCACTTCGTGCCAGGCGCTGCATCCAGCTCTGGGTTTAGAAATGGGATGAACGTGGCACAGCATCTGTCCACGGGGCTCATGGTCTAGTGGAGACTCGGACGCGCACATAACGTCCATGTGTCATGATAAGAGCCACAGTAGTGATGGAGCAGGGCGCCACCGAAGAGGGACAGGGTCAGCACGAACTTTCTGGAAGAGGGGCTGCCCTCGCCAAGGCTGCAGAGTGTGTTCTCTCCACGGCTTGGCATGGCTCCTGGAAAGCTTGCTTCTTTGTGTTTGCTCTCCTCCAAGCGCCAAGGTCACATTGCACTCCTCCGAGATGATGGCCCCAATGTTCGCTTGCAACTCTTGCCTTTGTGCATCTGTGCCTGCTTTGCACTCCCTTCCTTATCTTTCTGTGCAAAAAGGTGGCTTGCTCTTAGGTCCCTGTGCTCGCTGGGGGAGGAACAGTCGCTTTGCCAGGACTTCTCTGCACCAGAGCCCCTTTCGTCAAACGCCCTGTGCCGTTTCCTGCATTTGCTGGGCGACACTCCATTAAATCCATATTGTTCCAATTACCACTTTCTGGCCTTTTTTTCTTTTCTTTTTTTAACCGCAGAACTGCACATCTCATGAGTATTTGGTCATTTTCAGGAAGGTTCATCCCCCACCTCACTGCCTTAAACTTCCAATTAAGATTAGGCCACAATAGACTACAGAAAAGGGGAACTGACGCCATGCTATCCTGCTTTGCTCTCTGTGTAAATAATAAACTTCATTATAAAAAAAAAAAAAGATTAGCCCACAATAACAGGTTGGGCAGGAGGGTGTGGAGGGACCTGCCACCCTCTGACCCACTCTGAACCAGCCTGACCAGTAATGACCCACCCATTTCTTCCTTGGGCCCTACTTGTTCCTTTTCTCGGGACGGTGTTGAGAAGGCCCTTTGGTTGGAGTCAGAACTCAGACAGTCCAGGACAGCAGGGCGCTGTGGTGACCTGCTAGTAGGTTTTTCTCTTTGCTGTCTCATCACTGAGCCCTCCCAACACTCACCAGGGCCACCAACTGCTCTCAGCTCCAGGGGAGCATCCCGGCGCCACCCCAGGATCCTTTCAGTGTGGGCGCTCTTAGGGGGATTCTGGACAGCAGGGAGGACCTGGGAGGGGATCCAGAGATTCAACAGCCAGAATACGTTTTGCTTCCATTACACGTAAATGAATTTGCCTTTCTTGAGTCAGCAACAATTCACAGCTGGGGGAAGGGATCCAGGACTATAAAATTTGCCCATCTTAAAATAAAAAAGTTACTGCAGACAAGCCTGAAAGTGGAGAATTATCAAGGGGAAGAATTCTGTGCCTTAGAACACCTTTTGGCACTGTCCCCGAACATCTCTCAATCCAGCCGATTCTCAGCCATGTGTCCATCCTGAGGCGAGGGTGAGATGATTGTCGTCAATACGTCCTTATGCCCTGTCTCTAGCACCAAAGCAAAGAGGGGACCGATGATTTGTAAATTCTAGTTGCATAGACAGCCATTCAGAATAATTTACCTGCAATCCTTTCTTTAATGCCTTATTAAATCTCTGGGTACATATTTGCTGATAAAACATTCACCGTGAGGCGGCCAAGAACTGGAATGAAGTTAAAATGTGATCCTCACTCTTATGCAGTAACTTCAAACCTAGCTATCAGACACCTTCAGGGCCTCCTTACACCGTAATGTTCTCAGAGACTGTAGATGATGTGGTTGATCAGGCACTGACTTAAGTCTTTTCTCCCGTTTTGAAATTGGGATCATAGGGATGAAATGGATTGACACAATAGCGACAACAATGGACTCCAACATACCAATGATCGCGAAGATAGCGCAGGGCCAGGAAACGTTTAGTTCTGTTATACACAAGATTGCCATGAGTAGGAGCTGCCTTGACCACAGCTAACGACAGCAACAACAATTCACAATGGGGGCCTTGTTGACCTCGGTATCAGCCTCCTTGCAGCAATTGTCATTAGCGGCTGGGTGGTGTTCTGGCCTGAGTATGTGTCACTCGAGGTATTTTGTGTCTTTGACTGCATCTTACAGATCCAAGTCTACCGTGGTCCCTGGGACAAGACTGGGCAAATAGATGCTCAGCACATCTTTACTGAATGTCAGAGGAAGGAAGGGAGGGAAGGAGGAAGGAAGAAGGGGAGATGAATACAAAATCAACAAAAGATAAATTACAGATGGACAGTAGCCAAATGAGAAAATGTTCAGTAATCAAAGAAAAGCCCATTAAAGCAACAATGAGTTTCCATTTCTCACTATGAAATGAGCAAAGATTTTTATTATTATACAGGTTCCCCCCGAGATCTAAAAGTAGAGCGTTCCTATGAAAAGTTTCCTAAGCCAAAATGGCATAAGGCAAAGAAGCAATTACCATTAATCTATATGGGGAAAATTTTTGAGTGTGCTCAGACCCAAAAAAGAACCTACATCCAGTTTTAAGCTAAGCATAACACCCTTATGGGCTCTCTTAGGCTTTTCTGATGCCTTAGGACACATCAGGCACTGGCAAAAAACAAGTCTCCAGGAACTGATGGAATACCAATTGAGATGTTTCAACAAACAGATGCAATGCTAGAAGCACCCGCTCTTCTATGCCAAGTGATTTGGAAGACAGCTACCTGGCCAACCAACTGGAAGAGATCCATACTTGTGCCCATTACAAAGAAACTGATCCAACGGAATGTGGAAATTATTTAACAATATCATTAATATCACACACAAGTAAAATTTTGCTGAAGATCATTCAAAAGCAGTTGCATCGGTACACCAACGGGGAACTGCCAGACATTCAAGCCAGACTCAGAAGAGGACGTGGAACGAGGGATATCATTGCTGATGTCGGGTGGATCTTGGCTGAAAGCAGAGAATACCAGAAACATGTTTACCTGTGTTTTATTGACTATGCAAAGGCATTTGACTGCGTGGATCATAACAAATTATGGATAACATAATTCCAGAACACTTAATTGTACTCCTCACCATAGACCAAGAGGTAGTCATTCAAATAGAACAAGGAGATACGGCATAGTTTAAAATCAGGAAAGGTGTGTATCAGGGTTATATCCTTTCACCATACTTATTCAATGCGTATGCTGAGCAAATAATCTGAGAAGCTGGAGTATATGAAGAAGAAAGCGACATACATAATTTTTCATCTTGCACCTACCCATTCTCCATTTACTAGATATTTAGCTCCAGTAATTCAAAGGCATCAATTCTTCTTCAGTCTTCCTAATTCATTGTTCAGCTTTCCCATGCATATGTTGTTGTTGTTAGGTGCTGTCGAGTCTGTTCCGACTCATGAGGATCCTACGTACAACAGAATGAAACTTTGCCCCGTCCTGCGCCATTCTCACAATCATAGTTATGCTTGAGCCCATTGTTGCAGCCACTGTGTCAATCCATCTCATTGAGAGTCTTCCTCTTTCTCAACAACCCTCTACTTTACCAAGCATGATGTCCTTCTCCAGGGACGGATCCCTCTTGATAACATGTCCAAAGTATGTGAGATGCAGTCTCTCCATCCTTGCTTCTAGGGAGCATTCTGGCTGTACTTCTTTCAAGACAGATTTCTTTGTTCTTTTGGCAGTCCATGGTATATTTAATATTCTTCGCCAACACCACAGTTCAAAAGCATCACTTCTTCTTTTGTCTTCCTTATCCATTGCATATGAGGCAATAGAAAACACCACGGCTTGGGTCAGGCGCACTTTAGTCCTTAGAGCGACATCTTTGCTTTTCAACACTTTGAAGAGGTCTTTGCAGCAGGTTTGCCTAATGCAGTCTGTCATTTGATTTCTTGGCTGCTGCTTCCATGGGTGTTGACTGTGGATCCAAGTAAAGTGAAATCCTTGACAACTTCAGTATTTTCTCCATTTGTCATGATGTTGCTTTTTGGTCCAGTTGTGAGGATTTTTGTTTTCTTTACGTTGGGGTGTAATCTATAGCTAGGTCTTTCTCTCTCAGAGTCACTGGTGGTTTCAAACTGCTAGCCTTTTGGTTAGCAGCCAATTGCTTAACCATGGTGCCACCAGGGTTTCTTATGCACAGGTATGTTGTTGGGTGCCGTCGAGTTGATTCCAGTATGTGGCATCCCTACATGACAGAGTAGAACTGAGCCCAAAGTGTTTCGTAGGCTGTAATCTTTACGGGAGCGAATCTTCAGGTCTTTCTCGTGTGGAGACACTGGTGGGTTTGAACCACTGACCTTTCGGTTAGCAGTGAGAGTTTAACCATCGCACCACCAGGGCTCCTTCCATGCAAGGTATAGGGGTTAGGATTCCAACGCATATTTTGGAGAGACACAATTCAGTCCATAGCAACCACCTTAACACCCTCACCACAGCAGGCTTTCCAGTACGTGAAGTTGTTAGCTGGCATGCACTCTGGCAAGGCTGACCTTGCTTGGGGACTGATGTCTGGGAGGTGGGCAGGACCCCACACCGCTTGATGAGGCATTCCAGCAGAAGCCTTGGCCTTGGATCTGGAGGCAGGTACCTCCATCGTAAAGTGTGGAAACCCGTCCCACTCTCATGCCCCGCTTGCACGCCCTGGAGGGGGGTGGGGAATGGCCCTTTCTTTTGACTGGAAGTCTGGACTTACCACCACCCTTGTGCAAAGAGAGATCAGAGCAGGGTTCTGGTGGGGTGGATGTGGCTGCTTTTAGTACTGATATGAGAAAGATTATAATTACTTTGTGAGCACATCAGGAGACCATCTGGATATCTTTTTAAAATTTATAATTGAAAAAATTACAACCTAAATACAAGGCAGACATTTTCTTTCTATTTTAGTTTAATAGGTTTTTTTTTTTTTTTCTCCCTGATTATAAAAGGACTACGTATTCTGGAGTTTTAGCCAACGCAATAAACAAATCAAAGATGTGAGTTTAACTAGTAGAAGTAAGGCAAACCGCACTATTTTGAGATGTTATGTTTGCCTGCTTATAAAGCCCAGGGGGACGACCCAGAGAACATTAGCAGGTAAGGGGCCAACATCGCTGACTGAGCCAGAGCAGACCCCCATCTGGCTACAAACCCATAGAAAGGTTGGAAAGGCTATAACTATAAAACTATATCACCGCGTAACTATATATGTACGTATATATACACACAGCTTTATATGATTTCTATGTATACATATGTATACTGTTGTTGGCAGCTGTCATTGAATCGATTCTGCTTCATGTCGACCCCATGTGTGCAGAATAGAACTGTGCGCCGTAGGATTTTCAAGGCGGTGACCTTTCAGAAGCAGACCGCCAGACCTGTCTCCCGAGGTGCCTCTTGGTGGGTTCGAACAGCCAACCTTTTGGTTAGTAGTCAAGTGCTTCACCATGTGCACTGCCCCAGTGCTTTTCACACGTATTAACCCAAAAAACCAAACCCGTTGCCGTCGAGTCGATTCCAACTCACAGCAACCCTAAGGATAGAGTAGAACTGCTCCATAGGGTTTCCAAGAAGCTGCTGGTGGATTTGAACTGCTGACTTTTTGGTTAGCAGCCGAGCGCCTAACCACTGCACCACCAGGGCTCCGTTTACATGTGTTAGCTGAGCTCAGTAGGCATAGGTAGGCGCTGTTAGAAAGAAAGGGAAATACTTGGGTTTCAGGAACAAAGCCAGAGCGGTAACACCTGAGCAGATGCCTGTGCCTGGTGCTCTGACAGGTGATAGGGACACAAAAGGGGCAAAGAGACAGAGTTCCTACCCTCGTGGGGCCTGCATGCCCTGGGAGGACACGGACATTAATGAAATCATCACACACCAATAAAACATTCCCATTGTGAAAAGTGCTGCGGGGGAAGGCACCTGGGGCCTGTGAGTGTGTGATAGGGGGTTTCACCCTGTCACGGAAGTCAGGAAAGCCACCTGAAGACTGAGTGTCACTAACAACTGCATTAAACAGTTAAATATGAAAAACAAAAGCTAAAAGAAAATGGAATGGAAGAATTTTGGGGTAAAATCCCAAAACCAAACCCATTGCCGTCAAGTCAATTCCAACTTACAGTGACCCTATAGGACAGTAGAACTGCCCCAAGAGGGTTCCCAAGGCTGTAATCTTTACAGAAGCAGATGGCCACATCTTTCTCCCAAGGAGCAGCTGGTGGGTTCGAACAGCCAAACTTTCAGTTAGCAGCCAAGTGCTTAACCACTGTGCAAATTTTAGGGTAGGACTTATTTCTGTTTTCCTTTAGCGCGATGTTGTTAGTTGCCATGGAGTTGGCTCTGATTCGTAGCGATCTATGCACTACGTAACAAAACGTTGCCCAGTCCTGCACCATCTTCACGATCATTGGCGTGTTTGAGTCCATGTTGTGGCCACTGTGTAGTGCCTTCCAGTGTAGGGGGCTCATTGCCAGCACTGTATCAGGCAAGATTTTGTTGTGATCCATAGGGTTTTCGTTAGCTAATTTTCAGAAATAGGTCGCCAGAACTTTCTTCCTAGTCTATCTTAGTCTGGAAGCTCCGCTGAAACCTGCCCACCCTGGGTGACCCTGCTGGTATTTGAAATACTGGTGGCATCGCTTCCAGCATCACAGCACCATGCAAGCCCACAGTACAAGAAACTGGCAGACAGGTGGTGGTTGAGCATAACACCAAAGGAAAACATTGATAGATCTGACTACGTCAAAATTTAAAGCTTCTGCACATTGAAAAACACCATCAGCAAAAGTAAAAGGCAAAGTGTAAATTGAAAAAATATCTGCAACATACATAACTAAGAGCTATCATTCTTCACATATAAAGAGCTTTTATCCATCAATAAGAAAAAGACACACTCACATAAAAAAAAAAAAAAGAAGGTCTTAGGACTAGATATAAAGGTCAACAAACATAAGAAATGTTCATCTTCAGTTGTAATCAAAGGCACACGAATTAGAACAATAATATGTCTTCATTTTATTTATTTGTTTATTTTTGTCTATGAAATCGGCAGGGATTTACATGCTGTCTTAGTCATCTAGTGCTGCTCTAACAGAAGTACCACGAGTGGATGGCTTTCATAAGAGAAATTTATTTTCTCACAGTCTAGTAGACTAGAAGTCCAAATGCAGGGTGTCAGCTCCAGAGGAAGGCTTTCTCTCTCTGTCGGCTCTGGAGGAAGGTCCTCATCATCGTCAGTCTTCCCCCGGACTAGGAGCTTCTCTGCACGGGAACCTCAGGTCCAAAGGACGAGCTCTGCTCCCGGTGCTCCTTTCTTGGTGGTATGAGGTCCCCACCCCGTCTCACTGCTCACTTCTGTCTCTTATATCTCAAGAAATTGCCTCAGGACACAATTCAGTCTTGTAAATTGAGTCCTGCCTCACTAACACAACTGCCGCCCATCCTCCCCCATTAACATCATAGAGGAAAATCACACAATACCGGGAATCATGGCCCAGCCAAAATGATACACACATTTTCTGGGGGACATAATTCAATCCATGACACGTGCTGAAGTCTTTAAATGTTGAGGAAGATAGCAGGAAACAGGTGGGAATATAAATTGGTACAATTTTTCTGGAGGGCAATTTGGCAATATCTATCAACTGCCTTAAAAATATGCCTACTTGGTAATTCCACCTCAAAGAGTTTATCTTAAGGAAATCCACATGCATACGTGCAAAGACTGTGTGAAGGGTCTTCACCCCGGCATTATTTGTAATAGAGTAAAACAGAAAACAACATAACTGTCTAACAAAGTAAAGCATGGTAGACTACTAGACAGCCATTAAAGTTTACATTGCAAAGAATTCCTAGTGATGTGGACAAAATGCTCACGACATATGGCTAAGTGGAAAAAAAAAAAAAAGCAGGTTTACAAAACAGAAAAATTCTAATGGGGCGCCAGAAATATCAACCACACGTATATGGAAACTTGATATACGATTGGGGCAAGCATTCAAGCCAGTAGGGAACTGATGGACAATTTAGTGAATGGGGCTGGGCTAATTGATTGTCCATATGAAAAAATAAAATTGGAGCTTTACGTTGCACCCAGGCAAAAATAAATTCCAGGTGCAATAACAATCTAACTGTGAAAAGGAAAAGTCTAAAACTTTCCGAAGAAAATGTAGCATAATAGCTTTAAGATCTCAGGAAGAGAAGATTTTCTTAAGAGACAAAGAGGACAAACCATAAAATAAAATATTGATAAACTCTACAATGTTAAAATAAAAAATACATATATTGTGTATCAGAAGACAGTGCCAGAAAACGGGAAGATAGCCACAGACTGGAAGAAAATGCATTCAATGGATATAAACGGCGAAGAATTACTGCAGAACATACAAAGCACTGCTCTGCAAACTTTCATATGCATTTGAATCACCTGGGGAATCTGAAGTGGCTCGACAGCAGTGCGTTTGGGTTTTGTGGGGATCTTCTAGAAATGCAGTTTCTGATTCAGTAGGTCTGGGCTGAGGCCTGAGATTCTGTGTTTCTAGCAAGTTCCCAGATAGTGTTTGTGCTGCTGGTCCACAGGCCACGTTTTGATTAACAAGGAAATAAAAGATTCCGTGGATAAATAAAAAAGAAGAAATAACCCATAATAAATTGGGCAGGCAATTCCCTGAAAAGAGAGATCAAATGACAACCAAAACCAACGAATGGATTCCAATTCATGGTGATCCCATGAGTGTCAGAGCAGAACTGGGCTCCGCAGGATTTTCAATGGCGGTTTTTTCAGAAGTAGATGGCTAGGCGTTTCTTCTGAGGCACCTGTGGGTGGACTCAAACCTCTAATCTTTCACCTCTGGGCTCCTTTGCTGTTTGCACCACCCAGGGACTCGTGGTCATTAAACCATTGTTCAATAACGGGATGAATGTGATGGAGCCTGGTGGGGCTGGAAGCTTGAAATCTCATTATGACTTTAATCTTACGTGGGAAAGCCTCATCACTTCTCAGCCTGGAACAGTTCAAATATGAGGAGGGGTTATACTACCCCTTCTAAAGGTAGCCCCTCAGTCATTTACTTACCCAACAGATGTTTATTGAGCACCTACTGTATGCCAGGCACTGTACTAACTGCTGGAGAGGCAAAGGTGGACATAAGCAGATGATACGACCACGTGCTCACTGAGTTTGCAGTCTAGTTGAGAGCCACATGTCAATCCAACGAGCACACAAAACCAGGCGTTCTGGTAAACTACCTTAAGTGCAACATAAGCCCCCAGGCCTGAGCTCATGGGTTTATAGTATCCTCAGGCAGCGAGCCACCATGTTCTCCTGCTCAGGAGGGAGAAGCATTCTAATTTGCCACCAAGGTTGAAGATAGTCTGAGAACCGCCATGTTTATAACAGTAGGTCCTTCTAAACCAAACGTGGGGAAGGCAGAAATGGGCAAAACCAGGTAGTCTCTTCCTCTTCATCATCTATGACTTCTAAACAACAAAATAGACCTTTCAGATAAACCAGTCAGCCTCAGACATATTATCCAGAGAATTCAACCTGGGGACATTTGCTTGAGAACTCTGGAAATGACAAATGCCTTCTATTTATCCTTCAGCGACTTTACTGTTTGGAAGGAAGTGTCACCCATTGCTGTCGAGTCTATTCCGATGCATAGTGACTTTATGGGACAGAGTAGAACTGCCTCATAGTGTTTCCAAGGCTGTAATCTCTGTAGGGAGCCTTGGTGGCGCCGTGGTTAAGAGCTCAGCTGCTAACCAAAAGGGTGGCAGTTTGAATCCATCAGCCGCTCCTTGGAAACCGTATGGGCCAGTTCTACTTTGTCCTATAGGGTCGCTATGAGTCAGAATCAATTCGACAGCAACTGGTTTGGTTTTGGGGTTTTAAACTTTACAGAAGTAGACTGTGGAGTGGCTGGTGGGTTCGAACTGCTGACCTTTCAGTTAGCAGCTGAGTGGTTAACCACTGCACCACCAGGGCTCCTTGGAAGGAAGTGTACTGTCTGATAAATATTTCCCACTATGGAACTTTTTGGTAAGCTCCTAAAACAATTTCAGATCTCAGCTAGGCTTGTTCTCCCTGCTGCCCAATACAATATCTTCCAGGACTGCAGCTCCAGAGTGATCCAGAGAAAAGAGAAATCAAGACAATTTCCCAGCATTCTGTAACCATTTGCATGTGAATGCAGGCCGTCCTGCTGTTTGATAAATCTGAGACATAAGAAAAGCATGAGAATCAAAGTCCACATCTAGTCAGGTGCTTTCTATGTACATTGCAAGGGTTGCTACCCCAAAAGTGATAATATCCTTGCAAGTATATGACTAATGAGAATATGTATAGCACATCTGAGACAGCTCAAATGTGTAATTATTGCGAAGATTTCACAGACACATAAATATAATGATCTTCAGCTAAGTAAATTGCTAGCTACCAATGAAATAAATAGAGTCCCTTCAGAATTTGAAATCATTTGGAACGGTAGGTGGTGGGAAATGATTCACCTTTGCCGTTATCTCTGTAACAGTAATATAGAAATATATCTGCCACCTCCAGGGCATTTACATTGTTCTTCATAGCCTGTGGCGTTTGTCAGAAGAGCTGTAGTCCCCGCTGACTTCCAACCCCTTATTTTGATAACTCACAGCACAGCACGACCCAGCACTGGGTAGGAGCAGCTAATATTGTTTACCACGGCAGGCATCTCAGCCATAATATTTTTCCAAGAAACACTGATGTGTTTAAAGGTCAGGTTGCTACTGATTTGACGGAATAACATAAATTCATCTTTCTAGGAGTAAAATGGTGTACATGACTTGGTTTAAAGGTTAAACTGGTTTTTCACACAGCGGAGAGCTCAAAGATAGAAGACTTGAATGTACAAAGTATAATTACCTGTTTGGACAGACAGGGAGACGTGGTCCAGGGTTTGGATTTTTGATGTTTGACGACTTAGGAATCTACTGACAATTCACCATTCTGGAATACATTTTGCATACGGGAAAAAAAATCCTACACAGGGGATGAGTGAGAAATGTCTCTTCCCAGTTCCTAGTTACCTGACTGTTGGGATTCCAGGAACTGATTTTCAGAGCACCGAGACACAGCCTACGGATGTTCCCAGATGCAAAGTTCCCTCAGGGCTGGTAAACTCCCAAATACAAAAATTACATTTAAAAAAACCAAACCCATTGCTGTGGAGTTGATTCTGTCTCAGTGAGCCCTGTGGCACAGTGATTAAGAGCTCGGCTGCTAACTAAAAGGTCAGCAGTTCAAATCCACCAGCCGCTCCTTGGAAACCCTATGGGGCAGTTCTACTCTGTCCTGTAGAGTAGTGTTGATCAGCAGGTTTGGGGGCTGGGTTAAAGGGGGAGTGGAGGGAGAGCCATGGAGGTGCAAGAAGAGAGTGGAGTGGGGGGCCCAGTTAGGGATGGAGTGCAGAGAGGGGAGCCCGTGGGGAGGGGGCTGAGGTGGGGACGGCAGAGGCAGAGGGACACTCCTCCCACTCCCTCCACCCCTCTGAGGCAAGGTTTCAGATGTGGTCTGGGGGTAGCAGGTCCTTGAAGGTGGAATTCAAAGGGGGAAACCACCTCTCTCAGTTTCTCAGGCGGGCGTGGGGGAAGGCTGGCACTTTATTGAAATTGTTTTAGTTGGCGGAACGTGGGGCTCTGAAAACAGGAAGACCGCTGGGCGGGACCCCCAGGTGGCAATGGCACCTGAAAAAGCCTCCAACTCTTCCTGCCCTTTTCTGTCATTTGGTCGCGGGAACCATTGTAGCCCTCCCTCCCCGTGGGTACCTGGTCCCAGGTGGCTCTGCAGCGGGTCTGGCCGTGGAGCATTCAGGGTCTGCCCGCGATCGTGGGCCCCGAGAAGGCTTTGTTTGCACCAGAAACGGAGGTATATTTTTAACAATTACGCCTTGCAAAGGACAAAGTGTTAATATTGAACAGGGAATGAATTCGATGTAGCATGGAAATCTAAACAAACAAATCTTAAAAAACATACACACACCCACAAAGCCGGATGGTGAATTTATCTAGACATTCTGTTACTTCCCCACCTTTGGCGTCTTCACATCCCTTCTGCATCATGTCATGTCATCTGCTCCTTCTGTCTGTGTGTCTTCTGCCTTCTGTCCCCTGGTGGACTTGAGGGTCCCTGGCGCATACAGCAGGCATTTAGAACATTGACTGAATGAATGATCCCAATATAAGTCAGAGTAGTAGAATGTCACCGTGGGAACGCATATGAGAAGTCAATTCCGAGGAGAGGGAATCAGGCAGGACTTTCGCAAGGCGCCTTCACGCTGACCCCTAAAGCTGGGTCGAAGGGAATAGCCTGAGAAAGGGCAGGGAGGTGGCCACATGTTTGGAGAGAGATGGAGGAGGGAGGGATGAAAATATTCCCAGCTAGAACCTAGAGAGGTAGAGGGATGTGTTGGAAGCCGCGGCTTTTCGACTCGATGAAAAGCCCTTCCCTCCGATTTTCAAGTACAATAACGGCCATTTTCCCTTCAAACTGCGCGTGAAAATGAAGGCCTGTACATCCTTAGACATGGGTGGTGGGGATATTTGTGGAGTATCTGCCAGGAGACAGACCCTGGGGTGGCCCTGAGTCCCAGCATAAACCAGACACCCTGAGCACTCCTCCTCTCCCCCAGGCCCTCTCACCCCTCGGCCACTTTGGCGGAGGAGGAAGCTGACACCGGGGCAGGAGAAAGGGGCAGTGCCAGGGCAGGCAGCTCCCTGGATCTCACTGGGAATCTGTCGGCCGCCCTGCTGGGGGGCATCCTGGAAGCCCACCCCCCCATGTGTCCTGGATCTCCCGCCGAGCAGCAAGAGCAGGGTCAAGGGAGGCTCTCAGAGTTCCATCCCAGCCCCTGGGCAGCATCCCTGGCAAAGGCGAAGGACAGCGAGGACCATAAGGATGCATTCCCCCAAGGCTGCTGAGTGCCTTCTGCTGCCCTCAGTGGTTGGCAGGTCAGTGTTCCCAGAGGGCGTCTGAAGAGTTCATGGGCTGTGATACATCAACATCCCTAAAAATGTCCCAGGGTCAGGACTTACTCAACGATGCAGGACTGAGGCCAGGCACCCCCCACTAATAATGGAGGGTTGTGGGGCCCGGAACTCTTGTTTGAGCCATCAGCGGCCGGAGTAACTGGAAGCACCGAGGACAGTCTTTTCCCAGAGTTTTCTAAACCAAGCTGGCAAGCTGGTGAGCACCACTGGGTACAGATAATAAGTCAGCTGGAAACAAGTGTGATTCACACGCTGCGGCTCATTTCTGGCTAATATCCCCCAGCAGGGATGGGCAATCACACGTTCCTGAATTATCTCCCTGTCTGCACCCCAGACAGACAAGGCATCATCTGTTTCCCCAGCTAACTCTCTCTGGGGGGAGGTGGCTAAAAGGTCAAGAGAGTGGTCCTTTGAGGTGAGGACCTGAGGTGGCCACTTCCTGGCTGTGAGCCTCGAGTGGGTTACAGGGAGGTCCCCGTGCCTCAGTTTCTATAACACCATACTTGTCTCAGAGGGTGACTGTGAGGATTAAATGAGACTATTAGTTAAAAGTTCCTTGCAGGAGGACAAGAAGGCAGGAGGGGACAGGAAAGCCGGTAATGGGGAACCGAGGGTCAAGAAGGGGAGAGTGTTGACATGTGGTGGGGTTGGCAACCAATGTCACAAAACAATATGTATATTAATTGTTTAACGAGAAACTTGTTTGCTCTGTAACCTTCAACTGAAGTACAATTTAAAAAAAAAAATGTTGGTGGTTCGAACCTACAGAGACGCTCCTTGTAAGAGAGGCCTGGCGATCTGCGTCTGAAAGGTCACAGCCTTGAAAACCCTATGGAGCAGTTCTACTCTGCACACTTATCAGAATTGACTCGCTGGTAACTAAAAACAGTAATAAAAAGTTCCTTGTGTGTGGTAAGCACACAACAAATGTTAGCTATTATTATTGACTGAAAAGAAAACCAAAAATATTAATTGATAAAAGTTTGCTTAGCTTTCACAAATATGTTCATTTTCCAAAGTTTTATATTTCAGCCAGAGAGCCAAACTGAATCAAGACTTACACATGCCAACTCCCCCAGCCAAATAAGAAAGCTAGAACAAGTTGCTTTTGGACTGCAATAAATATGTTGTCTTCCCTAGCAATTGCTCTTGCCTGCTAAGGCCATCCGCTAGGCTTTTGCTATGAGTACAGTTTCAGGTAAAACCTAAATAGAAACGGGCCATGGTATTCAGCATCTCATATTTGCAAATCAAATCTTCTTACTCTCTGGTAGAAAGGGTCATGAATCCTTGAAATGCTAATGAATTTTCAGATCTTTCCATGTGGTTACTGAGAAACATGGAGCCCTGGTAGCACAGTGGTTAAGAGCTCGGCTGCTAACCAAAAGGTTGGCAGTTGGAATCCACCAGCCGCTTCTTGGAAACACTATGGGGGAGTTCTGCTTTGTCCTATAGGGTCCCTATAGTTGAGATTGACTCAGTGGCAACAGGTATGTATATATGTGTATACATACATAAAATATAACATAGGGCCAATCTATTACTTGAAAATTGGGTAAAACTCACCCATCAAGATGGCTAAATCAGAGGCGTTTGCATGAGAAGATTTTTAACTTCTGATTCAGTTTATTTAACAGGTCCAATTTATTTAATAGGTTACTATGTGTAATGTGTATTTCTAGAAAATTATCCATTTTCATTTAAGTTTCCAAATGTTCTGCTATAAGGAATATTGTTTCTCATCAAGTATTCTTATGATTTTAGAAATCTTAACTATGTTTATATTTCCTTTTTCCTGTCTACTGATTTTTATTATGCATTCTCTCGCTCTTTCACCTTCTCTCTCTCTCTCTTCAGTCAGAGCTTATCTATTCACGTTAGCCTCTCAAAAAGCAGTTTTTGATTTGTACATTCTATCCTTTTATCCTGTTTTATTATTTCCTGCTATCTTTATAATTTCCTGCCTTCTGCTTTCTGCGTGATTATGCTCTTGTTCTTTTTCCCAACTTCTTGAGTTAAACCAGTCTATCAAGTTTTAATCTTTCTTTCTTTCTTTTTTTTTTTTTTTAAATATATGCATTTAAGACTGGCTTTCCCTCTAAATAATGCTTTAGCAAAACAAGTAGATTTTGGTCTTTTATATATTTTATACTTTCTTTGTCATTCACTTCTTAATATTTCAAAAATGTCAGTATAATTTCTTTTCAGATCTGTGGTTTATATAGAGTTGGGTTTTTAATTTCTAAGCACATGCATTTTGGGTGTTCTTTTTTGGCGGGAAATTTTTGCTCTGCTTGGTTAGACAATTTCTAAGAGAGGCGCGATAAACTAGAATGTGGGCTTACCAATCCCGTCTGATCAAACATATTTTGAAGCTATGCTGTTAAGTTTATGAAAGCTCAGGATTATACTTCTCATCAGTATAATATTTTCCTATTGTTTCTTTTCATGATTTTCTCTGTGACTTCCGTTTTGTCTGATGTTCACTTGGCTGCATCTGTTTCCTTCTTGTTTTCACTTACCCGATACATCTGTTTTTCATACCTTACTTTCAACCTTTTCTTATTTAAACGTGTATCTAGTAAACAGCCTATTGCTCTACTTATTTGAGAAGACAGTTGGCTACTATACTCTGGAAACCAGAAGTTTAACATTTTTCAGTTCTCATAGGTAGTACCCCTCTCCCCTATCCTCTACCAAATGTAACCCAGATGGCAGCTGGGGCCTCCCGCCCCTGGGAAATCTGGTTTTGCGTGAGCTTAGCCTCAGAGAGCGGGGTGGCTTGTGAGTGGCTGTGATGTTGGATGCTATGCCACCGCTATTTCAAATACCAGCAGGTTCACTCATGGTGGACCGGTTTCAGTGGAGCTTCCAGTCTATGGCAGACCAGGAAAAAAGGCCTGGGGATCCACTTCTGAAAAGCAGCCAACGAAAACCCTCTGGATCACAGCAGAATCTTGTGCTGTCAGTGCTCAAAGATGAGCCCCGGAGGTTGGAAGTCACTAAACATAAACAGTAGATACAATAATGGGCTCAAACATGCCAGTGACGGGGAAGATGGCAGAGGGCTGGGCAACATTTCGTTCTGTTGTGCCTGGAAATGCCATGAGTTGGAGGCACTTGACAGCACCAGCAACAACAACAGCCTCAGATGACCCCTCTGACTCTTGAGACTCCAGGGTACACGCACCATGCTTTCTCTTTTGTGCTCCTCTGCCAAGGTGCCCCTCCGCATCAGCTCCACTCAGAAAACCCCCATCTTTACCAATGTCCCCAAACATGCACCCACAGAGACACTTGGTGTTTCTGGTGACCTTCCTCAGCACTGGTGTGTGCGTTGGGGTGGGGATGGTCTAACCATGGTGGCCTTCGGCCTGTTTGCTGACACCACTCCATGCGCCCCTATTCCTCGTTCGCCTCCCTGGAGAGCAAACACATTCCTCATTTTCTGCCCAAGAACATCCCTGCTCACAGAGGCATCTCAGATTCAGCTTCTGCTCCAAGCCGCTGATCAAAGAATAACTCAGAATAACTCGGTTCTCTCCCTGGAGGCTGTTGTCTGCCCCTTCTAACAGAGAGGACAGAGTGAGGCTAGAGGGAAGAAAGAGCTAGGATTTTATCTGTGGGAGCCGAGCCAGATGGTCAGGGAGAGATACGGCACAGTCATCCATCCTGGTTCCCCTGGGGCAGACCTCTTGATAGCCACGGACCCCATTTCACCCTGAACAGCATCCTGGTTGGGAGGATAAGTTATGCAGTCACTCCATGATTAGGGAGTCTGTGTACTCCCTGATTCAATTACTAACCCACCCAAGGAAAGCAGGCTCTTCTGGATGGGGGGCAGAGCCAGGCCTGGAAGCACAGGAAGAGGAGGGGGAGACAAACATTGGCAGTGCCTCCTGGCATCCCACCCAAGGAAGTCCCGGTGAGGAAAGAGGGCCAGGGATGAACAATGATGGGTGGGTGTGAATACTGTCAGTCAAAAGGCAAAATAACAAATGTCTTCTGATGATGATTCAAGGTCTCTGGGTGGCACAGACGGTTTGTGCTCAGCTGCTAACCTACAGGTTGGTGTTCAAACCCAAGCAGCAGTACTGCGGAAGTAAAGTCCTGGTGATCTGCTTTTGCTAAGATTACACCCAAGAAAACCCTATGGAGCAGTTCCACTCTGCAGCACACGGGCTTGCCGTGGGTCGGAACCCACACTCCATAGCAAAGCGTTTGTTTGTTCTTGCTGTTTTTGTTGTTTGCATGATGATTTAACCTCTCACGTGGTTTGACCACAGAAAGAGAATGCGCCAAATATGCGGACACAGCTATTTCTGGGTCATATGTGAGTTATGTTCCTTGTTGCCAATAATGCTGTGTCTCCCTAAGCCATCTGTTCGTATTTTTTTAATTTTATTTTATGCTTTCATCATCAAAGATTTTCATAGGAGCTAACCTCTCCTGGGAGCCCTGGTGGCGCAGTGGCTAAGAACTTGGCTGCTAACCAAAAGGTCGGCAGTTCAAATCCACCAGCCACTCCTTGGAAACCCTATGGGGCAGGTCTACTCCGTCCTATAGGGTCACAATGAGTCAGAATCAACCTGACGGTAACGGGTTTACAGGTAACCTCACCCGAGGCTGAAAGGGTAATACCTTACATTTGTGTGATGATTCGCCCCTTCTAAGAATTTTCTAATACATTAGCCTGTTTGAGTCTCGTCACGAGGTAGGCACTGCAGACCTCATGCCTGTAAAGTGGCTGAAGTCCAGAGAAGCTCGTTGTGTTGTCTAAAGTCACACAGCATGTGGCCAAATCAGGACAGAATCCCAGGCCTGCAGAGCCCATTATTCTTTCCATAGCCTGGCAACTTCTCAGAAGTTGGAGATGACTTCCTTCTTCTGGTATCTGAACATAAAATTCAAGTAACCGCATTTTGTACAAGGGAAGAAAGAATCATGTTGCATTTGGGAGCTTGTAGTTAGGGGAGAGTACGTATGTTGGAACCAGAGTCCTCTAGGAGCTTGTAAGCAGGAGACCCCAGGTA
The DNA here is from genome assembly GCF_000243295.1 of Trichechus manatus latirostris. NCBI lineage: Eukaryota > Metazoa > Chordata > Mammalia > Sirenia > Trichechidae > Trichechus > Trichechus manatus. The sequence continues at coordinate 15,244,283 of NW_004443967.1, read as the reverse complement.
GAGGCCAGGAGAAGGCCCGGGGTGGCCTCCAGCACATCTGTCTTCATGTGGACAGTTCCACCTGCCACCTCCAGCTTCACTTCCTTCATGTCCATGGTCTTTACCAAGGGTTTTCTTCCAGTGGGAGGGTTTAGGATGCACAAGATATGCTCTTTCAAAAAATGCTGGGCATTTCTCCAGGGGCCAGAAAAATCAAGCACAGCTCAAACAGGCTGGAAGACAATCTTGTTTTTCTAGGCTCTGAAATAATCAAGATCTCTCTGTGAGCATGTTTGCAAACAAGAAGGAACAAGAAGGAACAATAAGCACATTTAATGTAGAGTTTTATTTGCAGTGCCCATGTGCAGCGCAGGCATTTGTTAGCCCTTGATTGTAACTGTCACTCTCTGAGAAAATCTTGGTCCGGCTCAGAAATGAAGGCTGTCCCACTTGTGAAAGGCAAAGATGCTGTCTTTCCCTGTGGGGTGCTAATCACTCTCCTGGAGCCAGCGGAGGTCAGTTTAAACCAAGAAACACTGACAACAGCCGTGTCAACAAGACCGTCACTAATGTATCTGCTAATTGATCCTGTGAGTTTGAGGGGGTATTTAGCTTTAATGTGGCAGCTTCATGTACATGCACGTGTCTTAGGGCTACACTTTCAAAGCTGAGTTAAGACTAAGCTTTGCTCTGATACAGGAGAAACGATTTTCTATTGACTCCAGTAAATCAGAGTGTAGGGAGAACCGAGGGAGACACCACGGGTATTTGTCAGCGCGGGTTCCCGGGTGTGTACACACACAGTGTGAAGGTATCCAGCCAGCCATCGATCGCTGCTTGCGGGAGGGATCTTCAAGACAAATCCATGTCACTGGGGTATAAAAATTGGCTCCCAGTTACAGAGGATAGAACTACCGTGTTTTCATATATTTTAATTCTTGTAGAAAATAAAAAGAAAACGTTTGAAAGAAAAAAATACCAACATGTTAATGGCAGTTAACGTTGTAGGGGATATTTTTATTAGAGGGAATATTTTTATTTTTTGGACTTTTATTTCTGAACTTTCTACATGTATCAAAAATCGAGTTGTATCTGCAGATGTGCAGATACAAATACAAAAATTACTTGAGCAAGTTGTCTATTGCTGCATTACAAATCCCTCCACAACTTAGTGGCTTCAAACAATCACCATTTTATTTGCTGACAATTCTGGAGGCCAGCACTTTGGGCTGGGCTCAGCAGGGCAGTTCTTCTCCTAGTCCTGCCTAGAGTCATTCACGTGGTTGCAGTAATCTGAGGGGCTCTCCTGGGGCTGTTTGGTGTAAGATGGCCTCACTCACGTGTCTGGCAGTTGGTGCTGGCCATCAGCCAGGGTTCTCTCTCCATGTGATCTTTCATTTCCAGATTGCTAGCTTGGTCTCTTAATCCAGGAAATTGTCTGCGGCTTATTTGTTGATTTTCTAAGCAGACAGGCAAACAAATAGTGGGTTTGTGTTGAAAGGTGCATGCAGCTGAGTCACTCACTAGAGTAAATTTTGGCAGCAGCAACGTTCCAAGAGGACTAGAGCATAATCTACAAGTTCTCTTAAAGCCCAGGGTCCAAACCCACCCCATGTCAAGTTCACTACAATCTATGGGTCAAAGCAAGTCACAAGGGCTGCCCAGACCCAAGGGGTAGGGAAACAGACTCCACCTCTTCATGGGAGGAGAGATGAAATCACGATGTAAAGGGGCATGCAGGGATGGGAAGAGTTATGGAGCCCTCTGCACAAACTGTCTACCATACCATTTCAAAGAACTTTCTAAAGTTCCTTCTAGTTGAAATTTTGCACACATATTTTGAGGTAGTAATAATGGCCAACACTTTTATATTGATTATTCTGTGCCAGACACAAGATTCTATTTGGACTTGAAAGAAAATTTTGGAAAGTATAAAACAAGTCCTACAGCTGATATTTTTCACCAAAATACATGGATTCTTCCACTCCATCAGCTTGAATTAGTGAGATTTTACTGCATAAGGGCCAGGGAAAGAAAACTTCTTCCATTTAGTTTCTGGCTGCTGGACAGATTGTCAGATTTGTGGTAGTGACTTGTTGTTGGGTGCCATCGAGTCGAATCTGACTCATAGTGACCCCATGTGACAGAGTGGAACTGCCCCATAGAGTTTTCTTGGCTGTAATCTTTACGGGAGCAGATCGCAAGGTATTTCTCCCTCGGAGTCGCTGGGTGTGTTCAAACCAACCTTTCAGTAAGCAGCCAAGTGCTTGATCATTGTGTCATCAGGTCTCCTCGTGGTGATGACGAGAAGAATGCATTTCCCACAATTCTGCAATTTATCTCCTACCCGTGTTCCTTTTCTGATTATGTGGTAGGAGAGGAACCATCTCCCAGTTGCTTAATATTATTAGATGAGCAAGAAGATGTCTAATATGACTCAGTGTTGTTCTTGAGAAATAATTAGCTACCTAAGTGGAACAGACCTCCACGGAATACAAGTAGAGTCATGCACTGCATAACATCCATTTGGGCAACACCTAACCACGTAAACGTCCATGGTCCCGTAACACCCAACCACATATACGGTCCCATAAGGTTATACTTTGCCAGATACATTAGCTGAAATCGAGTACTATATGTGGACAATGTCTTGGCTATGTAGTCAATACAGGTACACTGCAGTGTCCCATGTAGCTTTGCTAAGTACAGGCAGTCCCTGGGTTAACGGAAGTCCGACTTAACACAAACCAACTCCCGTAAAGCCTATCATATTAAAAATTCGAGGCACATACAATGGTCCGTAATAGCAAATGGGCGCTAGTTTGTGACACGCATTAAAACATTGTTATTACTGTATTATTATGTTAAAGACGTTTTAGTATATCTGGAAGTGTTTCTTTAATGTTTTTTATGCATTAAAAGGCACATTATGTACTATATACTAAGACAAACATTTGATTAACTGATGTTCGTTTGATACTAACCGTACCAACTTCTGACTTATGTACAGATTTGACTTAAAGACAGACTTAGAAATGGAACTCATTCGTAATCCAGGGACTGCCTGTGTATAATATGGTGTTTGCACAATGCCCAAGTCACATTAACATCCTATTTCACAGAACCTATCATGAATGTTAAGTGACACATGGCTGTAGATCTCTTTTCTATATTTAAATTTAGAGGATTAATTATCCAGTGAAAAATAGTCACTTTAACACTTCGGTCCATTTGATTACATACTGACGGTATTAAAATGCTTTCCTGGTCTTCATGGAAATCACTTTTCTTTTTTTTTTTTTAAACCAATTTATCTCCTAGCAACCCAAAGTGAAACAAGCACTGAAAAATGACATTTGAGAAGATGTTGGTCTCTTAATTCAAGAAAATGCCTGGGGTTTATTTGTTGTTTGTCTGAATGAAGAAATGGTGGGTTTGTGTTGATAGGTGAGTACAGCTGAGTTACTCTCTAAACTAAACTTTTAAGCTGCTAATTCAATAGTCAGGGTCACTCAAATAAATGGTAAAAATCTAGAGCAGTTGGCCACCAATTCAACACCGAGAGTGTGTGCTCTGCTGAATGGGAGCACCCCACATGATGTTATTTGTGTGCATTTGAAAGACCTGCCCAGGCTTGAGTCTGGGGCAGGTGCTCCTTCTTCTCAGGGATGTGCCTGGCCGTGGAGCTGCAGGGTTTCGAACCCCTGCTGAGAAATTTGTATTTCTAACAAGTTCCCAGCCTATGCTAATGATCCCACCCCAGATATTCTGAATCAGAATCTACGTTTTAACAAGATCCCTCACCTGGGACTGCCTGTATACAATATGGTGTTTGCACAACATCCAAATCACATAACATCCTATTTCACAGAACATATCATGGCGGTTAAGTGACACGTGACTGTATCTCTCTTTTCTACGTTTAGATTCTGAATCAAACTCTAACTCAGAATCTGCATTATAACAAGATTCCTCACCTGGGGATCTTGTTAAAATGTAGATTCTAATTCAGAATATCTGGGGTGGAATCGTTAGCATCATCAGCTGCAAACTTGTTAGAAATGCAAATTTCTCAGCAGGGGTTCAAACCAGAAAGAACCTGTTCGAAGCCCTGGGAGCCGGCAGCCATTCCACCTCCTGGAGCCTCTGCTTCCTTATCTGTGGAATGTGTACCAAATCCGTGTTCTAGATCCCGGGTTGAGCAGACGAGAGTTAGATAATGTGGGTGCAAGTGCCCTACAGCTGGACACGGCTGCAGTGAGAGGCAAGATTCCTCTACACGAAAGCAAGGGCTAACCTGCAAGAATGTTTATCACAACATTGCTTATAAAGATAATGCATTGGAAACAGTCTAAATGTAGCACAGTAGGGATGAAACAAACTACAAAGCCACGGTGGCCCAGTGGTTAAGCACTCAGCTGCTAACCCAGAGAGTGGCGGTTCGAACCCCCTAGCCGCTCCACGGGAGAAAGATGTGGCAGTCTGCTTCCATAAAGATTACAGCCTTAGAAATCCTATGGGGCAAATCTGCTGTATCCTGTAGGGTCTCTGTGAGTCGGAATTGACTCGAGGGCAATGGGTTTTGGTTTTATATATACATGTATTGAACATAAACTTGTGAGCCTTGTGACAGAGCAGTTGGGATGGACTACAGCCCCAGCATGACCCATAGGGGACCTCTCTGGCCTTGGAGCCCCCATGTGATGCTACCAGCCACCTCCCAGGGCATGAGCTGTCAAGCTGGAGGGACCACATGTCCCTTTGCTTCTGGACTCAGATGCCTTGCTGTCCGAAGGCACTCAGACTCACCTCCTCCAGTTAGCTGCCCCAGGAGGGAGGCCATTCCACACAGACCAGGCCTTGTCCAAGGCCATGTGGCTGTGCCCAGCCTTCTACTCTGGCTGCAGAGGCTGGAGCCAAGCCCACCTGGGCACAGGCCCCTTCAGGTGGGAGGACAGGTGGTTCCCTTCCCAGACGGGGCTATGCCAGCCAGGACTGCCCCCAGCTGCCGCTCTTCAGACTCACTGACTCCATGGACAGGCCGCACAGAGCAAACAAGGCTGGGAGCCCACAGCCCCCACAGCCCCAGAACAGCCACGTCCCTTAAAGCCCTGGAATCTGCTGACTGGCCCACCTGCTCTTGTTTCAAGATTCTCTGAGAATGACAGAAGCCCAAGTCAACCACAGCAGCTTAGGCGAAAAGGAAATTTCTAGGCTCAGGCTTTCGGGATGATGGTGGTCAGACCATTCCTGGCTAGTTCGGGTTCCCGGAAAGCTGGGCCTGAGACAAGGGCTTGGATGCAAGTTTATTTAGAAGGTGGTTCCAGGGAGCCCAAGTAAGGAGGCGGAGAAAGTGGACAGGGAAGCAAGCACATCCATGAGGATGAGTGTGAGTGAGGTACTGTCACAGCGGGGCCCTCTGAGAAGCCTGTGGACCAGCCTCACAGCCTCCCAGTGCAGGGGGGAAGCTCCTGGAGGCATTTATCCACCAACTCCCACCCTCTGTGGGTTGACACTTGAACCTGGGAAGTGGGCTCCCCTGCGCTTTTGGGTGTGTCTGCTGTACCAGAACAAGAACCGGACAGGAAGAAAGACTCAGGGACTACAGGTGGGCAGGGTCCCCGGCTGCCTGCTGGTGAACTCAGGTGGGCCAGGGGGTTGGAGTGGGCACTGCCGCCTTCCGCTCTGCACTCAAATACCCTGGCACTTTCTCCATCTGCTGTTTTGTTCAATCTGCCATGCACTTGATCTCAGCTTTCTCTGGGCTGATTTCCTCACTGATTATGGTCAGAGAGGATAAAGGGGATTCCTCCCACTCCAGCCAGGAAAGTCTCAGTAAAGGACTCTGATTGGCTTGGTTGAATCATGTGACCATCCCTGCACCAATTATGGTAGTCAGGGTGATGGAGGATTATGATAGGCCCAGGATGGATCTATGCCCGCCTCTGTGGTCAAAGGGGTGGAGCCTGTTGCCGGAAGAGGGGAAGAAGCATGCTGGCCTTTCCCGCCATCATACTTGGTGATTGTCCAGCCCACTTGAGAAGCTTCAGTAATTTTAACCCTTGACCAATAGGATCTGGATCTTTCTTGATCCCTTTCCTCTCAGAAGACTTCTGGGTTCTAAACTTAAATTTACCCTTTTCTCCCTCCGTAACGATCGTAAATTCTATATATCAGTGATATCTCCTCTCCACCCTTCACCTGCTTTTGGTTCCAGCTTACCAGACGCTGCTGCAGTGAGGGAACCACTTAAAATTCACAACCTCCGTCTAGCTGAGCGTGCACTATGGTATTCTGGGAAAACGCTTCCCGCGAATATAATCTGGAGAAAAGGTTTTGACAAAGGATACTACCACAAAAGAGCAAATGGGGGATTTTTCACACCTTAGGGCAATTGACATTTTAGTTAGCTTCTGCTTTTGCTTTTACTTGCCTAAACTTAATGAATTTTCAGGGAATCTTTTCATAGCTCAGAGATAATTCCAGTATGTAGGTGCCAGTGGTAAAAACCAAGGGATACTGATCAGTGTGAGACTGACGTCCCAAATATAATTCTCCTTGTCTAATAATGCAGAACATGTCCTTTCAGAATTGGGTGTTTGTTCATTCTTTCATTCAATTAATAGATATTAACTACCCTAGCAGGTGCTTAGTAAATAGTGTTGACTGAGATCAACAACGTTCCTGCTTTCAAGGAGCTTACATCGAATTGAGGAGACAGAAAATAGACACGTGAGTGAATAATCAAGATTCCCTCTGAGAGTGAATGTGCTAGAAATGAAATAAATGGGGGACTTAGGGAAGCCTGGGAGCCAAGATTTGAATGATGGGAAGGAGTCTTTTGTATGATGAGCTGGGGAAGAGCAGCTCAGGCAGAGGCCTGAGCTCATGCCAAGGGCCTGAGGCAGGCACCGGTTTGGGGTGTTCAGGAGCTAGAAAGGAGGGGTGAGGGGCTGGGGCATAGTGCGGGGAGAGGATGAGGGCTGGGTCAGAGAGGGAGGCAGGTTATACCAGCAAGGCCGGGAGGCTATGGTAAGGAAGGCAGATTTTAATCCTGGTGCCACAGGAAACCACTGGGGGGCTGTGAGCAGGATGACAACAGATACGGTGTATGTTTTTGAAAGGTCACCTTGGCTCTTGAGAGAGTAATGCTTAGGGCGGACTGCAGTGGTCCAGGTGAGAGGTGGGGGTGGTCTGGCTGCAGGTGGTAGTGGAGGAAACTGGTCACTTCAGATTTATTCCTGAGGTAGAAGTGGCAGAACAGGCTGAGGACGAGGTAGCTGGGGTGAGGGATGGCAGGAGGGCGGAGAACACCCAGCCCTCCTGGCTCTGTTCTTCAAGAACCTGCTTGATGCCATGAGCTCATAGCCTAACTTGGCTGCGTATGCAAATGTCTTTTCTCTGCCATTGAGAATACCTGGGTCCTGCCCATGTGATCTTGGAAAAACAGAAAACCTAAGTCAGAGAATGACAGAAAATGTAGTTCTGTTTACCAAAGACAATATAATTCCAGTTGAAATGCCATTTCTGTGCCAGCAAACAAGTGCTACTCAGTCATTATCCTCATGTGACCCAGGCAGGGACTGATTACTCACGGGCTTACTTGTGCTTACTTACTAATCTGCAGGGCACAATTTCAAGTGGGTTGCACACATCATGTGAAATTGTGCCCTGCAGATTAGTAAGTAAACACAGTTAAGCCCTGCATACCTTGCTTACTGGTTAATCCACCCCTGGTTAATCCCGCGGATGATGAAAATAAATCATCTGGGTCACCCGGGGATTTATTTTCATCATCCACCAGAGTCAAGTTGAGCCAAACCAGAATTCCGTTTTGATGTGAATTTCAATTAAGTAGCTTCAAAGCCTGTGGGTTTGGATCCAGGTATTATCAGCAGCTCTCAGAACAGCATCCTCTCCTCACCCAAACTGGAAGAGCTTTCAGAGAACCCAGTTCCTGCCCACCAGCCCTGGTAAATCCCTGGTTTCTCTGGGGGCCCTTGCTACTTTCCCTGAAGCACCCTGCGGCTGGGGAGCATGATCTTTAGCTGGCACTCAAGACTGGCTGGTGGCCTCGATTGTTTAAAGAATCAGAAAAAATGCATTGAGTTTTGTAATGGCTTAACTCCGATAAACACAGCCATTGATAAGGTACAAGCACATATAGGATGTTACTCCATCATACCAGCAGCCCTGTCAGGGGTTGCCCTCTTAATCCTGCTTTCTCCTCGCTTTGCTCAAATCCCCCCAAACCAAAAAAAAAAAAAGTCTGCACTCCTTACTGTTCTGTGTGCAGTCTACAAATTGTTCTGCCTAAGTGCTGAATGGGAAAGGAAGTAGATTGTGCAGGAAACCGTCAAGAGGAAATAGCATGAGAAAATCCGTCTGTTATCATTTCAAGTAAAAACAGCAGGATGCAAAATTGTCTATACAATATGGCAGGACTATATTAAACATGTACACATGCCTAGAAAAAAAGATTTGGATGAAATACTCCATAATGTTAACTACCGTTGTTTGGGGATGAGTATGGGTGATATTTTTACTCTTCATTTTAATACTTTCCCATGCTTTCAAAGGATGAGTATTTGCAGTATTTCTTATTTTGTCCATTCAGAAGAACATTCCAGGCCTTTTAGAAAACTTCCTCCCTGCCTCCAACCGTGTTTGTCTGCCGAGGGCTGGCCATCATGGCGCCCCCACCCGTCTGGCTGGAGAGATGAATGTGTATATAACCTAAATGGTGTCAATAATGTTACTTCACTCCCTGGCCCTAATGATTGTTCATGGATGAGCTTAAGGCTCAAGCCAGATCACACTAAATCCCTCCCCTGGATTTTGTTTTTTTAACTTAAGTGGAGAGAGTAAGGCCTCCCTTTCAACCTTATGGATCACAACAGAACATTAACTCGCTTGCTTTGGACATGTTATCAGGACAGCTCAGTTACTGAGGAGGACATCATGTTTGGCGAGGTGGAGGCCCTCGGTGAGATGGATTGGCACAACAGCCATGACAGTGGACTCAGACATGACAAGGATCATGAGGATGACACAGGAGTGGACAGTGTTTCATTCTGTTGTACATGAGGTCACCATGAGTAGGAGACGACTTAACGGCAGCTATGTATCTATCTATCGATCGCTCGATCTATGATCTATCGATCTATGATCTATCGATCTATCATCTACCGATGTATCGTCTATCGATCTATCGTGTATCGATCTATCATCTATCGATCTGCCTTCCTCTGTGATCGCTGCGCTAGGAGGATTTGAATGGTAGGCTGTCCATAGTTGTGCTTTCTCCCTCTTCTACCCACCACCTGTCTGGAGCAGGAGAGAATAAAGTCAACAGACTCAAAGAGAATCAGACGAGAGAGGTGGCGTCCTATGAGTCTTTGAGTACCTGGTCAGCCCCTCTTTCAGGCCTAAAAAAAATTCGTTGAGTCGATTCCAACTCATAGGGACCCTATAGGACAGGGTAGAACTGCCCCATAGAGTTTCCAGGGAGTGCCTGGTGGATTCGAACTGCCAACCTTTTGGTTAGCAGCCATAGCTCTTAACCACTTAAGGCCTAATAAATCCCTCTTCTTACAGCGTAAGTTATTTGGGGTCAGGTTTTTGTCACTTGCCACCAAAGAGCCCGAACAAATACAATTTGTGTATTAATTGGAGGGAAAAAAAGGCCCTTTTAGTCTCGTTCTGGCCGGCCAGTACTCATCAGCGTGTATTCATGGTCTCCTCTGAGTGGTAAATTCATAGCTATTTGGAGAAATTCTGCTGGCGTTTGTCGTAGCAGGTCCTATATGGTGGTTTCTCAGGCAGGAAGAAAGACCTGTCTAATGATCTGCTGTTTTCTGAAACCAGAGAGATGATGTTTCACTCTCAGAGTAAACAGATAAATCCTCAAAGTCAGATGGGACCCCTCTGACAACGCACCCTCTGGAGTTGTTTGGAAGTACCTAAGAGGGTTTGCTTTGATTGGAAGCCCCGCAGGATAAATGCACTGGTGCACATAATGTTTACTCAATGCAATGAAAGCAGAAAACGCCACATGTAGACACTGTGAATCCTCCACAGAATAAAACGCAGCTCATTACAGTGCAACCCCCGTTCCATGCAACTAGGGCATTTCTTAATTTTGCATTGTGCTAACTCTCACTCAGGTGGGACCATCCAGGAATTGTGGGAGGCCGGAAGGACCCGGAGGGACTCAGGGACTGCGGACACTGGCCTACGGAGGGTTGGGCAGGCCCAGGCACAATGAAAGACGGGTGTGCTGTTGAGGGTGGTGGGGGCTCTGCTGTAGTCATTCAAGACTCCAGGGACTCTCCCTCGGCATCGTGATGCTGAGAGATGGGTCCAGGGTGGTTCTAGGGCAGAAGAGAACAGGACCTGCCCGTGTGGTGGATGCTGGGATGCTGGGCTGGCTGTGACCTGGCAGGGGGGTTAATGGGTTAAGACAGGAAAATGAAAGCACCAATCTGTCTGTCCATGCATCCATTCATTCATCTGTCCATCCACCCATTCACAAATATATTCTGAGCATCAGCTATGGGCCAGGTACCATGCCAGGCACTGGCAATACAACACTGAGCAAGACATGGCCCCAGACCTCAAGGAAGTTAGAGCTGAGTAGGGGAGAAAGACAAGGCAGCTACAAGTGTACCACAGGGTGAGGGAGCCCGTAGCAGGGTGTCACCCCCATCTGAGGGAGTTAGATGGAGGTGATATCCAACCCAAGTCCTGAAGGGGGAGTAGGAGCTAGAGGAGGAGAGGAGGAAGACAGGGAGAAAAGGACCCCTGGCTGAGGGAACAGCATGCTGCATGGCTGCAGGCAAGACATGGGGGCAAGGTGGCCAGGGCGGGAGAGCAGGAGTCCTGAGAGGCTGCAGTGGAGAGGTGGCAGGGGCCACTTTAAAAGGCCTCGTAAGTTGTTCTAGGGGTGCGTACTTGGCCCTGAAGCTGGGAAACATCGTTCAGTTCCCTGTGGGCGCACATTGGGCAGTATGAGAGGTGGGAGGTGGGAGCAGCCATATTTCAGATGACGTCCCACAGTAGCAGACACCCAGGGCAGGGGGGCTTAGTGAATTCTAGGGAATTCAGGGCTGATCAAAGAAAAAGATGTGACCACGAGATAGCAGCATTTCACAACAAGCTACTTACTGGGACCCACATGTTGACGGCCAGAAGCAGGGGGTGGTCGCCCACAGCAGGAGGTCTTCCAGAGGCAAATGAGGCGGGGGACCACCGTAAGGGAAGGGAGAATGACGGACTCCAGGGTGAGGAGAAGGTCTGCAGCAAGGTCTCTGGGTCTGAGAGCCGAAGGGCAGACACAGCTGAGGGTCCTTACTGCTGTGTGGTTTGTCTTAACTAGGGCCAGCCGGTGTTGGGTGCAGTTTCCAGGGGTACGCAAAGCAGGCAGGTTTTAAATGGCTAAAAATACGCTTATTTGGGCTATTTTTAGAACAATTGGATGTGTGCAGATTTCAGTCTGGGGCTGGCAGACTTTTTGAGCTAACAGGCCACAGCTCACTATGAGGCGAACGACTTGGGGCCGATACGCAGGCCAGTTTTGACTCATTCATAAAGCAGGAGCCTGCGAGATAGAAGCCATCAGCAGTTGGTGGGTTGACTGAAGGGTCTAGGGGCAGGTGCCAAGCAGTGTGAGCCACCTGCAGGACAGGCTGTGCTGGGTGCTCCCTGCCCCCACCCCAATCCCACCTGATGGACAGCCCAGTTAGAACCAGTCAAAAGTGAGGAGAAAGGAAAGGATTCATTGAGTTTCCGGAGTGACTCTGGGTGAGTCTGAGCTTAAATGTGTAATTGGGTCAGGGAAGCCCACTTCTACCATTTGCAGGGCCTGGGGCAAGAGTACAAATGGAGGCCCTCTTACAATATGCTTAAATATTTAAAAATATAATCAAGGTAACAAGCTATTAAATAAAATACGTTCCACCTCTTAATTTGAGAGCTCCACCTTCATAAGAACAGAATTTTAAAAACTATGTATAACGTTATAATTTTTATATGATGGAAAGTTGCCAAAATATTAAAGATGGCCAAAGCTCAGTCTTATTTTGTATGTCTAGGTGTTCTACTGATGGGTCAGCTACGGATGGATGAGTAATAAAGAGGTGTGTAATTCATAAATTACATTTTATTTCATAAAATTTATCTTGTTTTTATTTCAGCAAAAATCATCACTAATTATATAGTTACAGTAAAGATTTTCATATTATTTACACATTAGGGATGGAAAGTTAGACAACATTTTTTAGGCAACATTTCTTGAGTTATCATAGTTCTTAGTTTTGTTTTGTTTTTAAATTTTATTGCGGTGAAAATATACGTAACAAAACATGTCATCTCAACAACTTGTACACGTACAATTCGGTGACACTGATTACATTCTTCAAGTTATGCAACCAACCTCAGTATCCTTTTCCAAATCATTCCACCACCATTAACATAAACTCAATGCCCCCTAAGTAAGCCCCCCCTTGCCCTCCTAAACACCCTTGGTAGCCACTAATAATCTTTGGTTTCTATATATTTGATCATTTCATAGAAATGAGATTATACGATATTTGTTCTGTTGTGACTGACTTATTTCGCTCATCATGATGGTTCTCAGGTTCATCCATGTTGCGGCAAATTCTCAGTTTTTATTAATTTTATGTTGGAGAAACTTCATTCTGCTGAAGTAGTAGCTACTGGAATTGGCAAAAAAATTCTTAAAGCAATACTTGGACTCCAAAATGGACCATGAATTTTACATATCACATTCACATATTGTAATGGAATCACATATAAGTTATGGCAGAAAATATTACAAAATGTTTTAATGTCATCATATAAATCATTATCACTTACCTAGTAATTTTACTGATCTCTTAAAGCAATATCTAAATTCATTTAATATTTCTTAATATCATCCTTGAAATTTTTCAGTGCTGGGATCGTATAGAGAAAACTGAAAGTAGCAGTCAATTGCTCAATTTTTCACATCTCTTTTCAATTGAGACTATTGCCTGGTCCATAATTGCCAGAAAACATTCTCTATAGAAATTAATTTGGGAATTATTCTTACGTAAATCTTCAGTTATACAATTATTTTTGTTTCTATTTCTTTACATTTTATTGGAATATTTCACATGCTTTTTTTTCTGATTAAAAAAATCCATTAAAATTTTTTTCAAAAAATTGTTGTTGTTGCTATTAGGTGCCACTGAGTCTGTTCCAACTAATGGCGACCCCGTGTACAACAGAGCAAAACACTGCCTGGTCCTGCGCCCTCCTCACAATCATTGCTATGCTTGAGCCCATTGTTGCAGCCACTGTGTCAAGCCATCTTACTGAGGGTCTTCCTCTTTTTCACTGACCCTCTACCAAGCATGATGTCCTTCTCCAGGGACTGGCTTCTCCTGATAACATGTCCAAATTACATGAGACAAAGTCTCGTATCCTTGCTTCTAAGGAGCATTCGGGCTGCACTTCTTCCAAGACAGATTTGTTGGTTCTTCTGGCAGTCCATGGTATATTCAATATTCTTTGCCAACACCATAATTCAAAGACAACAATTCTTCTTCAGTCTTCCTTACTCGTTGTCTAGCTTCCACTGCTATTCCTAAGGTTTTCACTGGCCAATTTCTTTTTAGAAGTAGATCACCAGGTCCTTCTTCCTAGTCTATCTTAGTCTGGAAGCTTGCTGAAACTACTCACCATGGGTGATCTTGCTGGTATTTGAGATACTGGTGGCATAGCTTCCAGCATTACAGCAACACGCAAGCCATCACAGTATGACAAACGAAATTCATTTAAAATTTTTTCAAAAAATACTTTTTAATAGTTTATAAAGTGAAGTTCCCATCTGTCATGGATTGAATTGTGTCCTCCAAAAAATATGTGTCAACTTGGCTAAGCCGTGATTCCCAGTATTGTGTGGTTGTCCTCCATTTTGTGATCTGATGTTGTCATGGTTTGCATTATGTCCCCTAAAAAATGTGTGTATCAGTTTGGCTGGGCCATGATTCCTGGTATTGTGTGATTTTCCTGTATGTTGTAAACCTGCCTCTATGATGTTAATGATGGAGGATGGGTGGCAGTTGTGTTAGTAAGGCAGGACCTGATCTACAAGACTGGACTGTGTCCTGAGGCAATCTCTTGAGATATAAAAGACAGAAGTGAGCAGTGAGACGAGGGACCTCATATCATCAAGAAAGCAGTGCCAGGAGCAGAGCGCGTCCTTTGGACCAGGGTCCCTGTGCAAAGAAGCTCCTAGTCTGGGAGAACATTGATGAGAAGGCCAACAGAGAGAGAAAGACTTCCCCTGGAGCTGACACTCTGAATTTGGACTTTTAGCCTACTTTGACTATGAGGAAATAAACTTCTCTTCATTAAAACCATCCACTTGTGGTATTTCTGTTGTAACAGCACTAGATAACTAAGACAGATGTAATTATCCTCCATTTTGTGATGTGTTGTAAATTTTCACTTCTGCCTTGGTTATAATCCCACTTTTGAATGAGTTATGTTTGTTAGATGAATGAGGCAGGATTAGATTACGTTGATGAGGCAGGATTAGGGTGTATCTTGGCCAATCTCTTTTGAGACATATAAAAGATTAAACAAGCGAGCTAAGTACAGTTGTCGAAATGGGGGAAGAGAGATGCCAGGCCGCATGAAGATCATCCTGGAGCAGAATCTCAGAAGAGACAAGGACCTGCCTCCAGAGCCGACAGAGAGAGAAAGCCTTCCCCTAGGGCCGGCACCCTGAATTGGAACTTCTAGACTCCTAAACTGTGAGAAAATAAATTTCTGTTTGTTAAAGCCACCTATTTGTGCTATTTCTGTTATAGCAGCACTAGATAACTAAGGCACTATCCTTAAACTAGTTTTCTTTTGGATATTTCTACTGATATTATTAAGAGCAATGCATATCAAATAACTGTGGAAGTGCAAAGTCAAAATGAGTTTCGTTTTCCACAAATTCACTCTTTTTTATGGCTCGTCTGTTGTTTTGCTTAACTCTTTTCTTGTCTAAATTAAGTCTGGTTGCTTGAACAGCATGTGGTTGGCATTCCCATCGTGTGTCGTGAGAGGCTATAAGGTCAAATTTGTTGTATGTTTCATCAAGATGTTCCCTCCTGGGAAGATCCAGAAAATAACTTTTATAGTTGCTTAATTGTTTTGAAGGATGCATCACTATGGGCCAAGTTGAGTCCATGTCTCCTGTAATTAAGTATGAGCCATACATAAGATGCTTCTGGATTTGGGGCCAATATTCTGGCCCATACACCTTTTTCTTTACCAGCTAGGTTGGCGCCATTTTTATAGACTTACCCTCAAAAATCTTTCAAATCGATTTCTAAACTTGAAAGTTGTTTTTCCAGCTCTTAACTTAAAACCTGTACTTCTAGGTGTGAAGGCACTGAAACGTGTTCTTGTTTTCTTCTTCAACAACACATATAATAAAGGTTAGTTGTTCAACATGACTTTTGTCCTGGTACCATCTCATTGCATTGAGTAATGTTTACTTAAACGTTTTTATGTTATGTATGATTTATTCTTTCACTTGATTGCCTACTAAATTAGTAATCCCATTTTGAATTATTCCTCTTAGATGGTGATTATTTGTTTTGTTACTTTTATCCATCTTACATTTTTGGCTATTCTAGCATAAAAATTGGAACAATTTCTACTAAGCCTAGAAAATTTTTATTGCTTTCTGGAAAAATTGTGCTGTTAGTACTGTGAGAAGCATCACTATGCTTGGCTGAATATTTGAATATATATGCTTATATATATTTCATACATGCACACACGATCACAACAGTGTTCTAAACTGGCGTTTACTTGTCATTATTGTACACTATTGGTTGTTTGCTATTTGTTCAGTCTTTTTCCCCCCAGTATCTGCAGGTACATTTTTCTATATCTATGCAAGTGACACTTTATGTTATTTCAATTAAAATAGCTAAATGTTTCTGGTCACAAATAACTTCTTTGACCAAAGTTGATCTTGATAATCGGTTGTGAATCACGAAACACTTATCACACAATATTTTGTCTTTTGGCTTAAAATATGAACACCTGTTTCTAGAAGTTCTTGCTCCCTGTGGAAGAAGGTTGGCATAAAATGAAATACTAAGTTTTCTGCCATGTTTGTCCAATGAAAAATTGTGTTCGCCAATTTGAATCTGATTGTGTTTTGCTAGAAACAGTCTCATGCTATCAGGAGGGCATGACACCGTTTTAAGGATCATCCTCCAATAAATGAGGAACGCCCCAGAGATTTCATCTTCCTTATCCAATTTGCTGCCTTCATGAATGGATTTTTCTTTATCTTCTAACGGACAGGCCAGAGTTGCACTTGGTACTTCTGAGTTGTGAATTTGCTATGAACAATCCCCTTTTTCATGCTCATTGCTTTGATCAGTAATTAAATCTTCATGGAGTGAGTGAAGAATATGAAGTTCCAGGGATTTCATCTGACCTATTGGAGTTGTGAATTTGACAAGAATAATCTTCTTGCTCATTCTCATTGTTTTGATCAGTAATTAAAACTTTATTAAATGTAGAATTCGTAATGTCTTGCTATGTGGGTCATGCTTGACTCACTTTGATTGTTTCCAGTTTTTAAAAATGTAGCCAGATTACTTATTAGAAAGTTTTCTGTTTCCTTTTCCTTTTCAATTTTTTTTCTTTTCTGAGCTTCACTTTCTATTTTCTACTCCAACCACGATCTTGGAGCCCTGGTGGCGCAGTGGTTAAGAGATCAGCTGCTAACCAAAATGTCAGCAGTTTGAATCCACTAACCACTGCCTGGAAACACTATGGGGGCAGTTCTCCTCTGTCCTATAGGGTCACTATGAGTCGGAATCAACTCAACGGCAATGGTTTGTTTTTGGTATCATGATCTTGCCTTATATTTACCTTCCATGATTTAAAGAAACAGAATGTAACTGTATTCAAAATGCTACAATTCAAATGTATTTTTGTCAAAAAGCAAATGAAAGCAAGTGTGACCAAAAAAAATCAACATTATTTTTCATGTTTTGAAAATTACTTTCTTTCAAAATATGAAGTATATCTATTAAAATTTAAAGAAAATAAATACAATTAATATAGAAATGAAGGTTATTTTTTAAAAGCTGAAATATTATTTAATCTTGAAAATTTAGCTGAATTGTATCAAATACCTTATAAAAATAGGACAACTTTCAGTTCTAGCATTGAATGTCCATCAAGTTGCAACCATAAGAGTTGGTATCATGCTTCACGCATGTTATATCTACAGCTACATATATACAAACTTAAAAGTAATATGAATTATTTAAATATTGCAAAATGTTCCTCAGATACCAGGTAGAACTGTTGCAAATACTGCACTAATTCTTCTGTACCTCTGAACCACAAATTGGAATATGAGGAGACACAAGAAAAATGGACACTCAGCACCACCAAGAAAGAATGCTTCATCATGCAAAAATCTATTGTGTTCACCCTATCTGGGAGGATGGATCTGACAAGTTAATTAATTAGCCTTTTATCTTACCTAAGCACTTCTGCTGCTCAAACTCCCCTCTACTCCGAAGCAGTGTCTGTTGCTGACATCTGCAGCAGCACAGCCCACTAACCTTCCTGGCATTAGGGCTCAGCTACTTTCTGTTTCAAGGATCTCCGGCAAGAGTCACAGAGAAGTGTTTCCCTGGGGCATGAGTTGTGTTTACCAGAGAGGGTGTTTAGGGTTGCAGATAGCAATACCTCAGCGCAGATCAGATCCCCAGGGGCAGAGGCACCAAAATTCTGACCTGTTCACCTTTACCTTTTTTCTTTACTGACTAGGTTAGCGCCATTTGCATGAAATTTTTGTGATACATTTGGTGTGTGTGTGTGTGTGTGTGTGTGTGTGTGTGTATTTGGATAAGCAGGGGCCTTAGAAGTTCATGACCCTGGATAGAGATCCCTCTTGCCTGGAACTAAGGGTGGTCCAAACCAAACCAAATCCGTTGCCATCGAGTCAATTCCGACTCACAGAGACCCCATAGGGCGGAATAGAACTGTCTCATAGGGTTTCCAAGGCTGTAATATTTACAGAAGCAGACTGCACATCTTTCTCCCGTGGAGCGGCTGGCGGGTTTGAACTGACAACCTCTCGGTTAGCAGCCCGGTGCTTAACCACTGTGTCCCCAGGGCTCCTAAGGGTGGTAATGTCCTTTGCATATTTTTGTGGATGGAGAGATTTAGAAAAAAAGTTTTTAGTTCAGTCATCCATCCATCCATCCATCTTTCCTTCCACCCACTTATTCAAACAGCCAGTATTTTTTGAGTACCTCCATGTCTAGGTGCTGCCCTAGGTGCTGGGGCCACACAGGAGGACATTGAGAACCCGTCTCCAGAAGAAAACAGGGAAGGCTAGACTGGAGGGGGCAATAACAGAACTGGTCTTGAAAAGTGCGAGATCACCAGGGGAGGAAGAGGGAGAAGACAGACTATTTAGAGGGAACAGTCCGCACAGATGCACGGATTGTGAAAGGGCTTTGTCTCTGTTGGCGCATGGCCTATGGCAGGGCTCCAGGAAGCCAGGGACACACAGTGAGCCTAGAGAGGCAGATGAGCCTAGTTTTGAGTGACCTTGTTGCCCGTTAAGGAGTTTTTGCTTTATCCTTCAGGCATCAGATGATGATCAGCTCCATAGTGTGGAGACTGTCTTGGAACAATAGAGACTAGAAGACCCCGTGGAGACTATGGAGGAGTAGTCGAGAGGCAATGAAGCCTGGAGCGGTGCTTCAACTTTAACCTGCACTTAAGGTGCCTGAGTATCTTGTTGTGATGTTGATTCTGATTCAGAAAGTGTGGGGTGGGGCCTGAGAGTCTGCAATTCTATCAAGCTCCCAGGCCATACTGATGCTGCTGGTCGTTGCACCACATTTTAAACAGGAGGCTTTGCCTACAGCAGGAGTGTCGGTGGCGCAGTATTTAAGAGCTCCGCTGCTAACCAAAAGGTCGGCAGTTAGAATCCGCCAGCTGCTCCTTGGAAACCCTCTGGGACAGTTACTCTAGGGTTGCTATGAGTCGGAATTGACTCAGTGGCAATGGGTTTGGTTTTGGTTTGACCACAGCAGGGGGTGGAGATCAGGAGAAGCAGAGCCAAGGTTCTTGACTTCGGCTGCACCACAGAATCACCTAGCCTGCATCCAGACCACTCCCCAGCATCTGTGGGGGTGACCAGATGTCACAGTTTTACAAAACTCCCCAGGTGATTAAAACCGCAGGCAGGGTTGAAGGGCAGTATCTCACAGCCAGATCACCTGAGCTTCTCTTCCTTGTGCACTCCCCACCCCTGTGCCTTAAATTCCCGCTTCTCAGGCCAAAGCTGGCTCCTGGCAGGCTGTGTGGGACGATTTGGGGGACGGTCAGACAAAGTGAGGAGAACTGCCGAACAGAATCGACATGATGACCATTTTCACCTGGATCTTCTTTGCTGTTTTTAATTTTGCTGTCTTCTTTGGAAGCAGTCTTCAAGCATTTCATCTTTCACAGAGTCGGAAAGCAGAAGCCTGCTGTTCACCACCACTGGTTCAACATCTTCAAACCCTGAACTACTGTTCTCTACGGAAGACTGAGCTAGACAAAAAGCAAGAACCGGAAAAAAAAAAAGTTGTTTTCTTTTGTTTTAAAACATGTCAACGGCATTTTCTAATTACAGAATAATACAGACTTATTGTAAAAATGTCATACATGATGGACAGGTGAAACCTAGAAAGGGGCCGTTGTCCAGGATCAAGTTGCTTTATTTTAATCGCCATTAAAAAAAAAAAAAAAAAAAAAACGCAACCAAAAAGCAAGGCAATGAAGCTCGACCACTGTTGGAACTGAAAACGGCATTCTTGTCAGGCTTTGACTGTATCAGCCCATTAGCTTTTCGACTTCCAAACGTTCACAAACGTGAAGCTATTCTCATCTTCTCACCTGGAACGATCACCACTTAATGGTAGTGATTAACTCTCTGCTCAGAAGGCAACTGGTTATTAAATAACAACCTCCTGCCAAGTTATCCTTCTCCAAAACAATGTGTGACAAGCCCCATGTTCTTCCCGCGCATCACGTCTTGGCTTTGGGTCAGATGGCACAAATGAACTCATCCCCAGGCACCCAGCGAACCTCTCAACCAGCCCCACCTGCTCAAGGTTTAAGGCTAATGTGGCAACAATTTCCAGTGATTAAACTTGCTCTTGCTGGTTAAAATCCCACAGGTTTGTGCTATTGATGAAATGTTAAGCCATAAATCTGTTAAGAGAAATAAGGGAATAAAATATAGATTTTTTTTAAAAATATTGAATTGGCACAATTGTGGGACATCTGGGAAAGAGGATATTAAAATTCTGTGGATTCCGGAGCGTGCCAGAGGAAGAGTGGAAGGAGAAGCCTGCAGGACTGAAGAGCAAGGTAGCAGGTGCCATAAATCATAGAAACAGAACCTGGGCCATGAAGTCCACTCTGGGCAAGCACCTACATGCCTGTGTGGAGCCTGTCCATTTCATTAGAACTAAAGGAGAGATGGATCGTGTTGGAACTATTTATTTCAAAAGGATTGCGGTCTGAGATGCAGTGAGGGCTACTGAGAGTGGAGAGGAAAGGTGGTAGTGATAGCTCGGGGTCTGGCTCAGGTAGTAATTTGACAAGGAGAGGATACAGGGTGATGTTGGCGTTGTTAGGTGCCATTGAGTCTGTTCCGACTCATAGACCCTACGTACAACAGAACGAAATACTGCCCGGTCCTTCACCATCCTCACAATTGTTGCTGGGATTGAGCCCATTGTTGCAGCCACGGTGTTAATCCATCTTCTTGAGGGTCTTCCTCTTTTTCACTGACCCTTTATTTTACCAAGCATGATGTCCTTCTTCAGGGACTGGTTCTCTCTAATAACATGTTCAAAGTATACGAGACGAAGTTCCACCATCTTTGCTTCTCAGGAGGTAAAATAGTTTAGCCGAAATGAAATGTTCCCGTTTTCTCACCTTCTTTTCTTTCCCCACGTAAGGTCAAGAGGAAAGTTTTCACAGTTAAGATCTATTAAATTGAGTTCTTTTAATATTCAATAGCTCTTGTAAAGATTACACCCTGGAAAACTCCATGGCACAGCTCCACTATGTTGCATTGGGTTGCTATGAGTCGAAAGTGGATTTGACAGCACCTAACAACAATAGTAGACCAAAATGGCTAATACCAGTCCCTCACTAATGCCTAGGATATCGATTGTTATGCGTCCCATTTCATTTTTGACTACTTCCAATTTTCCTAGATTCACATTTAGTACATTCCACGTTCCAATTATTGGTAATTTTGAATCGGACAATCGTATGGTCCATTATGCCAGGAATAACAAATTGAAAAGGCATGTCATCACATTCATCATCCAAAAAGAACATTTCAAGATCTAACCTGAAGTCCAGTGCTGTCAGTGATAGGATAATATCCATATGCCCACAAGGAAGACCAGTTAATAGGACTATTATTCAAATGTATGCACCAATCACTAAGGCGAAAGATGAAGAAACTGAAGATTTTTACCAACTTTTACAGACTAAAACTGATCAAACATGCAGTCAAAATGCATTGATAATTACTGGTGATTGGAATGCAAAAGTTGGAAACAAAGAAGAAGGATTGGTAGCTGGAAAATACGGCCTTGGTGACAGAAACAATGCTGAAGAGTGCATGACAGAATTTTGCCAGAACAGTGACTTATTCTTTGCAAATACCTTTTTTCAACAATGTAAACAGCGACTATATACATGGACCTCGCCAGGTGGAAAACACAGGAATCAAATCTACTACATCTGTGGAAAGAGACGATGGAGAAGATCAATATCATCAGTCAGAACAAGGCCAGGGGCCAGCTGCGGAACAGACCATCAGTTGCTCATATGCAAGTTCCAGTTAAAGCCGAAGAAAATTAGAGCAAGTCCATGAGAGCCAAACTACAACCTTGAGTATTTAGAATTTAGAGAATCTGGAGACCATCTCAAGAACAGATTTCACACACTGAACACTAATGACCGAAGACCAGAGAAGTAGTGGGATGACATCAAGGACATCACACATG
This sequence comes from Trichechus manatus latirostris, assembly GCF_000243295.1. Lineage (NCBI taxonomy): Eukaryota > Metazoa > Chordata > Mammalia > Sirenia > Trichechidae > Trichechus > Trichechus manatus. Next base: position 15,222,189 of record NW_004443967.1, on the reverse strand, counting down.
AAGAAAACAAAAGGTCATTAAAAAGACAGGAAAGAAAGAAAAGACCAAAATGGATGTTAGAAGAGACTCTGAAACTCGCTCTTGAACATCAAGTAGCTAAAGTGAATGGAAGAAATGGTGAAGTAAGAGAGCGGAACAGAAAATTCAAAGGACGGCTCGAGAAGACAAAGTAAAGTATTATAATGAAATGTGCAAAGACCGGCGTTAGAAAATCAGAAGGGAAGAATATGCTTGGCATTTCTCAAGCTGAAAGAATTAAAGAAAAAATTCAAGCCTCAAGTTGCAAAATGGAGGGATTCTATGGGCAAAATATGGAACGACGCAGGAAGCATCAAAAGAAGATAGGAGGAATACACAGAGTTACTGTACCAAAAAGCATTTGTCGACATCCAACCATTTCAGGAGGTAGCATATGATCAGCAACCGACGGTACCGAAGGAAGAAGTCCAAGCTGGACTGAAGGCGCTGGTGAAAAACAAGGCTCCAGGAACTGACGGAATACCAGTTGAGACGTTTCAGCAAATGGATGCAGCGCTGAAAGAGATCACTCATCTATGCCAAGAAATTTGGCCAACCAGCTGGAAGAGATTCATATTTGTGCCCATTCCAAAGAAAGGTGATCCAACAGAATGTTGGAATTATCGAACAATATCATTAATATCACACACAAGTAAAATTTTGCTAAAGCTAATTCAGAGGCAGTTGCTGTGTTTACCTATGTTTTATGGACTATGCAAAGGCATTTGACTGTGTGAATCATAACAAATTGCAGATAACGTTGCAAAGAATGGGAACTCCAGAATGCTTAACTGTGCTCGTGAGAAACCTGTACGTAGACCAAGAGGCAGTTGTTCAAGCAGAACAATGGGATACTGTACTGCATAGTTTAAAGTCAGGAAAAATGTGCTTCATGGTTGTATCCTTTCACCATATTTATTCAATCTGTATGCTGAGCAATAATCGGAGAAGCTGGACGATATGAAGAAGAATGAGGCATCAGGATTGGAGAAAGACTCATTAACAACCTTCGATATGCAGATGACACAACCTCGCTTACTGAGAGTAAAGAAGACTTGAAGCACTTACTGACGAAGATCAAAGACTACAGTCTTCAGTATGGATTGCAACTCAACATAAAGAAAACAAACATCCTCAAAACTGGACCAATAAGCAACATCACGATAAACGAATAAAAGATTGAAGTTGTCAAGGATTTCCTTTTATTTGGATCCACAATCAACACCCATGGAAGCAGCAGTCAAGAAGCCAAACGACATATTGCGTTGGGCAAATTTGCTGCAAAAGAATTCTTGAAAGTGTTGAAAAGCAAAGCCATGGTATTTTCAATTGCCTCATATTCATGTGAAAGTTGGACAATGAATAAGGAAGACCGAAGAAAAACTGATGCCTTTGAATGATGGTACTCACGAAGAATATTGAATATATCACAGACTGCCGGAAGAACGAACAAATCTGTCTTGGAAGAAGTACGGCTACAATGCTGCTTAGAAGAGAGGATGGTGAGACTTGGTCTCATGTACTTTGGACATGTTATCAGGAGGGACCAGTCCCTGGAGAAGGACATCATGCTTGGTAAAGTAGAGGTTCAGCAAAAAAGAGGAAAATCCTCAAAGAGATGGATTGACACAGTGGCTGCAACAATGGGTTGAAGTACAACAATGATTGTGAGGATGGTGCAGGACGGTGCAGTGTTCTGTTGTACACAGGGTCGCTATGAGCCATAACCGATTCAACAGCACCTAACAACAATACTCAGTAAACCATCTCTGCTTAATAGGCTTCATCTGATGCAATCAATTCCATCCACCTTCCTGGTGTGTCCTGAATTCTCTCTGGCTGAAACTCAAATGCTCTCCGTAGAAATGGCCCACCCCTAGTGACTAGATGCATTTTCAAGTTGAGTCCAGTTTCCCACAATATGCATCACCCTTGCAAAGGGAATTTCTTTTATTTTTGATTAATGATGCTGTTTTGCTCCAAGGAGCTGATCTCCTGATTCAGGATCCGCCACAACCTTGCGTTCCGACAAGTGGTTTTCATGTTTCTGCTGCTCTTTATTTACTCTTCAGAGTCTCTACTGGTGTTCTAGAATACAAAATGGCTCCCGCTTAGGCATTTTTCATCTTTACCAACCATTGCTTACATTTGAAAAGCCAGTGGCCACAACTCAGCTATGCTGATTTTGAAAGTAAGTTGGGATTGAAATACGAAGGAGTCTGTCCCTGATGGGAAGTCGCAAGGGCCATGTATTTTTAGATCCACTCTAATCAACCACAACTGCTGGATAATTCAGGTAGAAATGGGGTCTCCTTCCACCTAAATGGTCCAAGTAATTTAGGCAGTGAGCTGTGGTACACTCTGGTAGTCACTGAGTGTAAACGACTCACACACTAGTCATCAAGTAATAACTAAATACTTTGCAAAAATTACTCCCAACAGGAATCTTGATTTCTTTCTATTTGTGGTGATCAAAAACTCATCACAAAACCTCTGCAAATATATTGTTAAATGAAAAATGCAAGGTGCAGAACAATGTATATAATATGCTACCATTTATAATAAAAAAAGGACAGGAAAGAATATACATTTGTATTGGTTTGTATATGCTTTAAGGAGCCCTGGTAGCGCAGTGGGTAAAGCGATCGCCTGGTCATGGAAAGGTTGGTGGTTCGAAACTACCAGCAGCTGCTTGGAAGAACGACCTGGCAATCTGCTTCCACAGAGATTTATAGTCTTGGAAACCCTGTGGGGTTGCTATGAGTCAGAATCCACTCGACGGCAGTGGGTTTTGTGTATACTTTAAATATCTGGAAGAAAACAAAAATTAAAAAACAAATCTTATTACCATGGACCTGTATTGCGAGGGATGGGGATTCGGTGGATAGGACGTAGGGATGGGCAGGTTTCCCGCTGGGTGGCTTTTGGGGTTTTTCAGTGTCTGAACCATGTGAATAAATAATCTGTGCAAAAAAGCCCGACCAATAATTATTTAATTAAAGATCTTCAATCCACGTAATCGTTGATTAGTGATGAAAGGAAAAGAGGGTACATCTGGAGGCCCCGTCAGCTTTTCTCCACCATTTCTCCTTTATCTGGAAGGAACGCTTGGGGGAGAAGTAAGGGCTGATGCATTTGCCTTCTCTCACAGAGAACTGGAGGAGAGAACTCGACTATCCCCCCTGGCGTGGCCGATGGCCAGCAGATGGAAGGTATCCCTGGACGTCTGTGCCCTCTGCTGCCCCAATTAGCCAGGGGAGGTGCACATGTGTGCTTGACCATGTGTCAGGTAGGCAGGGCAGTAGTTGAGTCAAGGGGTCCTGCAAGTGTCCATATGACTCAGAATTGGTAGTGGGAAGTTTTTTAGAAGACTTCATGGACCCAGCAGGCAGGCAGGCCCCCAACACATCTAAACAATTGTTTGGTGAAAAATTCGACACACAAAAGCCTGCCTTCCTCCTGAACTGTATGAGCTCCTTGAAGGCAGAGGCCATGCCTTTTGTACACCCATAGCCCAGTGCCTGAGGCAGGGCTGACACAGTGGGCGTGGTGAGTAATTGAATGCATGAGGATTCATATGGGTTGTTCAAACCCACCTGGCACTCTACCTGGCTTTTCTTGGATTCTGCCTCTGTATAAGTAACTGGATTTCCATTTCAGTGGTTTAGTCACGTTTCCTTCTTCAATTTTTGTGACTAAAAAATGTTCTTTATGTCTCTGCTTAAGAAGAAACCAGAGCTAAGATGAGCAAAAGTTGCTAATTGTTAAAGCTGAGTGATGGGCACACTGGGGTTCATTATACTCTTCTCTCGACTTTAATAAGTTCTTGAAAATTTCTATAATAAAAGGTAACGAAGAACAGAGGGCAGTGGTGGTTCAGTGGTAGGATTCTCACTGTCCGTATGAGAGACTCAGGTTTGATTCCCGGCCAAGGCACCTCATGCACAGCCACCACCCGTCTGTCGGTGGAGGCTTGCATGTTGCTATGATGCTGAACAGGTTCCAGAGGAGCTTCCAGACTAAGACAGACTAGGAAGAAGGGCCTGTTAATCTACTTCTGAAAATCAGCCAGTGAAAACCCCATAGGTCACGATGGTCCGATCCGAAACTCATCACGGAGATGGTGCAGGACTGGGCAGCATTTCGTCCCATTGTGCATGGGGGCCAACTCGACGGCAGCTAGAATTACAACAAGAAAAGAACGCGGCTCTTTTTAGCGAAAGCCACATGGAGGAAGACGCACTGAGGAGCTGGGCTTCCGGCGCATCCAAAGGGGTTGAGAACGCATGAGCTCGGGCTGGAACACAAGTTTGCACGTGAATCGCTTCTGGCATCGGATTCCGGACTGCATCTGCCACGAATATCACCAGCACCTGTAGGTGGCGTGTTTTTACTTCTCAGGTTCCTCCTGCCCACTGCTGGAACCTGAGCAGCATCCTACCTGTGTTGTAATTCTCTACTGGTGAGAATCACATATATGGATTATAGGACATACATTTCTGGTCTACTTTATTTACGTTCTCTATGTCCCCTGATAGCTGATTAAACCTCTCTGCCTGCCTTTGTAGAATCAGCAATATCAGCAATCTTAATATTTTATTAAGCTTTTCAAACAGACCATTTGATCTCGCAACCAGAATCCGCTGCTTTGTTACCACAGCTTACTCCCAACGCGGCTTACCGGGGATATTTGCCAAAACATTCTTGGATCCATTCGTAATCCATTTACTAACTTACATTTGAAGGATAATTGTTTGCGTACAATGTTAACTGCATTATTGGGCCTGCCGATGGCTACCTAGATGGGTTGGTAAATTATACAAAAATTACAATAAGTAATAATATAATGATAACCAAATGCAGAAAGTCCAAAGAATAGACTAGCTTCCAACCAAGATATCTCTACATTATGCCAACATTTCCAGGCGAGAGATGAAATCACTGCTTGTCTGGATATTTTATCTACCTGCTGCCAATTGTCTACATATTCGGGCAGATCAGGGAGATGGATGTTTTGCAGTGCTGTGTATACAGATGTAGCTGTCAGCAAGTCAAAGAGGACCAGACTTAAAAGATGATCAAGATGATATTGAAGAGAAAGTTGGAGGGAGAAAGGTCCAGGGGGCAGGGCTATGTTTATTAGAGAATAAGATGCCAGAAAGAAAGAATGATGGAATATTTACATACGCAGACACGGACACGCAGCATCACACTCAGAGATAAAGCAGTGTGGCCTCAGACACCCGAGGGTTTACATGAGATACTGTATAACTTCATGAAGTCCTTTATCAGGGTCTTTATTTGGGAAAGGGGTCAGATGAGGAGGTCTGGAAAAAATTTCTAAATGCAATATTCCTTGCCACTGACCCACCTTTCTTAATACTGGCTCATAAATTTCCAATCCTCCAGTCTCGGGTCTAAAATAAAAGCTGTCCCCCCAAAAACTAATAATAAAAACAAAGAGAGTGCCATTTCTGGAGGAGTTTTGTTTCAGAGGCTAGCCTTTGATCTCAGCAGCATCACGGGTCAGTCTGCAGTCCTGTTAAGAAATCAAGTCCTTGGGTGTTTTTTTCGCCTGAGCCTTTTGCCAGAGTGTGCTGTAAAAACTGGAGTTGTCCCTGTTGATCTGTAGCCGAGACTGCGGTTCCTTTGATCTCCTCCTCTTTGTGTGACATTTGTGCATGGTTTCCCCACTCAGTTGTCTGACTTTTGGTTGCTATTTTAGCATGAAAGTTAACAGTTTTTGTTTTTGTTTTTTTTAACCCCTAATATCCTCAAGCTAGGCTTCCAAGTAGAGTATTCGATTTCCCATTGACACCTAGTCAATTAGGTTAGCAAAGCCTGCCTCGGTTCAGTTTTGCACATACATTAACTTTGTGATGTCACGGAGAGAATCGTCTTGTAGGGAAGTTCATGAAGATGTCCTTAGTCACGGTTCCTCAGGGTCTGTGTGGAAGGCATCAAGGCTAGTTTGCAAAGTGCCAACTTCAGTGTCCCACGGTGCTGCCCAGTCTATCCAGCTCATCCGGGCTTCCTCAGTTTCCCCCATGCCCCTCCCTCCCCTGGGACCATGAGGGGAGAGAGGTAGAGGATGAAGCAGAAAATGGAAAGGATACGCGCAGGTGCTCGGCCTACCTGCTCCCTGTCCTGCTCCAATGAGGATATTTACCAACGTCCCGACTGGCGGGGGGATGTGAGTGCTGAGGCTTTCTGTATGGTTTCCCACACGTTTGTGTTACAGCCGGATTCTCAACTGGGACTTCGATGCTGCATCTACCAGGGATGCGATTGATCACTGATCATACCAATGTGATCCCATATAGATAGTTCTTTAAAAGAGCACAATGCTCAAGGTCACTCTCCCCATTTTAGACATGAGAAAGCTGAGGCTGGAGAGGTTAATAAACACTGATTTGCTTCCCTCTCCCCATGACTTCTGTGCCTTTAAGAATCTCACTCCCCCCGCCCCCAGGATGCACGCTTGCGTTTTAAATCGTGACTAAGCCCCTCCCCCTCCTTGCCTGCGCTGGTGCTCCTGAGGAAGTGCTCGCGGCAGCCTGGCCTGGTGGAAGGGAAGGTTGGAAAGTGAGCTCGTGCTTCATTTCAGAACAAAACCCTTGACAACACACTTGAGACTGAGCAAAACACTTAGGAAGTGGCCAGCGAACAGTTCTGAGAGCGCTCCCCGTCGGAAGGGCCACCAAGAGCACAGTTGATCTTTCCAGATTCCAGGTCCCAGCGGTCCTGCTCAGCATCCAGGAATAGTGGAAGGGCCTAGTACGCCCCCAGGAAGGCGGGCCCATCCTCTAGGGCGGGAGAGTCTTAAAACCAGGACATGCTTATCCAAGAGCAGCTGCTGTCATGCCTGCCCACGCTGGGGCCTCCTTGGGGAGCTGGCACACAGGGACGGGTGTGGTGTGATGACAGCCTCGGCTTTCCTGCAGCACGCAGCAGGGCTGTGATGAAATAAGTACCGGTGGACCTTTGCTCCATGCCATTTTCCCTATAAAACAATTTTTTTTTTTTGGCTTCTGATTTATTTATTTTAGTTGTTGTTGAGAATATACACAGCAGAACATACACCAATTCAACCATTTCTACATGGACAGTTCAGTGACATTGGTTACAGTCTTCAAGTTGTGGAACCATCCTCACTCTCCTTTCTGAGTTGTCCCTCCCCCATTAACATAAACTCACTGCCGCTGACGTTCCTATCTAAACTTTGAGTTGCTGTTGTCAATGTGATCCCATGTAGATAGTTCTTTAAAAGAGCACAATGCTCAAGGCAGACGTTCTTAACTAAGCTAAACAGTTGTTTGGTTTAAAGACAACTTCAGGGTATATTTTTGGTTTAAACATTATCTCAGGGCAATAGTTTCGGGGGTTCATCCAGCCTCAAGGGCTTCAGAAAGTCTGGATTCCATAGAATTTGAAATTCTGTCCTATATTTTCCCCCCTTTAGATCAGGATTCTTCTACAGAATCTTTGATCAAAACGTTCAGTAATGGTAGCTGGGCCCCATCCAGTTCTGGTCTCATGGCAAAGGAGGCAGTTGTTCATGGAGGCCATTAGCCACAAACTCCACATCCTTCTCCTCTTCCTGACTCTCCTTCTTCCTCTGTTGCTCCAGGAGAAAAGGGACCAATTGTACCTTCCAAGCTTCTTTTGAACAGGGGCTGTGACTCCACAGAGCCTGGCACATTGTAGGAGCTCAGTAAAAATGAGCTGAATGGATGAACAAGGTGTTTACTCAGGGTAACGATTTTATCAGGTAAGCAAAGAAAGATCCTCAGTAGTGGATGGGGAGAGAGGCAAAGGCTCCAGGTGGGGAGGTCATCCTGAGTAGGATACCTGAGGGGAGAGGCAAGATCTCAACAGGGAAACAGATCTGTCGGAAGCAGGTGGCTCGGTGCAGGCAGAAGGGTATCATTGGGTCAGGGCAAGGGGCTCAGAATGGCAGCCTGGAAATAATCCAGGGGTGGGGATGTTGGGGGAAGGCAGTGCCTTCTGTACATGGGGCTGGTAGCAGGCAGCTCTAAGCAAGGGGCTGGGTGGGCAGGGTAATATCTTAAAGTCTTTGTGCAAAGACATCAGGGAAAGGGAAGGAAAAGAAGGAAGGATGAAGGAAAAGAGGAATAAGGAGGAGTTGAAGGAAAGAGGAGGAGAAGGGCACAGAAGAAGAGAAGGAAGAAAGAGGAAAGGAGGGAAAGAAGGGGGAGATGGAAGACAGAAGGAAAGAAAGGAGGGAGGGAGAGAGGGAGGGAGGGGGAGAAGGAGGGAGGGGGAG
>NW_004443967.1:15182368-15213694 GCF_000243295.1 Trichechus manatus latirostris | reverse complement strand
GGGAGGGGGAGAAGGAGGGAGGGGGAGGAGGCAGGGGGAGAAGGAGGGAGAGAAGGAGGGAAGGAAGAAGGGTGGATATGAGGGAGGCAGGGAGAGGGATAAAGGAAGGACCGTGGGTGGATGGATGGAAAGAAGGAAGGAAGGAAGGCAGGCACATTTCCTATTCTCTTACTAGTAGAAGGAAGCATTAAGGCTAGGAGGACATGATTATTTCCTAGAACATCACAAAAGGTAAAGGAAAACCAATGGTGGGGAAATAGTGGGGACACAGCACAGCTCTTCTGAGATCCAGCGCCGGGGGGGGGGGGGGGGAGAGGCGCGCCGCATCCATAATGAAGAATGGGACTGACAGGAAAAAGACCCGCCAGGCAGGAGCATATAAATAGTAGCTCGGGCTGATTTGTAACTCTCATTTTTCACGTAAGGATGATTGGCACGTGGATGGCTGGGAGGCCGGGAGCCCCTGATCCTTCACTTGCAGGTCACATGGAGAAAACTTTGAGCAGGAGCTCCGACATGGAGATGTCAGCGTGAGTGACAGCCCGTGTGCGGCGCCTGCGCGGCGGCCGCTTTTGCATGCATGGCTTCAGAGATGATGTCTGCCATTGGAACAAAGAGACATCCTTCCTGACCAGGGTCGGGAAACTGACAAGGCCCACCCATTAACAGAAATAACTGTCATTTAAAATAAAACGCTGGGTGGGAAACTTCAGAAATCTATTAGGTAACACAGGGCCTGTGATCCGGGCACCCATGAATTACCGAGTGGGATGCAGGCGTGCAGACATGGTGCACCCGCTGGAGATGATTGCACCCGGAGCGGTCCTCGCAGCGGGCCAGCTGGCTGCTTCGTGCTGAGCGCATCAGCTCTTTCTCTTAATTTACTGCCCAGCTATATCTTCATCAGGAGCCTTCCTTGTGGGAAAACCAGGGCAGAATCTGAATGACAGCATAGTTTCTGATTTGACAAGGCTTACAGCGTTAAGGCTCCTGGCAAGGGGAGTTCTTTGGGGAGGTTCTTTCCGGATAAAATAAGGAAGCCAGTGGTGCTCACTGCTGAGAGAGGCCCAGAGCCCAGGCCCTCCTCTGAGCTTGCCAGGTGCCTTAGTTTTTGAGTAAATAAGATATTGCATCAAGATATGTGGCTACTCAGAAAGATAATATGGTACTTAGGCAGTTTTCCTTGAACGTTCAGTGAATTTAGCAGTTTATTACAGGGTTCTCACCTGCCCAAAAATGACAGTGCTTGATTGTTTGCCTGCAGGAAATGGCCTTCGATGGCCTGTTCTTGGGTGTGTGATGCGGTTTGTGTTCCAGCCGGTGGTGTGAATAGCTAACGCTGGTGTCGTGCCCACACACATTATCTCATCTGTGGTCACCTTCAGAACAGCTACAAAACGAGTCCTAATGGGACCCCTATTTCACAAAATATTGAAGTTGTAAAGGATTTCATTTTCCTTGGATCCACAATCCACGCCCATGGAAGCAGCAGTCAAGAAATCCAATGACGCTTTGCGTTAGGCAAATCCACTGCAAAAGATCTCTTGAAAGTGTTAAAAAAACAAAGACGTCACTTTGAGGACATAAGGTGCGCCTGACTCAAGCCATGGTATTTTCAGTCACCTCATATGCATGTGAAAGCTGGACAATGAATAAGGAAGACAAAGAAGAATTGACGCATTTGTATTATGATGTTGGCGAAGAATACTGACTATACCATGGACTGCCAAAAGAACGAACAACTATGTCTTGGAAGAAGTATAGCTAGAATGCTCCTTAGAAGTGAGGATGGCAAGACTTTGTCTCATATACTTTGGACATCTTATCAGGAGGGACCAATCCCTGCAGAAGGCCATCATGCTTGGTATAGTAGAGGGTCAGTGAAAAAGAGGAAGACCCTCAGTGAGATGGATTGACCCAGTGGCTGCAACAATCGGCTCAAGCATAACAATGATTGTGAGGATGGTGCAGGACCGGGCGGTGTTTCGTTCTGTTGTACACGGGGTGGCTCTGAATTGGAACCGACTTGACGGCACCTGACCACAACAGCATTTTACAGACTGAGGTGCAGAAGGGTTCAGTGGCTCTCTCAAGGGCAGCCACCGTGTGAGGATGGAGTCCTTCCGCCTCGGGTCCTCAGCCTGCAGTAATCGAGACAATCCTGCAGGGCGGATACCATGTCCACGGCTTCACAGATGAGGTAACTGAGCCCCAGAGGTTGTAGAGCTGATGAAATGTATACAGGGGTTCAACACCAACCTGCCTTGTTCCAAGATCCAAGGCAGGCAGCCTGCTTTCCTCAGGGCCCTGCTCCCACTGCAGGGGTTTCTGGGAGTCTCCCAGGATGCATCCTTCCTCAAATCCCATGGAAGTGCAGTTATCACCGGGCTGCTGCGGCTCCTCCCTGTGTGGACGCTCATGGTTCCAGCTGCCGGCACTCTTATTACCCACCCCACCTGTGGGCGTCCCTAAAGTCTGCAAAGTTTAGCAAGGGCCTGGCCCAGGTGTGGCTGTGAGGCTAGGGGTGACACACGGGCTGCAGTGGGGATGAGGACTACTTTAAATACAGTCTGGGACCCACGTCTCCTAGCATCCTCTCTCCTTGCCCTTCACAGGGGACCCCTGTGGCTTCTCTCTTTCCTTAGGGCTCATCCCAGACTGCACTCCTCAGGGGAGGCATTGGGGGGAAGCTGTCTTCATATTCTCTACCCGGAGTCCATCCGAGACCTTGCCTGTCTCAGCCCAGAGGAGAAAAGAGACTCAGCCCCACCATGCACCTGACTGCATCGTCACACTCCCTGCCGAGACACAGCTGGCACCTGGTGGAGAAAACCTTTAACATCAGCATGGTGTTCTGTCTGTTGTGGCTTCTACCACTCTGTCTCAGAGCAGGCCTGGGGCTGTCCTTCGTGTGTCCACAGGGACATTGCAATGTCCTACCCGCCCGTAAACAGACTACGTGCAGACTTTCCCCAAGGACGTCTGCCTCCGCCTCTAGCTAAGGAGGAAAACCGTGGGCAACTTTAAAATCACAGTTTCTCTCGTTTTGGCCATCCAGGTTTAAACAAATCTGTGACTCCAGCAGCCAGCTTACAGTAGCTGTCGAGTCGGCGCCTACTGGGGGCGACCTCACGTGTGTCAGAGTAGAACTGCTCTTGGGATTTTCATTGGTTGATTTTTCAGAAGCAGATCACATCTTTCTTCTGAGATGCCTCTGGGTAGACTTGAACGGCCAACCTTTTGGTTAGCAGCTGAGTGCGTTAGCCGTCGGCACCACCAGGGGCTTCAGCAGCCAGTTAGCAAACGTGAAATAAGGCCCGGAGCGCCCTGCAGGAGCATCTCCTGTCCAGTTCCCGGGAACAGACCCTGAGGTGGAGGGCAGGAGCGTCTCCCGTCCGGTTCCCGGGAACAGACCCCGAGGTGGAGGGCAGGAGCGTCTCCCGTCCGGTTCCCGGGAACAGACCCCGAGGTGGAGGGCAGGAGCGTCTCCCGTCCGGTTCCCGGGAACAGACCCCGAGGTGGAGGGCAGGAGCGTCTCCCGTCCGGTTCCCGGGAACAGACCCCGAGGTGGAGGGCAGGAGCGTCTCCCGTCCGGTTCCCGGGAACAGACCCCGAGGTGGAGGGCAGGAGCGTCTCCTGTCCGGTTCCCGGGAACAGACCCTGAGGTGGAGGGCTGCAAGCAGAAGTTTTGCTGGGGAGTGTACTTGGCGGAGCCACGTGTAAGGAAGTAGGGAGGGCAGGGTGGGTGGAAGAAGAAGCGACCCATAGCCCAGGTGCGACAGAGGCTTCTGCCAAGCCTACGGCAGCTCTGTGGCCAGGACAGTCCTTTAGCGTTGTCCTCTAACTGAGGGGGACGTCCTCGGTGGTGCAAACAGTTAACTTGCTCAGCTACTAACCGAAAAATTGGAGGTTCAAGTCCACCCAGAGGCACCTTGGAAGAAAGGCCTGGTGATCTACTTCTGAAAAACCAGCCTTTAAAAACCCCGAGGAGCACAGTTCTACTCTGATACGCGTGGGGTCACGATGAGTCTGAGTCGACTCAATGGCAAATAGTTTTTCAACCTGAGGGAAGCAGCTGCCCCAGGGATGGGCGTAACCCTGGGTGAGGGTCTTGCCAAGGTGGCCGCAGTGGTGAGCCATCAGCAGCTGTGGGGGAGGGGGAATGCTTTGGTCCTAAAGAGGGGATCAGGCAGAGTACCCCAGTGTCCACTACAAAAAGGTACCAAGAAAGGGCCAAGCGTTACAGAAGAAGGAGAAATTCATTCCCACTGTAGCTTCAGGGGAGGCTTCCTGCAGGAGGAGCGGCATGTGAGCTGCCTTTGGAGGATGACTGGGACGCATGCTTGCCTGCTAGCTGCTAAGATTATGTTCTCGGCCCTGGAAAGCAGGGGGGGTGGGTTCCATGAGTGCCAGATACCTGCACCTCTAGCAGTGTTTGACCTGTGATCCGGTGTCCATCAGCAAAATACACAGGGAAATAAAAGTAATGGCAAGGTTAATTAATGGCACCTGCAGACTCCTTTTTACCCTGCTCCACTTCACAACATCAATAATAACTTGCTAATAGACGTCCCAGAATACCCAGGAGCGGGACTAATTGCTATAACACTAAACACATTCCCCCACTCTCATCCTCCCCAATTTGGAAAATGGCTTTGCCCTTTTCCAGACATTTGGTGCAGAATGGGTGAATGCGTCTGAACATATTTATATAGTAAAAGCTCAGATATGAAAAGCGGGCAGTCTTTGGCGGTTCCCCCGGCACTTCTCTGGAATCCACTCCAGCGATGAGCTGAAAAGCAGATGCGCCCATGCAGGCGTGGAGCAGAGCCCTGTCACCTCCTCTCCAGTGCGCACAAATGCTTCCCCGGAAAGCGTCTACAGTCTCACATGCAAGGTTTCTTACTCTGAAAGTCAATTTTGCTTCTAAGACATTCACATCATTTTCCAAAGGTGGTGCAGACACATTTACTCCTTCGCTAGAAAAGGACATCAGATTTGGTAAAATAGAGGGTCAGCAAAAAGGAGAAAATCCCTCCATGAAATGGTTGATTCCGTCTTTTGTCAAGTCACTGAGTTTTAAGGCGGCTTGTTACACAGCGTTACTGAGACAATGGCTAACTGATACAGATGAGGTCCTGACTCACGGGCCATGTTTGAAAGTTTTAGGTCTGGACAACTCCCACGAGCGTTTGGAAATGGGTTAAGGAAGAGAAGGTAGGAAGCAGGGGCTGGTGTCTTACTTCTGTCGCCTAGTTGTTACCTGAGAAAACGCTCGTTAACTACTGCAGAGCGCTCTGTTGGAAGCAGCAGAATCGAGAATGATAATTCTTTCTACAAGGTACTGCCAGTCTAACAGGAGCGGCTTGCTATGTTAAACACCCTGTGCGCCAGCCTTCCTAAGCCTTAGAACAACACTATGAGGAAGGTAAGGGAGCCCTGGTGGCACAGTGGCTCAGAGCTCAGCTGCTAACCAAATGGTTGGTGGTTCAAACCCACCAGCCGCTCCCCAGGAGAGAGATGTGGCAGTCTGCCTCTATAAAGATCACGGCCTTGGAAACCCTGTGCAGGTAGTTCTACTCTGTCCTGTAGGATTGCTATGAGTTGGGATCAACTCCATGGCAATGAGGATGAGGCAAGTAACTACAGTCAGACTCTCTCCCCAGGTCAGGAAACAGAAGCTGAGAAATACAGCCAAGTTGACCAGAGTCGAGAGCTGAGATCCAAGATCCAGTCCATGGCCAGTGTCTCCCACTCAGCCATCCTTCAGAATCCAGCAGCCTAATTCCACTTGGTCAGACCAAAGTCTCTGGGGTCTTCTTGTGCCGGTTGTGGACGCCACTGGTACTGTTGCCTTGCAGCCTGATGGGTTAGTTCATGAACTGAAGAAAGCCTTCGTGCAGGAGAACGTTTCCTTGTGTACAGATTCTGCCTTCATGCCGGGGTGCTGCACACATTTCACTTTTGAGAGACATGGTGTGCAGATGCAGGGCAGAGCACTCATTCCAGTGACGTTAAATTTTCACACCTGAGTTGGCTGCGGGGTCACAGAGCTCAGCACTTTGTTATCTGGCAGAGAGGGAAGCTCCCGCCGACGACCAGTGCCGTGTGGAAAGGCGCTGGGATGGAGCCATGGGACTGGGACTCCAGTCCTCCTTGCCACCCTTTTCTCTTTCACAGTGACCCTGTCAGCAGGGGATCCTCTAATTTGCTGGCCGAACTGAGACACCTGTGAGAGTGAAGAGGGGCTAGGAGGACGGGCGTAACCTGGGACTGTTGTGGAGAAACTAGGCATGTGGTCACCTCACCTTGTTAGGGAATGTCACAAAAATAATGACGACTCCCCTTCCTGAAGGCGTGCTCAGAGCACCGTTCTGCAGATGAGCAAACTGAGGCCACAGGAGTTTAAGTGGCATGTTGAAAATCACGCACCTGTTAGTAGTTACCAGGAGCCGGAGGGAAGAGGGAAGGGGGAGTCATGGTTTAGGAAGCATTGAGTATCTGTTAATGGCGATAGAAAATCTGGCCACAGATACTGGAGGTGGTTGCACATGGTGATGAATGTGATCAGTGTCACTGAGTTGTACGTGTAAAAAACGGTGAATTGGCAGATGTTGGGCTATGCATATTTTTACCAGACACACACACACACACACACAATCACAGGTGGCAAAGCAGTGACTTGAATCCCGGGTTTTCTGACTGCAGATCTTGGGTTCTTTCTTCTACAGGATTTTGCTGCATCCTTAAAATCATTTTCCATGACCTGCACATAGAAGTCACTTGATAAATATTTGCTGAGTGAATGAGTGAATGAATGAATATAACAGCCAAAACAATAACACATAGTATTAGTCTACCTTGTGATTTCAGAGAGGGTTCAGCACTATTTTGTAATGTAAGAGACAGGCTCTGTTCCTGTTGGAACTTCTCTGAAATGTCCTGATAACTGAATTACTCCCTAATATGAAGACTTTCCGCCAGTACCCCTTCTTCTGTTCCTGGGTTGCTGGAAATGGGTACTTTGTTCTTTCCTGCATGGGAGGATTTGCCTGGGCTCTGTAATCGGCAATAGTGGGAATAATATCTTTTTACGTGTTCTCTGCACGCCCCCCTGCAGCAACCATTTCCTCCTTTTGAGTTTGAGATGTTCTTTTATTTGCAGCCCCTCCCTTCCACCGGTGTCAGAGGGGTGCTGCTACCTTTTATAAAGGCTTTGAAAGGCTCCCTCTTTCCCTCCAAACTTTCCACCCAGTCTGTGTTTGCTGTAAACACTTAAGAAATTAAGTAAGCGATATCATTCCCCGAACGCTTCTTTCTAATATGAGTCTTCATTTTTCTAGAGAAAAACGCTTTCATTCCCAAGAACCGAAGACAGCAGGGAGTGATGCAGTAACAGTATGTCCTACTAAAATATTTTGGCCATGGCGTCTATGAATATAGCTGCTAATGATTTAAAGAAAACTAATTTCTTCTAGAAATAAACCCACGACAAACAAGAAAAGCGTACTCTGATCTCCTGGTGCTCAGCCCTCCAGATGTCAATGGCTACACTCTCCTTCATAATCTCCTCTAATTTACTGGATACCCAAGAGGCGTGCTTTGATCTTTGGGGATACCTTCCCCTGCCCTCTTGTAAGAGGCACCAGGATTGTTGAACACACCCTGCCCCAACGTGGTATGCTAAAGTTCACTTTGACAATGAACTTGAAGCCTCAAGTAGAGTCCTTCTTGGAACTGGTCAAGGAGTCCCAAGGGTTTAGTCCATCAGCTTCATGTCCAGGCAGGAGGGCAGGATTTTAGAACTGGCCCCTACTGAATGCAGCTCTCGGTATCAGTCAGTTAAACATGCTGTTAGCTGCCATTGAGTCAGACACAGACCTGAGTAAAAATAAACCAAACCAGTTACCATCGAGTTGACGCTGACTTATGGTGATCCCATGCGTGTCAGGGTACAACTGGGCTCTGTAAGTTTTCAATGGCTGGTTTTTTGGAAGTAGATCACCAGGACTTTCTTCTGAAGCACCTCTGGGTGGACTTTTGGTTAGCAGCCAAACACAGATGGTTTGCACCACCCAGGGACTCCCGAGTAAAAATAGAAACTTAGAATTCCCCCACCCCTAGGGTTCTTTGGCGTCTTGTCCCTACAAAGTGTGGAGGTTACGTTGGTGCTCTACTCCAGCTCCCAGCTTCCGGGTGCTCTTTCTCCCCAGGCCACAGCCCCTTCAGAGGCCTGTAAGGAGGGAGCCTGCATTCCCCTGCAGCCCAGAGCCAATGGCAGATGGGCGGAGGAGAACGAGAGTCTACTCATGGCCTCAGTGTGGGACAAACACTGGTGTGTAATTGATGCTCCAGAGCTCCCTCCAGGACCAGGTGGAGGCTGGGATGTTCTCTAAAACTGCACCCTTGCCTGGCTTCTTCCACTCCCATTCCCTGCCCTGATGCCCCACTCCCTCAGCTGTACCCTCGGAAGCCCTTCTTCATAATCCTTGTCTCAGGAATCCTTGTCTCAGAGAGCCTAACCTAAGACACACATTTGCAAGAAAAGTCCATGTTAGCAGGAAGCGAGTGTTTTGACTGGAATTCATTCTGGGGGCGATCCCCTTTGTTTCGTCCCTACCATGTTTGCTGGGGAACTCCACATAAACAATTTCTCCCATCAACACAAACGCAGACAGGGCTATTCGCAGCCTCCCGATCTGGTAGTAAGTACGAAGATCGCATCTACCATTGTACAGTGCCTTACACACCTGCCAAGCACCTTCACAACCAAGCTCATTGGTTTCCTTGGGCATCCATTTGTCCATTGAGGATTGAGGATTATCGATGCTAGAGCCTGCGCTCGGTGTCGGGATACAAAGAGGGCTGACACCTTGCCCAGGACTCAAGGAGCGCACGGTGGGGGAGACAGACAAGTGGGCGGAGGTAGCCCAGAGGAACAGCACAGGTGCAGAAAGCCTTGACTGTGAGGGGCAGCTGCTCTTCCAAACCATCACCACTTCAAACACGCTAACCTGCTGCAGAGGAAGATGCAGCAGAAGGACCTTGGGCTTTGCTGAATCGACGTGAGATAACGCAGGTCAAACATTCTGAAAACACCCAGTGCCCCAGCCACGGAAGGAGTCATTGTTAGCAGTAACTAGAATCGTAAGACTAACAACAGCTTTGTGAACAGGCACTAGAAGGGTCATAATAACAACAAC
The DNA here is from genome assembly GCF_000243295.1 of Trichechus manatus latirostris. Lineage (NCBI taxonomy): Eukaryota > Metazoa > Chordata > Mammalia > Sirenia > Trichechidae > Trichechus > Trichechus manatus. The sequence goes on along the minus strand of NW_004443967.1, from coordinate 15,204,491 downwards.
TTTGTGAGCTTGTTGTTGTCAGGTGCTGTCGAGTTCGTTTCGACTCATAGCAGCCCCATGGGACAGAGTAGAACTGCCCCATAGGGTTTTGTAGGCTGTAATCTTTATGGGAACAGAACGTCAGGGCTTTCTTCCGAGGAGCCACTGGGTGGGTCCGAACCATGAAGCTTTTAGTTAGTAGCTGAGAGCTTAACTGTTGCACCACTAGGGCTCTTTAAAGGGGCCTAATTCTCCTGCCTGCTTGTTCTTCTAGCCTATTGAAACATACACACACACATGCCCTTGATATACTGTGTTACTTATGTGGCATATTTAGTGTCAAAAATTCCACATTCCAAAAAAAAAGAAGAAGAAAAGACCTTCATTGCAAAAATATCCAGCAGTATCCATAATATCCTGCTGCCTTTCAGAAAGTTTCCTCACCTCTAGGCTCATCAACCCTTAGGCTCAATGAAAGGACAGGGGAATTTATGTGACAAGGCTCTTGTAACTCAGCTCAGCGACGTGAAGTGCAGCAATCCAAGGAGGTAAACCCCGCCAAAGGCAACAGTTTGGAACAGCAGTGACATTAACCAGCGCATGGCATAGAACCAGGGGAACTGCCACGTCATCCCGGAGATGAAAGGCTTCGTTACAGTTAGACTATGATAAGCCTTGATTTAACTTTATTACATTCAAGGAGATACAAAAATGTCTTTGGTTGGGGCAGAAATATAAGACTTAAGATTTGGAGAAGTTTATGAAAACCCTTCCTACTTACGCAGGTAGTTGAAAACGACCCAGGACCACTATTCAAAAGGAAGGAATTTAAAAGAGTTTCAGTCTGTGTTGTCCTGGCTTTCTCCTCCTAAGGGGCAGGACCCTAGAATGCCATTCCCACACGAGCTATACTAGAGAAAAGCCAGAGTAGCACCAGCTCACCAGCCCTGTATCTTCTCCGCCATCTTGGCTTTCTTGACCACAGGTGTGTGTGACGAAAACTAGATAGACTCTTGAGACGTTCCACCTGCCACCCACCCCCTTCCTCTGGCTCAATTTCTTCTCGTCCTCTGTCCTCTAAGAAGAGTTCTGTATTTTCCCACAAACTTTCCAGGCTTTTGAGATACAAAGCTGGGAGAGAGAGTGGAGAAAGGCAAGTCTGGAGAGGTGAGCGGGAAGAGGGCATGAGGGGACTAGACTGAGAAGACACAGGGACGGAGGGTTCTGGGGTCCTTGGCGGCAGACTTTTGAGAGTGAAGTGTTTAGAGTTTGAGAGGCTCCAGAGCACCTGTGCGGACTGTGTCAGAACTGGAGAGGAAAGGAAAGGGGGGTTTTAGAAGTGTTTCTAGAGATTGTAGTGTGGATTTCCACGGATGTTCTTTTGAAGAAGATTGAAGTTATTTTTAACCATGTGTTGTTGCTTGCATGTTTCTAATGAGGCACTAGGCTGAGACTGGAGTACATGGGGCCTCGTGATTTAGTCAGGTTGCACATGGTTACCTTGCAGAAGTATGAGCCACCTCCAGGGCTTCTGAGGTATTTTGCTACCCAACATGTGAGGAGCACTGTGCCCATTAAGGAATACTTGAGTGAAGCAAAGGAGTCCCTAGGTGGCGAACACGGTTAATGCATTTGGCCATTAACCAAATGGTTGGAGAGAGGAGTCCATCCAGAGGTGCCTCAGAAGAAAGACCTGGTGATCTAGTTCTGAAAAATCAGCCATCGAGAGGAATCTGGAAGGCATTATGCTGAGTGAATATGCAATCACAAAAGGACAAGTATTGTATAAGATCACTATTATAAGAACTCAAGAAAAGGTTTAAACACGGAAGAAAACATTCCTTGATGGTTATAAGGGTGGGGAGGGAGGGAGGGAGAGGGATATTGACTAACTAGAAAGTAGACAAGAATTATCTTAGGTGAAGGGAAGGACAGTACACACTACAGGGGAAGTCAGCACAACTGGACTAAACCAAAGCTAAGAAGTTTCCTGAATACAAACAAACACTTTGAGGGACAGAGTAGTAGGGGCAAGGGTCTGGGGACTATAGCTTCAGGAGACATCTAGGTCAAGTGGCATAACAAAGTTTATTAAGAAAATGTTCTGCATCCCACTTCGGTGAGTGGTGTCTGGGGTCTTAAAAGCTAGCGAGCGGCCATCTAAGATGCATCAATTGGTCGCAACCCACCTGGAGTAAAGGAGAATGACGAATGCCATAGACACAAGGAAAGTATTAGCCCAAGAGGCAGAAAGGGCCACATAAAGCAGAGACTCCATCAGCCTGAGACCAGAAGAACTAGATGGTGCCCGGCTACCACCAATGACTGCCCTGACAGGGACCACAACAGAGAATCCTGGATGGAGCAGGAGAAAAGTGGGGTGCGGAACTCAAATTCTAGTAAAAAGACCAGACTTAATTGTCTGACTGAGACTGGAGAGACCCCGGAAGACATGGCCCCCAGACTCTCCGTTAACCCCAAACTAAAACCATTCCTGAGGCCAACTCTTCAGACAAAGACTAGACTGGACTATGGGACATAAAACGATACTCGTGAAGAGTGTGCTTCTTAGCTCAGGTAAATACATGAGACTAAATGGGCAGCTCCTGTCCAGAGGAGAGATGAGAAGGCAGAGAGGGTCAGGAGCTGGTTGAATGGACACGGGAAATCAGAGCTGGAAAGGAGGAGTGTGCTGTCACAGTATAGGGAGAGCAACTACGGTCACGTAACAATGTATGTATAAATTTTTGTATGAGAGACTAACTTGAATTGTAAACTTTCACTTAAAGCACAACAATAAAAAAAAAAAATCAGCCTTTGAAAACCCTGTGCAGTAGAGTTGTACTCTGACACACGTGGCATCACCAAGAGTCAGAATCGACTCAACCGTCAAGTGAAGTGAATAGAGTTATGTGAATCATCACTCTCTCTTGCTTTGTCTCTATCCTCGGAGGCCAGCCTGGCTCCTTCTGAGGCTCTGTGGAATAGACTGTGTCCTACATTCTGTGTACTTAATCATTAGCCTTGCCTCAGTTACACACACATGGGTATGCGCACACCTGCTCAACAAATCCTCAAGTTCGAGTTGTGTCTGGTTGATATCTGAGACAGTTCCAAGAGCTCTAGGGAAGGAAGAAAAAATGAAAGAGAGGAGAGAAGGAAAGAGTGAAGACATGAAGGATAAAAGGAAGAAAAGCCTTGTCCACCTGCTCTGTGCCAGGCACTGGATCTGATACTTCACTTCCTGGATCTGATCTTATCCCCTAACAACCACACCCAGCATGCTTTACTATCCTCAGTTTTTGAGGAAATGGAGACTCAGAGAGGTTCAGTGACTTATCCAAGACGAAAAAGCTAGTAAGTAGAAAGATTAAAACCCATTCCCCTCGCTTCCCAGTCTGACCTCTCCAGTAGAGCCTTGGCCTTCCCAAGTCTCATGCCACAGTGCCTGTCTGGGTCTCTCCTGATGGGCCAGTCCTCCCCACCAGAGTGCTATGGACTGAGAAGGATGGGAGGATAGGCCTCAAGGAGCTTCTCTAGGTGAGGAACCTACAGACATACAAGCTGAGTCCACACACCTTGAGCCGCGCCTGGAACTGACCCACAAGCTCTTGGAAAAACGTCCAGGCCCAGGGTCCTTCTTCCACTCAGAAGCAGTGTGGTCCAGTGGGAAGAACTGAGAATCAGGAGACCTGGGTCCCAGCCCATGACCTGGGCGGGACTTAATCTCAGCACACCTCAGTTTTCTACTCTGTAAAATGGAAATATAACAGTTATCTCAAACCCTTTCAAAGCTGTGAATGGATAAAGCATACACTAGATGTGCCATCCTTTGAGAGGAACAGACAGAAAGAACAGAAAGTTTGCTTCAGCTGTGGCTGGCATCGTATGCAGTAGTCGCCCTTCATTTTGGGAAGTGGGCAGCGCGGGCGTTGAGCAGGTGAGGAAACCGAGGCTCCGGAAGCCTGTTACACAGCTGGCAGGTGGTAGAGGGGCCCTTGCCTCCGGAGTCCTCACCCCTCCCTCTCCTAGCACGTCACAGCCGGCACCTGCCTGTCGTCCATCCAGGCCCATGTTGTCTGGCTGTGGCTCAATCTAATCATGATCCAAGATGACACCCCAAATGGGCTGCCGGCCGTGCCTGCCAGGGCTGGGCTCAAATCAAGAAGAGAGCACGTGGCTGGCCAGGCACAGCCCGTTATCACTAATGGGGAGGACAAGCCACTAAAGGCACTTGTCTGTTGGTGGCCGGGTGCACAGTGTCACCTTCAGACAAGAGGGGGGAGTGACAAACGTGGGTCCCCCTTCATTCAGGCCTCAGCAAATGAATTTACTACCACCTATCTATCTCAAAGTGTTGGTCTCGTTTCCGTGGAATAACATTTCATTTCAGTCTGATGGATGAGGCATAAATCAACTTCAATGCCTGCGTTTCTCCATATTTGCTGGGTGTACTGCACTCTTTCTTTAACAACAATAAAAAAAAGTTGGAAAGGTAATTCTTCCCAGAGCTGGATTAATGATGGCACATCTCCTATTACCATGGGCTTGTAAGACCAGGATTGACAGCTGTTTCTGGGCTCCCCAAATGGAAAAAGGTTTGTTTAACAAACACGGCAGGACACTTACATGATCCCCTGGCTGCCTGTTCTCATTCCCATCTTGTAGGATGGCACTGTGCCCACTCCTGAGCCATCAGCTCCCTGCCCTTGGGCAGAGGTGCTGGGGAATTGTGGCTTTAAGCTGGCCTCGAGCGGAACGCAGAGGCTGCTGGGCTGGTTTTTGCCTGAAGTCACTCGATGCCCGCGGCCACCCAGGGACCCCAAAACCTCTCCACATGCACTTCCCCAAGCTGGCACCCGATTACTACAACAGGACTCTAAAGGAGTAATAATCCAAAAGCGCGTGTCCCTGTTGTATGGACTGTGACAATGGGTCAGGCACGACGCTAAGTAAACCCTCGCGTTCTTTATCGCATTTATAGGTCACAGACACCCTTGCAGATCTGCAGATAGATACAGTATTACCTCCATTCTAGAGAGGAGGGACTGGAGACTTGGAGAGCTTAAATAACCTGCCCGACTTCTTCTTCTTCTTCTTCAATAATATTTTAATGTGTTTACACAGCACTTTAGATTCCCATTCAATAATTTCTATGCAAATTGTTCAGTGGCATCGGTTACATTCCTCATGATACAGAAACGTTCTCAATATTTTCATTCTGATTGTTCTGTTTCCATTAATCTAGTTTCCCTGCCCCCTTACACTCTCATCTTTGTTTTAAAGTAATTATTGACCGTTTGGTCTTATATAGTTTTTTTTTTTTTTTAAGGAGCACAGTACTCATGGGTCTGCCCAACTTCTTGTAAATGGCAGAACTGGGAGAGAAGCAAAGAACACAATCCAACAATTCCTAGGTGGGAGAGTTGAAATGTCTAATAAAGATATGAAAAAGGTAAAGATTGGAATCAATAAATTCAAATGAAAGCAACACAAGGCTACCATATCTTATCTTTTAAATCAGCAAACAAGTATTTTCTACAATGATACTCATTACTGGAGTGGTGAATCAGAGACGGCCACAAATTCTTTGACCCTCCTCCCATTGAAAAGTAGAGTCTCGCACACTCTCTTGAATCTGGGTGAGCACTATGACTGCTCTGACCAATAGAATATGGTGGAAGTGACGCCGCACTTAAGGGACCGGGCAGCTTGCCCTTCCTGTCTCTGGGAACACTGGCTCACTCGCAGGGTGAGAAGTCTCACTACCCTACAGGAGAGAACTTGTAATGAGGCACCGGGACCTCATGGAGAGGGAAGAGAAGCTGGCTAAGCCCAGCCATCCAGCCGTCCCTGTCAGGGTGCTGGGCATGAGGGGACGTTTCCTTGGACCCTCCAAACCAGACCACTTGCCAGTTTAACCCCACCCACTAACCCCAATCAATGCCATGTGGGGCAGAAGAATTGGCTGGCTGAACCCTGCCTGACTCACACAATTGTGAGAGATAATAAAATGGTTGTTACTTTAAGAGGCCACATTTTGGGACAGTTTGCACAATCTGTAACTGGAAGAGCTGGTGAGCCGTAGAGTCACTGACATGCTCAAACTCGATGGAGTAGTGTTCAGTGGGGCAGACTTTCTAGAAAACAATTTGCTGTTATGTTTTTAAGTTTCTAATATGTTCATTTCCTCTGATTCCATAGTTCCTTTTTGAAGAATCCATTCTAAGCAGATAACTCAAAAATGTGGGCAACATTTATAGATAAAGATTTCATTCCGGCTTTATTTAGAACATAAAGTTGGAACATTCCAATGTCAAACATGATGGAAACTTAAGTTACAGTGTAATCAAACAATGACACATTCTGTAGCTGATTTAAAATGTTGTTTAAGAAGAGTCTTTAATGGCAGTGGGAAAGGACTCTAAATTGTATATTTAATACGTGTTTATCTATGTTAAAAATAAATGCAAATAAAATGCTATAAGGAAATGTGCCAAAAATAATAATCATGGTTGCCTTTAGGCAATGGAATTATGGGTGATTTTTTTTTCTAATTATTCAAAATTTTCTTTATTTTCTAAAATATTTATAAAGAGATTGCACGTCTTCTTTATCCAGTGCTGCTATAACAGAAATACCACAGGCATATGGCTTTAACAAAGAGAAATTTATTCTCTCACAATCTGGGAGGCTAGAAGTCTGAGTTCAGGGTGCCAGCTCCAGGGGAAGGCTTTCTTTCTTTTCTATCTCAAAAGAGATTGACTCATTAACATAACTTCCTCTAATCCTGCCTCATTAACATCATAGAGGTAGGATTTACAACACAGGAAAATCACATCAGATGACAAAATGGTGGACAATCACATGATACTGGAAATCATGGCCTTACCAAGTTGACACACATTTTGGGGGGACACAATTCAATCCATAACATCCCACCCTTTGGCCCCCAAAATTTTTGTCTTTGCCACATGTAAAACACATTCATCCCATCATATCATAGCAAAAGTCTTAATTCAACTCCAAGTCCAAAATCCAAAACTTCCTCTTCATCTGTGAAATCTAGAATACAAGTTATCTGTTTCCAAAGTACAATGGTGGAACAGGCACAAGGCAGACATTTCCGTTACAAAAGGGAGAAATTGGAGGGAAAGAAGGGATAACAGGCACCAAGCAAGTCAGCATAACATATTGCATTAGTTCTCAAGCCTTGAAAATCATCCTGTTCTCTGAGACCATTTAGGCAATGGCCCTGCCATCCAGACTCTATGCGTTGGCCACATTCTCCAGATTCTGAGTGAAGGCCCCTCTGCCCTGGGCTTCAGCTCCTCCTTCTAGGCCCAATGGAACAGCAATTCTGCTCCCTTGCATTTGGGAGGGCCCATTCTCCTGGTTCATCTGAGTGATGACTCCATTCCCTCAGCCCCTGCAGACTCTGTTCTTCTGTCCCTTGGGCATGGCAGCCCCACCCCCTTAGCTTTGGGCAGCTAATCTGGCCCCATCCTGCTGGCACTCATGAAAGACAGCCCCATACTCCAGAACCAAGTTGGTAAGGATCTGACTCTTTGAAACCTAGGAGGCTGTGGTCTCACCCTTTGAGACCCCAGAGGTTGTGGCCTACCCTTTAAGACTGAGGCAGCTCTGCTTCTTATATTCTTTGTCTCTTCAGCCTCTGCTTCCTGGTTTCTTGGCCTCTTGGCCCCTCGGGCCCTTGGGCCAGCCTGGTGTCTGCCCTGCTCTGGCGAGTATTCTAAAGCTCTTTAGCTCTACTGCTAAGTGCCTGGTGGCACCCTACTCCTTCAGTAAACCTCGGCTGGAAGGCACTCTGCTCTCTTGCTCTGTGGGTCAGCAAGCCTAGCCACTGGTAGCATCCAGAGGCACCCCACTCCACCAGGAAGCCTCTCGCGCAATGTCACTCATGGAGCATGAGAGCGAGAGAATCTGAATTCAGGGCGCCAGCTCCAGGTGAATTCTTTCTCTCTCTGTCAGCTCTGCAGGAAGGTCCTTGTCATCAATCTTCTCCTGGTCTAGGAGCTTCTCAGCGCAGGTACCCTGGGTCCAAAAGGGAAGCTTCGCTCCCAGAGCTTCTTTCTTGGTGGTAGGAGGCCCCCCTCCACTCTGCTCGCTGCTCTCTTTTATATCTCAAAAGAGATTGACTCAAGATATAACCTAATCCTGTAGATTGAGTCCTGCCTCATTAACATAACTGCCTCTAATCCTGCCTCATTAACATCATAGAGGTTAGGATTTACAACACATAGGATAATCACATCAGATCACAAAATGGTGGACCACCACACAATGCTGGAAATCATGGCCTAACCAAGTTGATACACATTTTGGGAGGACACAATTCAATCCATAACACTGTGCTTGGGCATATATTGTTAGCTGCCATCCAGTTGGCCCCCAATTCATGGCGACTCCATGCACAGCAGACGAAACACTGCCTGGTCCTGCACCGTCCCCATGATCAGTGGTAGACAGGACCATTGTGATCCATAGGGTTTTTATTGGTTGATTTTCCAAGTAGATCACCAGGCCTTCTTCCTAGTCTATCTTAGTCTGGAAACGCCACTGATATCTGTTCAGTATCATAGCAACACATAAGCCTCCACTGACAGTGCATGAAGTGCATTGGCTGGGAATCGAACCTGGGTCTACTGCACGGAAGGTGAGAATTCGACCACTTAACCACCACTGCCTCATTAGGGGTGCAGATAGAGGAAGTCAAATAAATTGTGGCCATTCTTGCAATCTACCACAGTACCTTGCTCAAGGCCACACAACACATGCCTGGCAGAACTCCTTTGTTCCTGCCTTGGGTGGCAGACGTGAGGTGAGCACAGCCTCTGTGCTTGGCAAGGATGATACAAATGGTGCTCTCAGTTCTCACCCCAGGAAATTGACAATCTAATCTCAAGGCCCTTGGCACCTTCTAGGTTGTACTAGAGTGCTTGGTGTGCCTAGCTTATCTCCTTCTGAAGCCTGTGAGGTGTCTGAGGGCAGCAGCATCCATGTCAGACTCTGTACCCGTGGCCCCCAGCCCTGGCACATAGCAGACACCCACTAGGCACCCCTGGAAGGAATGGTGGATCGAGTGTCCTGTCCACTTCTCCACATTGCTGTGAGAGTCCAATGTGCTGAAGTACAGGATGTGTTGTGTAAGTGGCACACTACTATACAAGCAAAAGTATAACAGTTATCAATTAAACCAGTTGCCATTGGGTCAATTCCAACTCATGACGACCCCATATGTCAGAGTAAAACAGTGCTGCATAGGGTTTTCAATGGCTGATTTTTTGGAAGTAGATCCCCAGGACTTTCTTCCAAAGCAGCAGAGCCCTGTTAACAGTTTGCATCAAGCTGGGACTCCACAGTTATCAATTGTTGTTAGTTGCCATTGAGTTGACTCCTTGACGTCTTTATGACGTCCTGATGGCTTCTTGACTTATGGTCACCTTGTAGTAACAGAACAGAACGTTGTCCGGTCCTGTGCCATCTCCATGATGTTTGATCACATGGAATGAAAAACACCGACCCTTTTCACGTCGGGGGGGGAAAGCATTCTCTCCTCAAAATTTGTCTGAGAAACAATTCTGACTGCTAAATAAGATTTTCTATTTGCAAAAGTGGTAGCAGAGAAAACAGATAATCAGTCTCCACGATGTCAGTTCCCGGGCAGAAGCTGATCACAGCACGTCTGTAGCCTTGATTGCTCCTGCCATTGTTCTGTTGTGGCAACCTTTAATAATTGCCTTGATGAAAAGGGTAAGCGTCAGAAGCAAACGCCAAGGACGGATGAAATTTCACAGGCATTATTGCATGCCAAAGATAACACTTCCTTGTCCTTTGTATCTGTAAATGTTTTCAAAGGTATAATCCCTATTTAGAGTCTGTTTTAGAGATAATTGTTTATAAGGAGAGCACTGAATCAGAAAAATCAATGGAAGGGCAGACCTGGGGCAGGGACTGTCCACCATAACGTGTCCTAGTTCATCTCCACAAGCAGATACCAGGCCCACCCCCAGAGAATGGTAGTTGGTGAGTTTGTGTGGCATAGGGCATGCAGTTAAGTTGCACGTGGTCCCAGGACCCCAGGTTGAGAAACCGTGATATCGGGGTGTGCTGATTTGGAGGAGTCCGGAGGAAAGCTGGTGAGAGGAAAGGCTTTCTAGTAAGATTTCACGTATCCATTTATTTATTTATTTTAAACAAACATTTATTTAAAGCCAACTCTGTGCCAAGATAAAGACTGAAAATCACCCCTTGGAGTCACTGGTGACTTGCCCTTGTTTGTAGGGTGACGGGGCAGAGCCAGACTGCTGTGGGCTGAACAGGGAGTGGGAGATGAGAAGGGGAGCTGTGAGCTGGTGACTTGGATGAAGCTCGGCTGTGAAGGGGAGGAGAGGCAGAAAGTTATAAACAGAAGAAGGGTCTAGGAATCTTTGTAAGATGAGGAGGGGGTCTTGAGTATGTTTGACTGATGATGGGAAGGGAGAGGCCGAAGATCCAGGACAGGGCAGAGATGGCCCTTGAAGGGAGATGCTCAGGAGGTGGATGGGGTAGGACCCAGAGCTCGGGAAGAGGGACTGGTCTGAGATAAAGAACAAATCTCCATCTTAGCCTAGTGACTAAACAGTGGCCAACATCTGGCTCTGCCACATACTACATATGTGGCCCCAGGCAAGTTTCTTAACCTCTCCATACCTCAGTTTCTTCATCTGTAAAATGGGGATCATAATAGCCCCTACCTCACTGGGTTACTATGAGAATGAAGTAACAGAGGTAGAGTACTTCAGGGTAAGTGCTGTTGTTGATGTTATTACTAAAACAGAGAAAGGTCGGGAAAGGATGTGTGAAGCCTCAGGTTGGTTTGTAGGATGGACCTTGTTCTTGCCTAAGGGCTTCTGTTTTCTCTGTGAACCTAGAGGCAAGGCCATCTGCCAAGATGGAGAGGCACCGGTGGGAAAGGTTCGGTAGAGATTTAGAGGGAATCCAAGATTCTAAATGGTTTTTGCTAAGAGTTAGAGAGTGAGCTTTCCAAGAAAAGGCCGTGGGTTGCCAGGCAGTGTTGAGGCCCGATGGGCGAGGTTCCATCAATCCGCAGGTCCAACTTGCCTGGAGTGTGGTATCTCCAGGGAGCACCAGGGGCAGGCTGGGGTGGTGTCGAGTTGGATCTACCCAGAGTTGGGGTTTGCCAGTGGCTGCCTCAGATCCGTAGTACAGCAAGGAGCCTGAGGACAGTGATAAATGGGTAGCTGGACTTGCGAACCATAAGTTTACTCTGGGTAGGGAGAAGAATGAAGACAAAGAGGGGGCTGAAGGGTGTTGAAGAAATAGAGGGATCTGTGGGCTAAAATCTCGAAGAGGATGAAGAAGAGCAGGCCCAAGAGGAAGAGGCCCAGAGGCGAGCTCCTCGGAGAAAGGGCCGTGGCTGTCCTGGTTTCCAAGTTAGCCCAGAACCCATATCAGGGCGTTTCATGGTATGCTCAGCAGATGAGTGCTGAAGCCAACACTATCTGTGGAAGGAAGTACTTGAGTGAGGAAGCCAGAAGAAGAAGGGACTGTAGGGCCTTAGGGACGTCTGAACCAGTGATCTTTTGAGAGATGACCAAGCCTGGAGCTGCCCTCGGGAGAGGGTGGCATTGGAGATGTGAAGGTCACGAAACCAAGAGGAGACAAGATGGTCATCCTGCAGACTTTGGAGCCACCAGGGACAATGAACAGGTTGGGGTGTAGAGAAGTCCTGTGACTGGGTGCCGAGGTCTTCAGTGAATGGGGAGGCCTGAAGAGGTCAGCGACTACAGCCAGATATTGGTGGGGGAGGAGAGTCCCTCAAGTAGAGGGACAAAACGATGAGGGCATTTGCAGAAGGGAGGAGCAGAGCAGAGGCTGTCGGTGCCCACCCCATCGCTCCTCAGTCCACTTCCCTGTGACTGCCAGCTGCCACGGGCACCACTGGCCCACTGAGAGCAGTGCCCCCCGAGTGCCAGTCTCTCTGCTTCTCTGCCAAAAGACTTCCTCCAGCTCCCCCGGCCGTTTCCTCTGTCCTCCCGCAGAGCTTCTCAGAAGTGCCGGGGATAGAACGCCTCCAGGGGCAATACTCAACCCCAGAATAGGAAGTCAAATACCCCGTTGTCTTGTTTCCCAGCAGGACACATCTGAGGCATGTTCTGCACAGTCCCCAGAGGTCCCGGCAGGATGCCCACAGCGCTGGCCCCTCGCCAGCGCATCCTTGACTGGCTTTCTCTCTTCCTAACCTCACAATCCCTGTTTTAACTTGTGCTCTTGCTGCTCCCGTCCCCCACCAACTGTGGATGCTGCTTCCTATGTATCTTTCTATTCCCTCCTGGACTGGGACCCCAGCCCTTTAGCGGGCACTCTGATCCAGTCTCGCCCTGCCAGGACACCCTGATGCCCTTTGCCTCATCCCTCTCTGGCTTTGTTGGGCTCTGCTGCCACTGGGGCTCTCGTCTACTCAGGCAGCAAACCCACCCTTCGGTCACTCAGGACAAGGCGTGCAGAAGGCTCTGGCTAAGTTATGGACCCTGCCAGCACACGACTCATGTGCTGACACCATGTGGGCCTGGGAAGCTGTTCTAAGCTAACAGCATTACCTGAGGGCTGGAGAAAATGGCCACCAGGTGAGCGAACAATCACATTGTGATACCAAACAGAAGCTTCTATTCTGCTACAGGAGGCAATACAGCCTCTTTAAGCAAAATCTTTTTACTTAATTTCTTTTATGGGCTAACTTTTGCTCTACGTGCTCGTGTTAGATGTGCTTATGACAATCATACTGCAAGAAATGCCTAATGTGACTCTAGCCCTCAGACTCCTCTCTTCTGTGCCCAGCGCAGGACACAGACTGACAGCCGCAGAGCCACGTAACAAGTTGCACACAACTCCAGAGGGCCGGGGTGAAAGCTTTATCTCCTCCGGCATGGAAACTGTAGCATCTGCTTGACAAAAACATCTGATTGGATGATTCTTATGGAACAAAGTCCAGTCTATCAAACACAGACCAAACGTGTTCTTTCTCTTCTCTATTCCAGAAGGTCATTTTCATGGTGCACCACTTAACATTCCGCGGGTAGCACTCAGTGTTCGTGTTTTCAAAGTACAGCGTAATGTGTAATTAAATTAAGCAGTAAATATTTACCTTTTTTCTTTCAAGAAGAGTTTAAAGACAGGTCCATTAAAACATGATTCTAATTTGATCATTTGCCTTTTGAAGTCAAACTCTCAAATTGAAGCAAAGTGTGTGGTTGAGACAATTATCTAAATTATTCAGGAAGCAGAATTTTGGCCTAATCATCACATTCCTAGAGAACAAAGAATATCTGTCAGTTTAGCAAAAAATCAGAAAAATTGGGCGCTTTGCTCTTTTTCTACATGAAATAACATACACTCTGTCTTATTTTCCCAAGCTAATTGGCTAATGGATTCTACCTGACCCTGTACAAAGATGGAGACACTTAAGAAGGTGAAGCCAGGAAGGTAAAGAGATCTCTACATTTATCAAAGGCTCCACACTAAAAAACCAAAGCCGTTCTGTCCAGTCAATTTTAATTCTGCTTTAAATTGCTAATGCCAGATTGGAACTTTCTGAAGAACGTGTTCAAGTCTTTTCTTAGCTCCCGGTAATATTTTGGTTTAGTTAGACCCATTGTCCGTTTGTACCTTTACATCTGAAAACTATTCCACAAATGTGGAATGAATTGTAGAGAATTTTTACCTTATACTGAAGTTTTCTATTCTTTCCTGTGATGTGGCGTCTGAGAAGTCACTTGTGGAGCTAACGCTAAAGTTTATAAATTACGCTTTGTCACTTGCAACAGCATAATTTAGGATGAAACCAGCTTTGCGTAAAAAGCCTTTGACCCTAGAAATGGTACATTTTGCCAGAAGCGTTGGCTAGTCCATTCTGTTCATCAAAATAAAAGTTTCTTCCTGAGACAAGTCTGACTTTGAACAAAATCGAAGAACCCAGTTTGGAGGGGGTGGATCGCGCATTCTTTCTTTCTTTTTAAATAAAACAACAGATCACCAATTAATTAGGATGGGAAGGAACAGATGTACTCGGCATTTCTAATTTTGAAATACTCAAAGTATAAATCCTTTTAAATGCAGAAAGTTTATATGGCAACACAATATGTTCAGAGTAAAGGCTGGGTAGGGTTTGGGACTCTGTTCTCCAGTTCGTCCTAGGGAAAGAACCAGAGGGTAGATTTGGCACGTTCTGGAACCACGGTGGTTTGGTCAGCGCCTCCCCCAGATGACGAGCCATCAGCTGATTCATCTTGATTTCCCTGCTGTTGACACCTGCTCTGAGCACCCTGTCCTGTTTCCATGGTAACCAAGGGAAAGCATCCTTGTCCACATACTTTCGGAACCTCATTAAATCAGGCAGCAGGACAGCAGCTGTGTTCTCCATGCGTTACTCTTGACAGCCATGGGCTAATTTTACAATGCTCAGGTGATTCTGGGTTCTTTATAGGCCAGACTGTTGAGAATGTGTAGATAGTGGGACAGATGGCTGAATAAATAAATATTGCCAAAGTGTTTAATGCACACAAATTCTCTGAAAGGTGCAAACCAACAACAGTAATTTTATTGACTGAGGTAATTTGAAGCCAAATAATAAATATGAAGGGAATAGGGAACTCTTGGAAAACGTTAGCTTGAGGCATTCCTCCGACGGTAGAAGTCTCTTGGGACAACAATACTTTACAAGGTATGGTCCTATGTGAAGATGTGAAACACAGAATTCTCTCCCCACCATCTTATTATTTGGTGGATTCAGCAAAATCTGAAGGAAGATTCTTTTATATGCATATATAGCACACTTATATGTATATATACACACATGCATATATACACACACAAACACACACATATATGGATATGGAAGTTTGATAAACCAAAAAATAAGTCCGTTCAAAGCCCAGTTTATACCAAAGTGACATGTGGGCTTAACACACACTGCATCACAGCCATCTTCTGCATCAATAGCCAGATTTTTCCCCATTGCTTAAAAAAAAAAAAAAGGTACTTGATGATACATGTCTAGTTGAAAGGAGTCTGGGATAGCTTGGGCTAGTCAAGAACAAACATGTTATGCCTGTTTCCAGAGATAATCCCAAAACTTCTTCCACGTGAAGGCAGTAGAGCAAGCATTGGAATAGTCCATTGTAATAGGGATGAACAGCAGCCAAGAAGAGTGTCCCAAGTCTTCTGCCCATCTCCTGCAGGATGGAGTAGTGGCTTCTTCCCCGGATCTGGAGCTAGACTCCCTGGTTCCAAGCCCACCCTGCTGCTGATAAGGGCATGGCCTTGGGCAAGTTGTTTAACCTATTTGCGCCACAACTGCATCATCTATAAAATGGGGATAATAATAGGATCTTCCTCATAGAAAGGTATGAGGTAACAACAACACCACCTCAGAGAAACTTCGTGAGCATTTAATGAGTTAAGGTGTAATAAATGCTTTCGAACAGTGCCTGGCGCATATTAAGCGCTGCTTATGTATTAACCATGTGTAGTTTTCCTTCCATTATTGGTGTACATGTACGAGTGTTGTCTATTTCATATATAGTTCCATTTTTTTCCCATGTAGCAGTTGCAAACAATTGGTTTGCCTGAATCCCTGGTCTCCACGTACTTATTAGCTATGTCGTCTTGTGTAGTGGTTTAACCTCCCTGAGCCTTGGTTTGCTCATCTGTAATTGCAGGACCCACCACACAGGGGGTTGTTGGTGTCAGGTGCCATCCAGTCTGTTCCAACTCATAGCAACCCTATGTACAACAGAACGAAACACTGCCCAGTCCTGTGCCATCCTCACAATCGTTGCTATGTTTGAGCTCATTGTTGTAGCCACTGTGTCAGTCCAGCTCGCTGAGGGTCTTCCTCTTTTTGGCTGACCCTCTACTTTACCAAGCCTGATGTCCTTCTCCAGGGACTGGTAACATGATAACATGTCCAAAAAACACGAGACAAGTCTTGCCATCCTTGCTTCTAATGAGCATTCTGGCTGTACTTCTTCCAAGACAGATTTGTTCGTTCTTCTGGTAGTCCATGGTATATTCAATATTCTTCTACAACACCACAATTCAAAGGCATCAATTCTTCTTCAGTCTTCCTTGTTCATTGTCTAGCTTTTGCATGCATATGAGGTGATTAAAAAATACCACAGCTTGGGTCAGTTGCATCTTAGTCCTCAAAGTGACATATTTGCTTTTTAACACTTTAAAGAGGTCTTTTGCAGCAGATTTGCCCAATGCATTACATTTGATTTCTTGGCTGCTGCTTCCATGGGCATTGACTGTGGATCCAAGTAAAATGAAATCCTTGACAACTTGAATATTTTCTCCATTTATCATGATGTTTATTGGTCCAGTTGTGAGGATTTTTGTTTTCTTTATGTTGAGGTGTAATCCATACTGAAGGCTGTAGTCTTTGATCATCATTAGTAAGTGCTTCAAGTCCTCTTTGTTTTCAGCAAGCAAGTTTGTGTCATCTGCATATTGCAGGTTGTTAATGAGGATTAGGAGGATTCTATGAGACAAGGCATGCAGAGCACTTAATGTGGTGCTTGACACGTAGAAGAAACTATTATGATCACGCTCTTCTCGGAATTAAGAAGTCATTGCTTGTCAAAACTATGTTAAAACTTTGGGAAAACTAGGCTTTGTCTTATCTGACAGAAAAGATAAAAGTAATATCAAGTGATGAGTGGACAGATAGAGTCTGGATTGTACATGTGAAATGTGATGGCAGGAAAGCGATTCCTCCTGCAAAACTCAGCTCTTCACCTTTTTTTGGTGCGGATTCAGTCCTCACAGGAGATTCTGTACATTTATCCTTCAAGAACTGCATGATAAAATGTTCCCCCTGTTAGAAGAGGTCAAGAATTATGTAAACCTTGGTGTAATTAGTTAGAATCAGAATACCCTTAATAAATACGTCGGGAGTTTCAGATATCCCAACTTTCTGTCTCTGTAATGAAAAAAGAGGTCCCTTACTGGATCCGGTATACAAAATGTCATTGTTACTCTGAAACTGGGTAATAGTTGTATGTAAAGAATTAAAATTCAATGTGCAGAATAGAAAATGCCCACATTGGTGGGGGAGTTTCTGAGCTCCAAAGATGGAAAAACAGATTTAGAGGGCCAGAATCTGGAGTGAGCACGCATACTCTACAGAGCTTCGTTGTTGTACGCCATCAAGTTAATTCCAACTCATAGTGATCCTATAAAATGCAGTAGAACTGCCTTGTAGGGTCTCCAAGGCTGTAAATCTTTACAGAAGCAGACCGTCACATCTTTCTTTCACGGAGTGGCTGGTGGGTTCAAACCGACGACATTTGGTTAGGAGTCAAGCACTTAACCAATACACCGCCAGGGCTCCTTCTACAGAGCTTACTGCCCTTCTAACGCTTGGTGTTCTTCTTGAGCTGTGGAGCCCTTTCGCTTCCTCCATCTCAACTCTTCCACTCCAAGCAGGGTTGATTTAGGGTGGGCTTTAGGGAGAATGGAGCGCTGGTGACATAGTTGTTAAGAGCTTGGCTGCTAACCAAAAGATAGGCAGTTCGAATCCACCAGTCACTCCCTGGAACCCTATGGGACAGTTCTACTATGCCAGATAGGGTCGCTATGAGTCAGAATCGACTTGATGGCAACGTTTTTATTCCCCTCCTAAGGAGAATGACTCTATATTGTATTAGAATATGAACAAACATTTGTTGACATGTGTCATGCATAAAACTCTGTGCTAATTGCCCCAGGGAACTCAGAGGTCCATCAGACACTGTCACCACCCTTGCAGAAGCCTCTGGTCAAATGAGAAAGAGAGAGCCACACAGTTAGACCAAGGATGAGATGGAAAAGGATGGAGCAGAGGGAAGTGGAACAAGTCCTACAGTAGCCTACTGTGCTGAGTTAGAACCCCGGGAGCAGCTGCTCACACTTAGTCAGTCCACACCTGGGGCAGGGCCAGCCCTAGGAAGCCCTTCCACAGCCATGAAGTAAGAAAAAACACCAGGCAGAGGGCCCTGGTGCAGATTTGAGTCTCCCAAAATTCCTCCCTCTGCCAACAAATTCCCATCTCATGCTCCCCTTGGGTGGGGGTGGGGGTGGGGGTGTTTCTTTTATTTTGATACTGCTATTTTACCCCAAATATGAAAGCAAGACACGCTTATTATAGAAAAGGAGAAAGGAGAAAATTTTAAAATCATCATCCAAGACATCCAATACATTGGTGAGTTTGTTCCTAATTCTTTGCTCTGCTCAGTTTTGTTAAGTTTTAATGCAAGTGACATCACATTAATATATTTTTATCCTGATTTTTCACTTAACATTAAAATGAATGCATTTTCATGGCCTTGTAAAATCTTTGCACACATCAGTTTATTACTGCATAATATTCCATTCTATTATAATTTAACTAATTATAATTATATATTTTACCTATTATAAAATGCCTGATTGTTTGAGTTGTTTCTTAATCTTTGTTACTATAAAGAATTTGCAATAAACATCTTTGTGGTTAAAGCAGCATTTCCCAAACTGATATCTTTTTAAGGATATCCTGGAGGATGTGTTAAAAGGTAAGCTAAAAAAAAAAAAAAAAATTTCTGTGCTCAAATTAGTTTGGGAAAGTCTGGATTGAAAGTTGGTTTAGAGAAACAGGATTTTTCCTGCAGGACTTTGCAGAGCCTTCGTACACTGTGAATCTCTAACAGAAGAATACATTTCCTAGACCTATTGGACTACAGAGTCCTTTCTTTTCAAGGAGAACTTATTAGCATGGCTGGTACTTTTCAAGAGAATTGAGATATGTTTCATATTTTTCTGCGAAACACACTTGTAGCATCTTCCTGATGATTTCCTTAAGATGTATGTCCAGGAATGGATTCCTTGTATTTAAAAGTATGAACATTTTAAACATTGATGTGTATTGTCAAATCACATTTCAGAAAGGTTGAGCAAATTTACAATTCCACCAATAGCATGTGATCTTCACGCTAAATATATAGTGGAAATTAACAGGAACACAGAATTTAGAACCTCACATTTCTCTTTATAGCTATATATGGAGGAATTTCTTTTAAATAGTAGCATCTCATATATCACACACTAGCATTTCCAAAGGATGTTCTACAGAATATTAAAAGTTAATAAATGGATCTCACATTAAAAAAAAAGAGAAGAAGCTGTCTCATGGTCAGATACTTTTGAAAGATAACAATTGTTTGCTGCAGGATTTCTCAGAACCATTCAGAAGCTGATATTCAAGGGGGTCTAGTATGCTGTGTTTCTCAATTTATAGACTATTTGTTCATTCAACAAATATTAACTGTTGAGCTATTATGCACCAGACACTGTTCTGGCACCAAAAAATATCTTCTTCTTTAGAAAATGTTTAAAAACTAGCTCATGGAACTATTAGCTCATGGAACTAATAGTTCCATGAGCTGGACAATGGTGTCATATGCTGTTATTTTAAGATTGCACATGGAAGAGAGTGTACCCATATCCAAAGAATGCATCTCATTTCTAAATATCCATGGAATCATTTCAAAATTTTTATATACCAGGTCAGAAGGAAAATTGCAGTAACTTCCAAAAAAAAATCCTGACATGTCACATTTTATATTTTATTACGACAGTGCAATAAAACTAAAAATTAGTAATGAAAGATAACGCTCCCCAAAATCTAAACAGAAACTCACTGTTTCAAATAGCTCTTAGAAAGGAAATCCATTTTTGCTGAAGTATAATATAGCCCATTTAGAAACCATCAAAAATGAAAGTACTTGCAAATGTTGACCCATCCGGAATAATACAACTCCACTCATTCACCACCCAACTTAGATTATTTTATAGTATTTTGGTTCTCTTCTTATTCAAGTGACAAATTAGTCATTATTGTTGTTATAATTTCATGCAGACAATGTTTGTTTGTATTTACATACATGTTTATTATTTTTATTTGGTCATTATTCCTTCTTGCAGCTCAGATAATCATTCTGGAATTATTTTCCTTCTTCCTGAGGAATATTCCTGAAAAGTTCTTTTCTGCTGCTCTTTTGGTGACAATCTTAATTTTTTGTTTAACCTGTAAATATCTATCTTATTATCAAACCATAGTTTTGATAGAGACCTGGTTTTAGTTGCCAGATGGTTTCTTTTACTACTTTGAAGATATTACATTGTCTCCTGAATTCCATTGTTACTGTTGAGATGTCTGCTGTCATTCTAATTGTTTTTCCTTTGTAGATCACCTATCTTTTCTCTTTGGCTGCTTTTAAAATCTCTTTTACTTTAGTGGTCTGCAGTTTCAGTACATCATGATGAGATGTACATGTAACCTTTATTATATACATGTTATATTTTCTCTCCTCTCCATATCTCTTAACCTCTCATACTTCCCAAATCCTTGTCTCTTTGAGCCACATTCTGAGTAGTTTCTTTAACTATATATTCTACTTCATGAATTTCCTTTTCAGCTGTGTCTAAACTTATGTTTACCCAATCTAATGAGGGTTTTAAATTATAGTTTTCAGTTCTAGAAGTTCCACTTGTTTTCAAATCTACCTGTTATTTCTACTTGTCCCTGATTGCTTGTTCATCTTTTTATTGTACACTTCATTTATTTAACCACTGTGTATCTTAAAATTCCATTGTCTGCAGTCCTAGGAGGTCTAAGTATGCTGTTTATTATTTATGCCCACTATCACTTTTTATGGTGCTTTGCCTTTATATGTATTTGGTAATCACTGATTGTGACTTTATTGTAATCTGAGTGACTCCTTCAGATCCAAATTGGAGAAACTGGATTCTAAAGAGAATTTTCTTTTGCTTCTGTCAACTTCCAGGGGGCACTATTAACCTGGAACCACTTTAGCCACTCCATTTTTTAAAATTTTGATCTTGCTGTCCCATCTGCCCCGTGACCTCATCTCACATTTCCCTGAGGTGTCTGCTGAAATGTCACTTCAGAGAGATCTTTGCTGAGCACCCTATCTTAAATAGTACTGCCCACTCCACCCACCTCCTTCCCCCATTTTCTACTTGTCCCCTCTGACATACTATATATTTAGGTGTTTACTGTCTGTGTACCAACACTAGAATGTCAGCTCCATGCGCCCAGGGACTTGACTTGCTTTGTTCCCTGCTGTATGCTTAGTGCCAACAGCAGAACCTGGCATGCAGATGGTATTCAATAAATGTTGTTAAATGAATGGATGAATCACTTTACAGCCATCACACTAGAAAAAATTTAAATAACTTAATACTAATACCTGATCCTGTTAGAGATGTGTGGAAAAGGAAATGCATACTTTGTAAGTAGTTACAGGCTTTTTTAGATGCTCTCTGGAAACATTTATGAAAATTAAAAATATATACAGCAATCACCACTCCTAGGAATCTTACTTATAGAGATAAAAGCTGAAGGACATATAGACATATATAAAAGGATGTTTGTAGCATTGTTTAGCAAAAAAAAAAAAAAAAAGTTAATTAACACCCATCAATAGGAGAATGGCTGAATAGGGAACATCCACACTATGGAATATTATGCAGCACTTTAAAATGAGTTAAAGTTACACCCATTGTTTTGGTGGGATTTCCATAAGATGTTGTTGAGTTAAAAAGAAAAGATGCAGAAATGTGTGCATAATATGATCCCATGTGTGAATAAGAACAAAGATTTTAATAAAATGAAATTGTTAGCGTAAAATCTATTCAGTTTGATAACAATGTAATTGTAATTGCCACACAATGTGCAGAAAAGTAATGCAAACATACCAAAGAAAGAAAAGAAATTGTCTTGCTGTAAAAGACGCTGCTTCAAAAGATGGAAACAACCTGATGCCCATCAACGGACGAATGGATAAACAAACTATGGTATATCCACACAATGGAATACTACGCAACGATAAAGAACAACGCTGAAGCTGTGAGACATCGTATAACATGGAGGAAGCTGGAGCTTATTATGCTGAGTGAATTTAGTCAGTCACAGAAGGACAAATACTGTATAAGACCACTATTATAAGAACTCAAGAAAAGGTTTAAACACAGAAGAAAACATTCTTTGATGGTTACGAGGGTGGGGAGGGAGGGTGAGGGT
>NW_004443967.1:15153891-15182268 GCF_000243295.1 Trichechus manatus latirostris | reverse complement strand
GAGGGAGGGTGAGGGTTATTTACTAACTAGATAGTAGATAAGAATTATCTTAGGTGAAGGGAAGGACAGCACACACTACAGGGGAAGTCAGAACAACTGGACCAAACCAAAGCTAAGAAGTTTCCTGAATACAATCAAACACTTTGAGGGACAAAGTAGCAGGGGTAGGGGTCTGGAGACCATGCTTCAGGGGACATCTAGGTCAATTGGCATGAGAAACCTTAATAAGAAAATGTTCTGCATCCTACTTTGGTGAGTGGCGTCTGGGGTCTTAAAAGCTGGCAAGCAGCCATCTAACATGCATCAATTGGTCCCAACAACCTGGAGTAAAGGTGAATGAGAACGCCAAAGACACAAGGAAAGTATTAGCCCAAGAGACAGAAAGGGCCATATAAAGCAGAGACTCCATCAGCCTGAGACCAGAAGAACTAGATGGTGCCCGGCTACCACCAATGACCATCCTGACAGGGAACACAACAGAAAGTCCCTGATGGAGCAGGAGAAAGATGGGGTGCAGAACTCAAATTCTAGTAAGGAGACCAGACTTAATGGTCTGACTGAGACTGGAGGAACCCTGGAAAGCATGGCCCCTGAATTTTCTATCCTCCCAGAACTAAAACAATTTCCGAGGCCAACTCTTCAGACATGGATTGGACTGGACTGTGCGACATAAAGTGATAATCGTGAGGAGTGGGCCTCTTAGCTCAAGTAGATAGAAGACACCAAAGGGGCAGCTTCCATCTGGAGGTGAGATGAGAAGGCAGAGAGGGTTAGGAGATGGTTGAATGGACATGGGGAATCAGGGATGGAAAGGAGGAGTGTGCTGTTGCAGAATGGGGTGAGCAATTAGGTTCACATAACAATGTATGTATAAAATTTTGTATGGGAGACTAACTTGAAATGTAAACTTCATTTAAACGACAACAATCAAAAAAACAAAAACTAGAAAAAAAAGATGCTGCTTCGATCATGATTCATATGAAAACACTATTTTCTTTCTCACAGAGTAACAAAATGATTATACAGCAGGAAACAAATGTGGAAAATGCCAAGAGGAGAGTGACCCAAAGTTTTCCTTGAGGAGATAAACTATAATGAGGTTTAAAGAGAAACGATGGCTTGGATCAAGAAGAAGGTAGTAAATGGCAGGCATCAACATGGCCTAGAATGTCTTTACTTACCAGCTTAAGGGCTCATATACATCAGTTCCATGAACCAGAAAAATTTATACTGCCAGTGCTATAAATCAAGATGATATGTCCATTCAAAATAGTGTAATTAAATAATTGTAACATTAGGATATCATTTTTCAAAAAAATCATGTTGGTGCATCTACTTAAGAATTCTATTTAGTGTGATGAGATGCATTCATTTGGCTATGAGAACTTCTACACTGTAGTGACCTCTGATAAACAGAGAATATAAGATTCACAATGGAAATCGAGTATTTATTTATAATAAGAAGAATAGAAATTGAATTCTTTGTACAATCAACTATTCTGAAGGTTTCCAAAATCCATCTTCTCATCGATGTGCGTATTTCAGAGTGCCAGATTGAATCAATCCCGACTGAGGCTCACCATGGCTGATTTGATCAACAGAGTCAACATTCACTGAAGAGACAAGTCATCGTTCACCTGCATTTTTACAAAAATAATCTCAAACTTACAGAATAATTTCAAGTACCGTGCAACTTTTTTCCAGAACTGGTATTCTGACAATGACATTTTCCTGTGTAAATACAACTCAACCATAAAATCAGAAAATTAACGTTGATATAATACTACTATTTAACTGCACTCGAGTTTTTCTAATTGCTCAACAATGCCCTTTACAGCAAAAGAATTAAGTTTGGAACTACAGGGTGATTTTAGTTGCCATTTCTTTTTAATCTCTTCAGTCTTTCTTTGATCAGCATGACCTTGACACTTTTAAGGTTATATACTGGCAAGTTATTTTGTAGAATGTCCCTCAAACTGGATTTGCCTGATTTTTTTTTTTTGTAATTAGATTCAGGATACATATCTTTGGCAGAAATACCACGGAAGTGACACTGTGTTCTCCTCTTCCATCCTATCAGGCAGCACACAATTTCAAATTAGTCCCGTTATTATAGTGCTCACTTAGATCATTTGATTAAGGTGATATCTGCCAGGCTTCTCCACTGTAGGGTTTCTCATCTTCTTTTTTTAATTAATAAGTACTTTTTGAGGAGATACTTTGTTGTTCTTTTTAGGTGTCATTGAGTTGGTGCCCACTCATAGTGAACCTGTGTACAACAGAACGAAACACTGCCCGGTCCTGTGCCATCGTCACAGTCCTTGTTATGTTGGAACCCATTGTTGCAGCCACTGTGTCAATCCATCTCATTGAGGGTCTTCCTCTTTTTTACTAATCCTCTACTCTACCAAGCATGATGTCCTTCTCCAGGGACTGGTCCCTCCTGATAACATGTCCAAAGTACATGAGACAAATTCTCGCCATCCTTGCTTCTAAGGAGCATTCTGGCTGTACTTCCAAGACAGATTTGTTTGTTCTTCTAGTCATACATGGTATATTCAATATTCTTTGCCAACACCATAACTCAAAGGTATCAATTCTTCTTTGGCCTTTATTCATAGTCTAGCTTTTGCATGCATACAAGGCGACTGAAAACACCATGGCTTGGATCAGGTGCACCATAGTCCTCAAAGTGACATCTTTGCTTTTTAACACTTTAAAGAGGTCTTTTGCAGCAGATCTGCCCAACGCAATGCATCGTTTGATTTCTTGACTGCTGCTTCCATGTCCGTTGATTGTGGATCCAAGTAAAATGAAATCCTCGACAACTTCAAAATTTTCTCACTTTATCATGACGTTGCTTATTGATCCGGTTGTGAGGAGTCATGGTGGCACAATGGTTAAGTGCTCGGCTACTAACCAAAAGGTTGGTGTTTTGAACCCATCAGCCACTCCGTGGGAGAAAGATGTGGCAGTCTGCTTCCGTAAAGATTTACAGACTTGCAAACCAGATGGGGCAGTACCACTCTGTCCTATAGGGTCACCATGAGTCATAATCGACTAGCTGGCAATGGGGAGCTACTTTAAGATTATGTAAATATCCTATACTTCCAATTTATATGTTTATATCGGTATAAACTCATGGTTTCCTATTTTATTTAATGGGTTATAATCCATCACTATTACTATTTATTTTGATCCTCAGATTGTACTAGATTTTGCCATCGGGAGCCCCTTCAACCTGGCTTCTGGGTCCTTTTGGCATATACTCGTCATTCTTTAAGCACTGTCTTACTTTCTGGCACAAAAAGATATTCAGGATCATCTTGTTCTTTTCCTTTCCCAGCCCTGGAATCAGCCATTTCTCGAAGGAGCCCTGCTTCCTTTTAGCAAAGAATGGTATTTAGAAACCAATAGCTGGGTGTTAGATGTGCCCAACGCTATTGAGATGTCCCTGCTTCCAGGTCCTTTTGGTGGTCACAACTAGAGAACATACGTATACATGCAAACATGTACGTTGAAATTTATTTATAGATCTATCTCTATATATTGAAATCCATGTGTTCATATAAACACCTCCAATTTTAATCCAACCCCACAGGGTTTGTTTTAGTTTTCTTCTTTTCCACAATTATAACTCCCTTCTCCAGCAATAAGAAACCTGGCTCCCATTATCCCTAACATATTTACTTACTTAATCAGAACCCCATGCGATGCCTGCTCACTGCTCACAGGCTCTGACACTCTTCATCAGCCCCCCTCCCTGCCCTGCCACCCACCTTGATGATACCTTTCTTTCCCCACTCTGCCAAATCCCTGCTCTGAGCCACTGCAGCTGCCCTCTGCTCCATCCCCCGCACAAATGCCTACCCTGCTCAATCCCACCTAGAAGCTTTTGGGCTGAAGTTTTAACAACTTCTTTACCAATCCACTGTGCCTTAGTAAGATATGTTAGCTGAAGTGGACTTTCTAGGGGCTGCATGGCCTCAGAAAGGGGGTGTTCAATGGAGCCTCCTGATATGGCCTGAGGGAGGCAGTCAGCTCCCCATCCTCCTCCCCCAGCCTGCATGAAAGGAAGCTGTCACCAGGCACCATGAAGTCTGAACTGAGGGCCTTTGCAGCAGGATGGTTTTGCTACCTTCTCAACCTTCTCCATGGCAAATGTTGCCTCTCTCTGATGCGCCCTTTCTTAAGCTCATTTGAAGACAGAAATTTCAGGGCAGAGCCGACACGTGTGACAGGAAATGGAATGGAGGTTTCTACCCACTGCCCAGCTCCCCATGTGTTTAGACCTGTCACCATCTCACTGCTCACCATTTAGAGACCAAGGAAGAGAGAAGGGCAAGGACTCTGTGGAAGACTTTTCTCGACTACAGAACTAATATTTTAAGTATGACTAAAGATACCATTACCTTTTGCCATTAAATGCCTGAAGGTGAAACTGAGTGAACTTAATGTATCCAGGAGAGTAATTTTGAGATAATTTTGTTTGCTAAACCATTTCACCGAGATTGGAAATTGTTAAAAGCAGAGTCTGTGCTTATAAACGTTTAATATTTTATTTTATGGCCTCAATAAAAAATGATTTAACTATGTTGTCTTATATTTGAAAGGTTTGGAAAGGTTTGTGCTTGGGCTGTTATATTTTTGGCCCTATGACATTTATTCAGAAGGACTTCATTTCTCAGTTTGCTTTGTCTTACATTTCAACAACAACGATATGGTTAGGAGGAAAACTCACTGCGCTCGGGGAACTTAAATAACTGTGAAAACATTCCAGTCACAGGTTCGGATTTGTTCGTACAAACCCGAGGTGTCAGTTTGTCACGGCAGGTGCACATTTCTGTTTCTCAGGAATCAGCTTTTATTTTGATAACAGTCACACAAGCTCTGTCTCCAGAGGCTCCAAGGGCAAAGCTTCCACCTGCCCATTGTGTCTGAGAATCTCTCGGACATTCGGAATACTCCCGCTCCTCCAAGGTGGGGGCCCAGAGAACATCCTGTCAGGGTCTAGCACACAGCCAGCTATGCCCAGATAAACAAAGGCATTCTCCTCTGTGTTTTAGATATGTTTTGAAATCCTCTCAAATCCAGATCGCTGTAAGCTTTTGTTTTACTTTGGTCTCATGTCAGCTTTTTTTTTTCTTCACCCGATGGCTGTGAGGGGAAGTGAGTGCCAGGAGTGCGACCACCAGTGCTCAGTGAGGCATTTTCCAGCTTGCTCAGCAACAGACCCGACTGGAGGAATGGACAGGAAATGATTTTCCCATGCCTTCCTCAACCCAAAGTGGAATGCTGTGCCCCAGTCTCTGCCTATCTCAACCGAGGGGGCCATCCAGGCCTGCTCTGCTGCCAACTCCTCCATGAAGCCATCTTGGATCACCACTGCCAGGAGGAACCCTTGCTTCCTTTGAAGAACCACTGCCCTTCCTGGACCTTTCTGGTGGCCGTCAAAGCATGGTAGTTTTTTCTGTCCATGTGTCCCATCTTCTGATGTCTCTGGATAACTCAGTGTCCTTGGAAGTCAGGTACTGAATTCAACCTTGAATGCCTCACTGTGTCTCTGCACATGACAGTGGTTGAATGAATAAATGAATGAATGAACAAACGGAGAGAATTAAATGGAATGAGTTCTCCAGAATAAAGCCTACGTCCACTGTCCTTATCACAGAGGCAGCTGATGTGTATCTTTGGTTATCTAAAGAGTGAAAGCTGTGAGCTAATGGAGAGCACAGTGTCTTGCCAAGCAAGGACGGATGTTCCTCTCAAATTTCGTTGTGGCCTTGGCTGAAAGAGTCATCGGTTCTGTTCCTGAGATCTCCACAGCCTGGAGAGAACCATGGAGAATTAGAGAAACATGGTCTGCTTCAAAATCACAAACAGCTCAGGAGCCAGGGTGTGAAACATTAAGATAAAATCCTAAATCTTTAACGATGAAGAAAATACAAAATCGTGTTTGTTTATTGAAGACAGAAACAGAAGAGAATGCAGTCCCACGACGAAGGAAGTGAGCCTTCTGTCACGTCGATAGATGCACTCAGCCCAGGTGCTCTTGCAGCCCCACCTCGCGGGGACATATTGAACTGTACCATGTTAATAACACATGTCCCCGACAAGCCATTCCATCAATTAGCTGTGCCCATCATCCCGGACCGGATGGTCACTGTCTGATTCACTGGTCCTAACACTCCTTTTTCTGCTCTTAATTGTATGGGGTGGTTCTTTGGCCTCGGGCTCCATTTCATGCAGCCTGACCTTGGAAGCTCACCAGCGTCCCTCCTCCCTGCTTACAAAAGAACCGGGCTGACAGGGCAAATTGGGACCAGGAAAGTTTTTTGGAACTTCTTTTGGCCACGAGCCTAAAAGGCCATTAAAGCTAAAAGCCGTGTAATTTTTCTGCTGGGCAAAGAATGGAGTGAGGGTCTGGTTCGACTTAGGAAGTAAGATTTCTGCTTTTGCAGGAAGTTTGTGGTAGAAGCAACCCATTTTGAGTTTTTAGTTTGGAAATGATTTCCTCCACTCTGCTAGGTGAATAAATAATTGTGTTCCATTATGACAGAAATAGTCATTTGGTTCACATAAGAAAGCCTCTGGCAACTTGGACACAACAGACCAGAAAGAATCCGTGTTGAGTATCCATTAAGTACGAACTTTTTCAAGTTTGTATCTTTAAAAAATATTCAAGAATAAAGACATCCGGTAAAGGTCAAATTCATGTTCTCATTTAAGGACTGTGTTCATTTGACATTTCAGTTGAGGAAAGACAGCTTCTCTGCTACTCAGAGAGGAAGTAAAAGTTGTCTAGTGGCAGCTGGAGTTGCTGCTGTTAAACAAAGGCCCTGATATTAATATCCTCTCTGTTCTGAATCATGGAGGGTGGAGGGGACGGCTTGGTCTTTGCCAAATGAAGGAGCACGAACAGTAAAGGAAAAGAAAACATTTTCCTATCCCTGAAGAGGCAAACCCAAAGACCATTTTAAATGAAACAACTATTTGACAGACATCTTTAAATTTTCACACACACACATACATACACACACACACTCTGAAAAATGGCTTTTGGAGGAAACAAAATGTTCACAGAACATACTATAGCTGTTGCTGTCGAGTTGATTCCGACTCATAGTGACCCTATAGGACAGAGTAGAACTACCCCATAGAGTTTCCAAGCAGCAGTTGGTGGATTCGAACTGTTGACCTCTTGGTTAGCAGTCAAGCTACACACTACAGATCTCAAATTTTGTGCTGACTTGTAAGGAACAAATTGCTTGACAGAGACTCACGTAGGTGTGGGCAGCTTTATTTAACTGACACCGTGCAAAGGCAGCCAGGCTCACTTATGCCATCTGTACTTAGAGAGAAGGGTCATTGTCAGGAAGAAGCCTGAATGGGTTTCTACACCTCCTCCTCCACCCTCGCAGACCCTGGTACATAGCCGTCGCGGGGTCCAGGAGGCCCGCTGGTCACACGGCAAGGCTGAGACACTGGCTGCTGGGCCTGGATGGGGTCAGGCCCTGAAGTCCCAGCTTCTGATGGTATGGCCCCTGAGCATGGACCGGCCTCACCTCACCTGTCCACGGCCACAGACACCCTGTCGGTCCTCCCAGCCCAGCACCAAAACCCTCCCTGCTCTCTTAGCAGCCGCAGAGCAAGCAAGCTTGTGTGGCGTCTGTCTTCCTCTTACAGAATGTTTAGATCTGGCTGGCAAAGATCAATGCTTCTCCCGTGCGATTTAGACCAGAGAGGCAATGAGCATTGACGACGTTTGTGACCGCCTCTGAACAACAGTCTTCTCACCTTGATCCACCAGGGATCCCTTTCAGGCCACAACTGGCGTTGGTGGGTGGATTCTAGTTAAGAAAAATCACCTGTCCTCTTCTTGATCTGATTATTCCACCTGAGATATCTTGTTAGCTGGGCCCTTACTGTGAAATCTTTACTATCCATTTATTGTAAACAACTACATTTTCAAGTCGCCGGAAACATTTTTTTACCTAAGGCTACTGGTATATCTTTCTTTACACAACCATGACCTAAAAATAATTGATTAAAGAACAAATCGATGAAAAGAGTAAAGTAGGACATGATTATCGCAAAAGTGATGACTTGGAATACAATTTCCAAAGACTCGGTTTATCACAACTTCTCATAGGTGCATACCTGCGTTTGCTTCTGTACGTATGTAAGGGAGAGTTTGTTTTCTTCATGAAAGAAAGAAGAGAGACCCAGAAAGAGTCCGGAAGGCAGGGCTGTAACGGAATAAACACTTAAAGAGATGTGAGATCCGTTATGCTTTTAGAGGAAATGAGACTTAAAAAGCGAAAGAGATAGGAAATGGAAATATCTCATCTTAGGCAAAGGAAGAGGAAAGTCAACTCCTTTTGAGTTTTGTTGGAGAGGGTTATTATCACTAAGGAAAATACCTCCCATCAGCTTGCAAATATACTGGCTTGCCATCACAAAGGGAGGTGAACGCTGTTGATGATGACTCTTAATATTGTATTTTATTGGATTTCTGAGAGGAACACTTTTTGGTGGACTCCAAATACTGTTTTTTGACTTAACCACCTGAAACCATTAGTTCAAAAGTGTCAAAAGGAAACTATTCATTATGGCACTAGGGACTTACTTTCCTCAATGGGAAGGACCAATGTCAATCAGCCTCTCTCTCTCCCTCTTTTTCTCTTAGTGTTACTGAGCACCTAGTGCGGGTTAGGCAGTATGTTAGCATTGGAGGTTTAACACTAAGCAATAGTGACCCAGTCTCTTTCCCTGTGTAGTTTATAGTCTGGTGGAGACTAAAGAGACAATGACAACCTTGAGATAAAGGAGTTATAGGGTGCAGAAACCCAGAAAAGGTCATCTAACCCAGCTCTAGGGAGTCAGGGAAGGTTTCCAGGCAAAACGGACATCGTAGTTGGGACCTGAAGGATAAATTGGATTCAGCCAGGCAAAAAGGGAGGATGGAAATGATGGGGGAGGAAGTTCAGGTGAAGAGTAAACACATGTGCCCAGGAATGAGAGAGAACACTGAACTTGAGAAATGAAAGGATTTAGGGATGATTGTAACAGAGTTCAAAAGATGGAGAGAAAAGAGGTGATGATGAGTATCTTCAAATATCCAAAGGACAGTCATTCAAGAGATTACACTTATTCTGTATAGTTGGCTAGCTCCAAGGGGAAGAACCTGAATCAAAGAGTAGAAATTCCAGTAAAAAGGACATTGACTAAAAATTAAATTATAATGGCTTCCACTTATCTAGCACTTCCAGTATGTCAGAAACTGCGTTAAGGGTCTTATATCAATTATCTCATTGGATCTTCCAAATAACTCTATGAGGCAAATTTATAGACAAGAAAACAAGCGCAGAGAAGTGAAATCAGGTAGCTCAAGGCCATACAGCTAGGACAGGGCAGACTGGGAGTTCTAAAGCCCCAGCTCTTACCACCACTTTCAAACTACTTTCTGGTGAGAATTACTAGTGGGTTGTCACAGACCAAATGTGTGGCTCTGGAAGTTTCCCATCACTGAAGGTGTTTACCATTTGACTGGGAGACTATAGAAGATTCAGGCATCAAGGAGAACCAAGTGACCTTCTGAGTGTCTTCCAATCATGAGATTAAGAGATTCAATGACATGTCAATAGTTGGATATGTAAATAGTCCCCAAGAAGACCACTTTCTTCATTTTGGGTTTGGTTATCATAATGGGAGGCCCTGGGTGATGCAAATAGGTAATGAACTCGGCTGCTAACTGAAAGGCTGGAGGTTCAAGTCCACCCAGAGGTGCCTTGGAAGAAAGGCCTAGTGATCTCCTTCCAAAAAATCAGCTATTGAAAAGAGCACAGCTTTACTTTGACACACATGGCGTTGCCACGAGTGGGAAATGACTCAACAGCACCTGGTTTTAACCAGTTATTGTCTTATATGTAAATGGGAAACTCCCGGCATATCTGGAAGGGAGGCATTATCAGCCTCCATCCCTGCAAGAGCGGGCTATGTTGAGCACTGAAAGTGAGACCTAGTGAAATGGACTGAATTAGGGCAGCTCAGCCCTCCAATAAAGGCATGCATCTTTCACAAACATCTGCTTTAACTAATGCTGGCCTTGGGCAGTATTGAATTATGTATTCAGCTTTTAAACTATCACAGATTCAAGCTTTAAGAACATAACCCTGAGAAAATATTGCATCGTGGGCAAAAACAAAACAGCTCTGCCCATGTTGCGTTAAAAATTTTTGGTGTATTCCTATAATAATTCTTCATTTTCTTTCAAATTAAAGGGCATTGTGGGAGACACTGGTGGTGCAGTGGTTAAACACTCAGCTGCTAAACAAAAGGTTGGCAGTTTGAATCCACCAGCTGCTCCTTGGAAACCCTATGGGGGCACTTCTACTCTGTCCTATAAGGTCGCTATGAGTCAGAATCGACTCAACAGCAACAGGTTTGGTTTTGGGTTTTGGTGGAAGACCAAATAGATTAGAATGCATAGGATTTTTTTTAACTGACTTATTGCAGAAACTAATAAAATATTGCTTCTTTTGCTCACTGTTCAGTGAAAGGGATCCAAATAAGTAACAATAAATCATGAACAGAATTAGGGAATGTCAGAGGTAGAGATCCCTCAGAGAACTATCCCAACCTACTGTCTAAGATTGGGAACTGCTTTTTATTTACAGTGACATGTTCCTCTAAGTTCTCAAATCATCCTCTTGATGTGTGGACTAGGCAGAGTGAGAGATGCAGGGTGGGGGAAGGTGTCTCCCCTTTCTCATCAACCCCAACATATCCCAAAGTATTGATTGCTTCTTATTTCCCCTAAGCACTACTTCCGTTTTGCAAGAAGAGGGAGACATAAGGGAACAATTAGGCAAAGGTGGAAAGACAAAAACACATGGGCCATTTCCCAGAAATAAGCAACCTCTCAGCAGCATGGAGATGGAATTAAAGTCAGGAAAAGAAGAAGAGAATAATCACAGTAATCTTAGCAAGAGGAAGAGAAGAGGAAGAGGAGGGAGAAAAAGAAGAAGAGGAGGAGGAGGAGGGGAAAGTAGTAAAGGTAGTGGTAATGGTAGTAGTGGTATTGGTAGTGATAGTAGTAGTGGCAATGGTAGTAGTAGTAGTGGTAGAGGTAGTGGCAGTGGTAGAGGTAGTGGCAGTGGCAGCAGTAGTAGCAGTATAGTTGTATCTCTGGGGCTGCGACTTTACCTCTTAATGGCTGAAAGGCTGAAAGCACTGGTCTCCATGAGCCAGGGCCAGTGTCCTCTTCACTCTTTAACCCCGCTGTCGAGCACCATGCCTGGCACGTTCTTTGTGGCTCACTAGCCAGTTCTTAAACATGTCTGCAGACTTCTTTCCCAAGAGCTTGCACATCCCGTGTTTGATCTGTCCTCTCAACAAAACTGTGAAGTGAGCAGACCTTTCTTACTGTCAACTCTCGTTGCAGAGGAGTCATCTGAGAGCCAAAAAGCCCAGTTCATGAGTGCCAGATCAAAGCCCTTGATTTCCAGAGTCAGTCCAAAAGTCTTTCCATGACGCCAACTGTTTCTCACTGTCTTTTCCCACTTTGGATGAAAGGCTTCATATGTTTCACTTGATAAACAAAAGCTAGACTGACTAGACAGGTGTTCAGAAAGCTGGATAGACGTGGACCCTTTCTCTTAGGGAGGGAGAAAAAACTATCCCCTGAATCTTTACTTCCTACTGATACACAGACAGGAAGGTCACACTCTGATATGGTGAACCTGAGAGGTCACTGTCATGGACTGAATTGTGTCCCCCAAAAATATCTGTCAACTTAGCTGGTACATGATTCCCAGTATTGTATAACTGTCTACCATTTTATCATCTGATGTGATTTCCCTATGTGCTGTAAATGCTATCACTAAGATGTAGTAAGATGGATTAGCGGCAGTTATATTGATGAGGTCTACAAGATTAGATAATGTCTTCAGCCTGTCTCTTTTGAGATATAAAAGAGATAAGTGAGCAGAGAGACATGGGAACCTCATACCACCAAGAAAGCAGTGCCGGGAGCCGAGTGCGTCCTTTGGACCTGAGGTTCCTGCACAGAGAAGCTCCCAGACCAAGGGAATCACATCAGATGAAGAGACGGACCTTCCTCCACAGCTGATGGAGAAAGTGTTCCCCTGGAGCTGACCCCCTGAATTCCGACTTGTAGCCTACTAGACTGTGAGAGAATAAACTTCTCTGTTAAAGCCATCCACTTGTGGTATTTCTGTTATAGCAGCACTAGAAAACTGAGACAGTCACCAATCACAGTCTGCCCCTATCCCCACTCAGCCTAACCCTTTGCTTTTATCTAAACACTGTATTGTCTTCTGAGGAACCACAGCTCAGCTTGGTCTTCACATAGTATCTGATGTTGACGGTGCCCACAAGTGACAGCTACATCCTCCTCATGTCTAGGATAGTCCCATCATCCAGTGGACTCTTCTAGAAAACAAAGAAAGGCCAGGAGGAGGGACCATTCCTGTCCCGAGGAAAAACCTCTGCAGTGAGGTGGAGGCCTTCTTACAAATCCTGCCCTGAAGTCAGGAACTTGCCCTCATCTTCCTCTGTCTTCTGTCTTCTTGAGCCCTGAGCTGGTCCTGAACACAGAGCCCCTCTCCTCAGAGTCTGGAAACAGCTGGAGAGTTTTGATCAGGGCCAGAGAAATAGATTTTTCCCCCCCTTTTTGCTCTCCCATCTCTAGGCTATCCCTTGGATGTATTAAGGCCAAGCCAGTGACAAGCCTGGCCAAATGGCAGGTTAAAGCCCACAGCTGTGCTTCTGTGGGGCCAAGGCCCAACTCTAAAGCAACCATTAATTTGAACCTAAGGATTTACGGGGTCTAGGAGACAGGCGTAAATAGACTGCAGGCCTAGCAGGGAGATAGGACTTAGTGAGCCCAGACTCAGAGGCCAAGAAGCCTACTTCAAAACTGAGACACTTGGTGCACCAGAAGCCAATCAGGAGTAATAATCAATCCATGGTCCGATCCACCCCGGTGGGTTGAAGTTAGCCCAGCATGAGGGGGAACTTGGGGAGGGGTGGGGGGGTGGGGGCAGAAAGGGGAATAAACCCTGTGGAAGGAGAAGGGCACCATCATGTTACCAAAGGCTGGTTGGAAAGAGGAGCTCACACATGTGGTCCAGATGAGTTCTGAGCCTTTCTCTCAGGAAGACTAAAACCAAGATGGCAGAGGAGATGGTATCTGGCCCCCGAGCCAACAAGAGCAAGAAAAGAAGCCATGGGGTTGGTGTGAGTGCCTTGGCCATTAGCGTTAACCCTTTCAAAACCCAATTATTTTCTCTTTTGAATTTTTTGTTGATACTATGTGTTTTCACTAATGGAAGGCACGTAGATTAAAGGGCCAATTCAGAATTTTTGTTATCAGTTATGGATTTTGATACCTATTATGTGGGATCCCACGTGTCCCAGCGGACCCTGAACATAGAAAATATTGGCGATATGAGTCAAGGATAATTATTTTTTAATTTTATTTCTTGAAAATTTGCAAAACATGATCATGAAGGCATCTGGCAATCTCTGCACATATGCTTTATTCTAGTCTCTTTCTTCTTAGCCTTTTTATTATTTTTCATGAAACTTTTCAAAACATTTACAATGCATTCTTCCTTATGGTAAAGCAGTACTTACAGCCCAAATAAATAAAGCCAAGGGATTTTTTATCTCAGGAAAATTACCACTACAATACATTCTTCATTACTGCAAAGGCCGTATTTACAGTCCAAATAAACAAAACTAAAGGAATTTGAATCTCAGGAAAATTACCACTACTATGTATTCTTCATTATAGCAAAAGCAATACTAACAGCTAAGTAGTAAAAACAACTGCCCTGGAATACTGCAGAACTGCTCACAGTGGTGCATTCCACCTGCTACATGCGGAAGCAATGATTGGGCCCTAAGATTGAATGTAGGGTAAAAATAACTTATAGGAGTTCGAGTCTCTTAAAAAGTACCACTGCAAAACACATAAAAATGGCTACCTCCTTCCCAAAGAACTCCAGAAGCATAAAAAGTGGTTGGGATAACATATGTCCCATGGGTCACAAAATGGATGTTAATGTTTGATCCACTGGACATCTCAGTGATATGCGTACAACCATGAGATCTGCCTTCATCAGCCTGGTCTGTGAAACCCACCTGAGCATCAGAAAAAAAGTCCATTTCAAATTTACTCACCTGAGTTAGACCACAAATCA
The DNA here is from genome assembly GCF_000243295.1 of Trichechus manatus latirostris. Taxonomy (NCBI): domain Eukaryota; kingdom Metazoa; phylum Chordata; class Mammalia; order Sirenia; family Trichechidae; genus Trichechus; species Trichechus manatus. The sequence goes on along the minus strand of NW_004443967.1, from coordinate 15,168,037 downwards.
GAAGACAGCTTCCAAAATTTCTGATGTTTAGTCATTTGTCAAGATTCCATGTGCACCTTTATGAGATTCTATGCAAGATCCAATGGTCATTGAATTAAATCTAAAAACTTCCATTGATATTCATAGAATGTACAATTTAAAAAAAAAAAAAAAGCTTCTTAAAACAGTTATTCCCACTCGTAAGTAGTTAAAAGGGTTCATTGTTGGTTTAAGTAATTCTCCTTTTCACCTCAAGAAATGGCTTTTGGGTTTTGTTAGCATGTAGATGAGACAGAGCCTGAGTCAGAACGAATCGTTTTGAGAATGCCATATTGGCCTAAGCTAAACAAAGAAAGCTAGGGACTCAGTGGAATTTCAGGAAAATAAGCACAATTACTTGCAAAATACTAAGATGTTAAATGTCAAAATTTGATAGAAAGGTCTAGGGGCTTGCAGAGAAGCCTGCACACATAGGAATATGATCTCCTGAGTGTAGCCAGGATTACAGAGCTCACTAAGGTGTAACATATTCCTGGCTTCCTTCTGCTGGGAAGTAATTTTACATTATGACCGTTTGTGACTAAAATATAGTTCTGTTGCACAATATCGTTATCAGAGCCATCTTCCTCTGTCTCCAGGCATCTGAACTACATCATAACACGCTTTCGGGCGTATTACATACAATTAGGAAATCTTCTTTAGTAGCTCTTTTTTCCCCAAATATGTAATTTTGGCTGAATATTAAGGGATTAAAAAAAAAGATACCATTACATTAACTGAAATTATTACTATTTTAATTTGCCTGCAAAGCCTTTATTTCAAGTATCGTTTCTTATAACACATAACTCAGTGGGTATCATAATCATGATAGAATTTTAGCTACTTGATAGCCTGAGACATTTGGGAAGAATCATTCCCAACAGAAAATCTGTTTAATGAGCACTTCTGGTGTTAACTGTGAACAGCTATTTTCCACACTCTTAAAGTACATGACTAAGCCAGGGACTTATGCCACCTTTTTTAATATAACACCTGGTGTTCTGTTCCTCCCCGTTCCTGACCCTAACAATCATCCTTGAGCAATGTCTCACCAATTTATGGAACTGATGGACTACAGAAAAAACACAGGAGCCGAGCCAACTTCCTGAAATAGCACGTTTTAAGACGAATTTCTAGAACAATCACCTAACGGTGCGATACAATGAAACTGTCTCTTGTAATTTTCAATCAGCCTAGCCTTTGCCAGGAGGGTATTATTTGTTGGAGAAAGTAACATTCCTATGATTGCAGAAAGCAAATCACTGATGGCAATGGAAATCTCTAACCACTCACTGCTTTTTCTCTTCAACTAAAACACGGTGAAAAACAGGGACACAGTGTTCTCTGAAATGTTCATCATACGTCCTACATATGGCAGTCTGGTGGTCAAGGCAATGCTTTGAGTTTCACCCCTCTGCTCCAAACACAGCAATAATAAAACATAGCCAGTATGTCATATGTGGCGCCCTGGTGGTGCAGTGGTTAACAGCTCAGCTGCTAACCAAAAGGTTGGCAGTTCGAATCCACCAGCTACTCCTTGGAAACCCTATGGGGCGGTTCTACTCTGTCGGATAGGGTGGTTATGTGTCAGAATCCACTCAACGGCGATGAGTTTGGTTTACGTCATATGTATTTTACGAGTTAAATTATTTATAAATTATATATTATAAACTTAAAAGTATGGCTGTGCTAAAAAAATAAGTTAAGGAAGTAGAGAGAGAGCAGCACTGACAGCACTGGGCCGAGCCGCCCATTGGCCCAGGGGCTGGCTCTGGGACAGCCCTGATATTGCTGCAAGGCTGGACACTGAGCCACCAAGTTAGGACCTGGGAGCCCAGGGAACTAGGAGGAAGCATCTGAAAACAGTTAGACAGGGTAAGACAAGTGTAGAGAAAGTGGGAGGAGGACCACTCTAGACGAACCTGCAAGCTAAAATGTCAAAGCTCATGAGAAAAAACAACCCTCCAAAAAACAGCCAACAATTTCACAGCTCAGGTGTATTAGTTTATTATTGCTGCTGTAGCAGATACCACAGACTTGGTGACTTAAAAAAACAGACGTATTATCGAACAGTTCTGTAGTTCTGAAATCTAAAATAGGTCTTACTGGGTGTCATGGATGGAACTGTGTCCCCCACAAATATCTGTCAATTTGGCTGGGTCATGATTCCCAGTGTTGTATGATTGTGTAATCTGATGTGATTTCCTTGCGTGTTGTAAACTCTGTCACTATGATGAGGCTATGTGTGATCTCCTTATGTGTTGTGAATTCTATCACTGTGATGAGGTTATGCTGATGAGGTTTAAAAGATTAGACAGTGTCTTAATCCAATCTCTTTTGAGATATAAAAGAGAGAAGCGAGCAGACACACATGGGAACCTCATACCACCAAGAAAGCAGTGCCGGGAGCCGAGTGTGTCCTTTGGACCTGACGTTCCTGCGCAGAGAAGCTCCCAGATCAAGGAAAGACTGATGCATTGTAAGGACCTTTCTCCAGAGCTGACAGACAGAGAAAGCCTTCTCCTGGAGCTGAGGCCCTGAATTTGGACTTGTAGCCTACTGGACTGTGAGAGAATAAACTTCTCTTTGTTAAAGCCATTCACTCATGGTATTTCTGTTACAGCAGCACTAGATGACTAAGACACTGGGCTAAACTCAAATTGCCCTCAGGGCTATATTCCTTTCCGGAGGCTCTACGGGAAATGTTTCCTTGTCTTTTGCCAGCTTGCTATGAGTCGGAATCGACTCGACAACAACCGGTTTGGTTTGGTTAGACGCTGCCTGCGTTCTTTTGCTCATGGCCCTGTTCCTCCATCTTCAAAGTCAGGAACAACAACAGATTAAGTTCTTCTCACATCACTTCACCCTGACTTCCTCTTCTGCCTCCCTCTTCCAGGACCTTTATGAGTACATAGGGCCCACTGAGATAATCTAAAATAATCTCCCTATTTTAAAGTCAGATAATTAGCAACCTTCATTCCATCTGTCACCTTAATTCCTCTTTGCTATGTAGTATAACATAGTCACAGGTTCCAGGGATTAGGACATGAACAGCTTGGGGTGGGGCATTCTACTTACAACATCAGGAGATGAATTTACACCTGACAAGATGGAAATGATAAAGCAATCTTAAAACAACTTTAACATAACTATATGTAAGATCTTCAAAAAGATAAAAGAAGGAATAACACCAGTTAAAACAGACAAACAAAAAACTATAAAGAATTTGATGCAAAGTTACCCAGTAATAGAAAATGAGTTTATGGGTACTGGAGAGGATTTGGTAGACTGACAAACACAACTCTGTTCTAGCCTCATACTTACTTGCTTTACCGGATTGAAAAGAATGAAAATAAATAAGTAAAACTTTTTTTTTTTTTTTAAACTACATTTCCCAGACTCCCTGGCAGCTAAGAAATGCGGTGTGATTTAGGTTTGGCCAACGAGAAGCACCGCCATGAGACCTGAATTTGGAACTGAGTTAAGTGGAGGGAGAGGTTGTGATGCCGGAGACATCCATTTTTCTCTTGTGAACTTAGCAGGCATAGCATGGCCCTGAAGCCAACAGTTCTGGCTGCAGGGTCTCGTCGGCAGATTGTAGCCTAGGTGGTGGCTTCCTGGAGCCAACATTACAGCAGTGGGCTCCTGATCCTTTGGAAAGCAGCTCAAATCGGAGGTCTGGAGTGATCCTGGCGGCAGCAGGTCCCATGGGAAGCCTGGTTCTGCCATGTTGTACTGTGAGTCCAGGGGGAGCCTGCTCTCCCCAGCCTTCCAATGAATGTTTACATTCCTAACTCCCCCATCTAACATCTCTTCCTGCTTAAAATAGTGAAAATCGCTTCTCTTATTTACCACAGAGCCCTGACTGATATATGTACAGCACACATTTCCGAAAATGGGGGGCAGAATGCTATTAATCATGCATTCTATGCAGGATTTAGTGGTACCCAGTTATTTTTCTCTTCTATCATTATCAGTGAGCACAGGTAAACAAGTTACACATTAATTAAACTTTAAATGATGAACAAACGACTTTACAAAGTTAAAAGTTATGTCGTTGGACAGTTGGAAAGAGATGAAATCACTTTTTTAGGGAGCACCAGAATTTCATTTTTCATTTTAATTGAACAAGTATCTTGGAATTGATAAAAATAAAAATAGTCCTTAGGTAAGAGCTAGGGCCACAATAGTTATTTGGTTAATAGTATTGAGAAATGATCAGGAGCCCCCATTGGTGCAATAGTTGGCTGTCTGAACCCACCCAGCAGCTACAAGGGAGAAAGACCTAGCAAATCTGCTTCTGTAAAAATCACAGCCTAGAAAACCGCATGAGGCAGTTGGACTCTGTCACATGGGGTCACTAGGAGTCAAAAATTGACTTGACAGCACCTAACAACAATGACAAATGATCTATTTCCAGTCCCTGGATGACATATGTCAGGGAAGCAAAAAAGAATCCGTTTTCTTGATGCTCCCTTTACTCCAGATGAGGAAGTAGCTTGACACTTATGCTAATCCACTTTTCCGTCATCATGGAGTTACATGGTTATGTGGGCAGCATTTAACTCACCAAGTCCCTCTTTTTCTCTGTGTACGACTAACGCTGTCATAGGAAGTTCCACACTCCTAGGAATTCACCAAGAGTGTGGGTGGATCAAGGTAAGAATCTAGTCCAGATTGTTATTTTTTTTCCATCCTGTTATTTAGAAAGATGATGGTTCCTTTGATTTGTTGGGTGGAATCAAAATACCTAAGAGTCTAAAGAAAACTCACCAGCGATGGCTTTCACCCTCATTGTTTTCCTACAGCCAAAGACAATTCTGAATTTCAGTTTGGATTTACTTCCGTAGCTTTTCTCACTTACTATTTGGGATCATAAATTGAGATTTATACCATATTCTTCGACTTTGGGAGCCCTTGTGGTGCAGTGGTTAAGCATTCAGCTGCAAATCAAAAGTTGGCAGTTCGAATCCACCAGCTGCTCCTCGGAAACCCTATCGGGCGGTTCTACTCTGTCCTATAGGGTCGCTATGAGTCGGAATGGACTCGATGGCAGTGGGTTGTTGGTTTGTTTTCTTCATCTTTGTGTCTTCTTTTTACAATCATGACATGAACCCATCCAGAGAATAACAGATTCCCATTAACTTTTCTGCCTAGGAATTGTCTCTCACGAACATTACATGCTGTTTGTTTCCTTTAAAATCAATTCTTAACAGAAGATGATGAGTCAGTGAAAACAAGAGTAGAAGCAAAATATAAACAAACAAATAAAAGCAAAAATGAAAGAAAAATTCAAAGAGAGAACGTCAGTTATCTGACTGAAAAATGACTTCCTGTGTTGCCACCACGCAAGCTCAGTGGTAGGTCAAAACTCATTACCAAACCCGTTGCCGTCGAGTCAATTCTGACTCCTAACAACCTATAGGACAGAGTAGAACTGACCAGTGGTAGGTCAGCCATCTTTAATCGAGGCAGAGCGTCTCCATCACTAGGGGCAGTGTGGAGACACTTGGCGTTGTGTACGTTACAGAGGGAGGTGGGCGAGCGGGCTGCCCAAAATGTGTACTCCCATTATACCCCATGCATGCACCCCTTCTATTATCTCTCAAACTATAGGAAAATGGGTTTTTCCACCTTATTCCCATTTGAGATTATGATCTAAAATGCATTCTGTAGCTCAAATTTGGCTAAATACTCCCAGGTGGCGCAGTGGTTAAGAGCTTGGCTGCTAACCAAAACGTCAGCAGTTTGAATCCACCAGCCGCTCCTTGGAAGCCCTACGGGGCAGTTCTACTCTGTTCTATAGGGTCACTATAAGTTGGAATCGACTGAACGGCAATGGGTTTTTTACTTCTAGGACAGAAATATGCTGGAATGCTCATCCGGAAGAAGGGACTGCTGAGGAAGGGATCAGAAGGCAAGAAAAGAATAAGAACGTCTGGCCCCCGGACACCCTTTTAGCTCAGTAATGAAGCCATCCCAGAGGTTCACCCTTCAGCCAAAGATAAGACAGCCCCATAAAGCAAAATGAGACTAATGGGGCACAGCAGTCCAGGAACAAGGACTAGAAGGCAGGAGGGGACAGGAAAGCTGGTAATAGGAAATCCAAGGTCGAGAAGGGACAGTGTTGATATGTGGTGGGGTTGTTAACCATTGTCATAAAACAATATGTGTACTAACCGTTTAATGAGAAACTATTTGTTCTGCAAACCTTCATCTAAAGTACAATAAAAAATAAAAATAAAAGAAGTAATATTACTGGGGAAAAAAAAGAATAAGTACGTGTAAGCATAAAACATCAAAATAGTCGAACACCTAATTGGCCAACTGCCATCCACCACTTCAACACTCCCATCTTCCTGGCCACTTCACAGTATTGTTAAAGGAGAATACATCATTTGACTTGACTAGGTTTTAGGAAAACATGTGAGAGTCGTTCAGGCAAAAAATCAGTTTGGAATGGATGAAATTTTCCATCTGAGTGGCTTCTACCGTGAGAGAATATTTTTCCGAGTGCAGTATTTTTAATCTTGTTTTAAAATAAATACTTGAATGTATAAATCACTCAGTTGTAAAGGCACTTTCATTTTATTTCCCTTTAGTCGTGGGGTTTTGGAATTGCTCTGTGTAATCCCAAGTAAAAGCTCTTAGATAAAACTTGCATGCCGAAAACCACCATCACAAATACGCCAAGTACAACTATAAATTTATACAACACTCGAGCTGTTTGTAGGTTTGCAAAATTTGCTAATAAAATGCACAAGAAGGGTTTCCATTTAACCCTTTCTGGCACTGGCACTGCACGTATGTCTTGGGTGCCGGCAAAGGATGGAAAATTCCATGCATGGCGGATCTCTTATGGTTGTGACAGTTTGCTAATATCTTAATGAGTGAATTATGGTAATTACGAAAATCTTAGCTTTATATTATTTGTGAAGTGTGTGTGTGTGTGTGTGTGTGTGTGACAGCCTTCCCAGGCCAACACAGAATTCTGATTCAACAGCATTCATTGGGAAATATTTCTGTGCTAATAATACAAAACGGATCTTAAACTGCTGCATATTAATCAAATTCATTTAAGTACATTCATTAACTTGTGCATATAACAGCCAAACTGCTTTTGTGGCATTTGCTGATTTTGCACAAAATACATACATTAATGAATGCTAAAACTTCAACATGAGTAATAGCTGTAAAAATATTTTCACGCGGCAAAATTCTAAGGAGTGATACTGAATAATTGTTTTCTTCTTAATATTTGTGCTTTCATTTCATTTTGTGTTATTTGGCCTTAAGTGGAAAAAATAAATATGGAAGGCGAAAACAATTAAGAAATAAAAGATAAGCCCAGCAGATTGTAGAGGAAAAAAAGAATATGAAATCGGGCAACTCTAATATAATAGTAAATTTCCTGCCTCTCCTTCAAATCACTTAATTTAAAAATAGGTTCAGGACACCTTCGACATGGCTACATTTCTATGCACAAGGAAATAGCAATTTGAAGTTAAATTAGGAAAGCCTCTGTCATTTCCTGAACAGGACTGGAGGCTAGGTGGGGGCCGGGGATGGTAAACGGAAATAGAATGTTGAGGGTATAGCCGATGTCTAGAAATATGGAAAACTTTTACATTTCCTCATCCGTCAGGAAGACTTAAGTCTCATGTTAACATTCAGCGAAGACCTTTTTAGCATATACTACTTTTTACCCCAAATGACAATTACTCTGAAGGTAAGATTCCTTTCCAAACCTCTACAGCACTTAGCATAGTGCTTGGCATGAAGGATGTGCTCAATAAATATTTAAAATAACTATTGTACAAGGGGCCCTGGTGGCACAGTGATTAAGCATTTGGCCTCTAACCAAAAGGTTAGCAGTTGGAATCCACCAGCCACCCCTTGGAAACCCTAGAGGGCAGCTCTACTCTTTCCTGTAGGGTCGCTATGAGTTGGAATCGACATGATGGCAATGCGTTTGGTTTTGGTTTTTGTATTGTACAAAGCAAAATATGGTAAGAGTTATGAGAGAGGTATAAAGGCAACACTTCCATATTCAGAAGGATCAAGGCAGGGAAACATTGCAAAGGCTTCCGGTCAGAAGCTGCATGCTGAACTGGAAACTTCTTGAAGACAGGACCCTTCTTCTACACTGTGTCCAGCTCTGTGCTCTGTGATAAATAGGTGCTCTGTGCAGGGCATTCTAGATGAGGAAAGTCAACCAGACACGAAGAGAAGTGTGAATGTGTAAGAGGTGCTGGGTAAGCAAGAGCAGTTGGGTTAGAATAGCATATCCCAAGGAACCAAGTGTGTTCCATAGAACCCTAATCCTGGGCGATGCCAGAGTGGGGAAGGGTTCCATGGTCCAACAGGTTTGAGAAACACCACACACTCTTCCTTCCTATTGTAGAGTTATAACATACAGTAGCTTATGAAGGCTGTCAAAAGTACGGCAGCTAAGAAATCTGTTAAACTTTGTTCAATCCCGTATTTTCTAAATATACTTGACCAGGGAGCCGTTTTTCCCTTACCACGGACCAACACTTCGCAGATCTACCTCACATATGTTGGGAAATGTTGAGTTTGAGCATGAGCTGGAGATGAAGATTAGAGAGATAGGTTGGGGCTACTTTGGGTCACCCTCCTTGTCAGAAAATTCTGTGTAGCCTGTGAATGCCTTGTCCCAGCCTTAAAGAGACAGAGGATAGATGGTTTCATACTCTGCATCGTTTCTCTCCTCAGAATTGTTCAGCTGAAACCTCAGCTTTCTCTTCCCCAGACTCAAATCATTCCCTCTCTATTTTCTTCTCAAAGATCTTAAGTTGTGGCTCGTTCTTCTCACTCTACTCCAGGATCCTCTAGATCCTTGAAGGTCTAAGCCTTTAGACTCGGAGGCGTCTACAATGACATTTTTTTTTTAATGAAGAGTTATAGAAGACTTTGATCATAGACACTGAATGATCAAAACTCCAGATTAATTAGGCAGCAGTGGATGTGGTGGGGGAGACTAGAATGAGGGGCTGGAAGCAAGAACCCCCCTTAAGAAGTCATTGCAGTTTCCCAGGCACTCAGTAATACAGTCAGAAACGAACACGGCAGCAGTGGAATGGAGAGAAAAGGGCAGATAGGACAGGTATCTGGGCAGTCACAGTTTATAGGAGTTGAAAACCAATACGGCCTTGAGAGTAAGTTAAAAGAAGAAAGGAAAAGCGGTTTTCAAGGTTGACCGGACAAAGGGACAACAGTAAAACTACTAAGCTTAGTTCCAGACATATTTTCTCATTCACTGTGAGGGATCTGTCAGTTTTCTGAATCTGCGCCCTTGCTTAGGGACATTGCTGAACATCAGCCTTTCCCAAACTGTGTTCCCAAGAACTCCAGTGTCCTGTGAGGTATGAAGAAGTATGCATGTGTGTGTGTGTGGTGGGGGGTAGTCCTTCATTTAACTAAGTTTGGAGATCTTGCCCTGAAGAATCTGTATACCTTTTTTAAACCTAGGACTTTCCAAAATGATTGGAACACAGAAACCAATTTCCCCAGGGCATCTATTAACATTTCATAGCGTACTAACGGCTACATCTGCTTACCATTCCTTGGCTAAAAATTCTCTTGCATTCTGTTGGACACAGGGCCATACAACCTTATATGAGACCTAAAGAAAATCATTGGTCCCCACCTTTCCCTTCAGGAACGAACTGCAACGGCTCCAGATAAATGGGAACTCCTCCTGCACGTACTGAGCTTCCACAGCTTCACTGGCTATCCCACCCTATTCGGTCACCCTCCTTGTCAGAAAACTCTGTGCAGCCTGTGAATGCCTTGTCCCAGCCTTAAAGAGACGGAGGATAGATGGTTTCATACTCTGCATCGTTTCTCTCCTCAGAATTGTTCAGCTGAAACCTCAGCTTTCTCTTCCCCAGACTCAAATCATTCCCTCTCTATTTTCTTCTCAAAGATCTTAAGTTGTGGCTCGTTCTTCTCACTCTACTCCAGGATCCTCTAGATCCTCAAAAGCGAAGGAATTAGAACCAGGAAAACTCAGTTAGTGAACATCTAACCAGGACTGAAAACATTTGTCACATGCAAAATTAAGTGCTCCATCCCTGACTGGGGTTGAGTCCCCTGATTTTGATTGCCGTATTAATTCCAGTTACATTAAACGTTTCCTGTGTTATACCAGGCAGTTTATTTTTCTTTCTTAATATTCTTTTTTCTATTGGCCTCTATTGGGTCTCTTCTCCTACCAAGGCAACTTTTGATTCTAATATTATTTCTCAAGATGCTGGTCACCAATTCTACCTCTTTATATATACATCAGTTCTCAACTACGATGTTGAGAAGCAGTTGTTTCCACTAATAATTACAGTATTGAAATCTATAAACTGTTCACCTTGTTCATAGATAAAAGTAGATTCAGAAAATATCACCACGCTCATGCCGGGTACTCCAGTACGCTTTCTCGAGTGGGAGAGAAAGGGCCCGTTTACAGCTGGCGGGCAGGGATCACACACCTCACAGCAGTCTGCAATTGGTAATCTGGGTAAACCCCACGTGACTCTCACCGGTCATATCTGCTGATGTAGGGCCAAGTTTAGAAACACTCATGCCTTATACGAACTCTATCTCATGTTACTTGGAACTATTTGGAGACAGCGTTTTCTACTGTCATCGAAGGATGGAGCACGGGCAAAGCACTGGAGTCAGAAGGTTTGAGTCCAAGCCCTCGATCTAACCACTCAATAGTTGTGTGGCTGTGGGAAACTTAATCTCCGAGCCCTCTTTTTCTCATCTGCGAGATGGAATGGTCCAGAACAATACTGTGAGAATGAAATAATATATGTGGAAGTCCGCTACTAACGCAGAGCATTGGATATGGCAATAGTTTCCAAACTTTGCCCCAGAAATTCCACGGGCTCCAAGCAAGGGCTTGAGGGCCCCTGACGGTGAACTAGAAGGCTGCCTCCAGGCGCTCCACCCCACCCATGCCCCTACAAACACTTCAAAGACAGCAGAGCCACCTTCGTCCACTTTGCAAACTGGGCTTCTAAGTAAGAATCCCTTTGAAAGATTTCACTGACAATAAAAAGGGGAGGAGTGCTGAACACTACTGATCTAAACTATTAAACCAAATAATTGCTATAGTTATAAAATGGTTGGTTCAGATTTGTGCAGGCAATATTCATGTAATGTTCAGATGTATACACATAAAATATGCATCGTCTGTAGCTGGAGATACGTAAGACACACATAATCTATAGATTTGTACATGTCATGAACAGTTTATATTTGCACATGTGATGTACAAATACTGAACGCACGCCTCTATAACATAGAAAATCTTTTGCTATTCACAACACTACTGTGAAAACCTATGTTTTGGCTCTCCAAAGGATGATCCTCTCCTTTCAATTGCATGCTACGAAACAATATCATCCATGACACATACACATGACCAGCACAACCAAACATTAAGCTACACAACATGAGTTCTCTTAATTATTAGCTGTCATATTGAGATTAAATTGGGCATTAAATTAAGTTTAAAGAGAGATTAAATTGTGACATTAGGTGCAGTGAAGACACAATAGGAGTTGAAAATAAAGGGCAATTACTCAGAATAAAATCACGGTATTAAAGACCTGAATCCTTGCCTGATTTCTAATTTAAGTTTATTTTGGTCTAAAAATAGAGATGAAAAAGTGAATTTCATTATCTTGGACCTTAATTTCAGAAATCTCAAGTGCTGCAGTCTGTCATTCAACCTCTGTGGTTGAAGTTTTCTAACCCAACACCATGTGAATCTTAAATTCAGATGTTAGGAAGTTTTCATCAGGCTATACCATATTTTATGTTTTAATCTGATTATTTTCTCTTCCTATGTTCCTTCTTGGTAGATAAATTACTTCTTTAGACTACCTTACTATTTAGGACAATTTCTCAACTTCTATTTTATTTTTTAAATTAACTTATGTTTTTCATCTCTGGAGTCCCTGGGTAGGGCAAATAGTTAAGCACTCGATTGCTAACTGGAAGGTTGGTGGCTTGAACCCACCCAGAGGTAACTTTAAAGAAAGGTCTGGCGATCTGCTTCCTAAAAGTCATAGCTACGAAAACTGTATGGAGTTCCAGTTCTACTCCATAACACACAGGGTCGCCATGAGTTGGAATTGACTCAATGGTAGCTGGTTTTGTTTCGGTTTTTGCTTTTTGTCTCTAACCTTTGCATATCCCCCAATAGCCAAAAAGATCTGTGAAGCTTTAATTTCTGTACTCTGTACTGTGAAAATAATAAGTCTGTAGACTAGTCTTTCTTTACCAAACCATAGAGTTTTACCTAGAAATTCCAGTATGTACCCCCCCACCCCCGTTTCCTGTCTCCACGACCTCCTGTTTGAAGATGACCTATTTTAGGGAATACAGTGTTAAGAACATGACGTATAGGGGCAGAACCAAGATGGCGGAGAAGTCAGATGCTTCCGGTGGACCCTCTTACAACAAAGACCTAAAAAACAAGTAAATCTGTTGTATATTACAATCTAGGAGCCCTGAACATCTAAAGCAAAGTTGGGGAACTGGACTGAGTGGCAGGGGAAGGAGAGACGGTTCCAAAGCAGCAAGGAGTTGCCAGACCTGACCCGGCGAGAACCTGAGCCCTTCAGGCCTGATCAGCTCATAGGTGAGTGATGAGGCAGGCAAGCAGCCCTGCTCAGGAGGCATATTCCACATCGAGAGAGACCCAGCACCAGACAGTTTACTCGGCCACCCAGAACCAGTGAGAAGCAGCCCTCGATCAGTGAAGGATACGTACTAGCATACGGCCTACCGCATGGATCAAAAACACCCCCCCGCAGCTTAGGGAAAAACCTCTCTCCCATTTACCTCCCCGCTCCCTGCTCTGTACTCAGTCCCGGACAGGCTTCAGCAATTGCTGAGTCCCCTGGGCTGGAAGTAGGATCTGTCACGCACCCGGACCCATTCTTCCGGCCTTGGAGAGTGAACAAGTTAACAAATGGGAAAAAATAAACTGCCGGCTCCCCTAAGCCAGGAACCCAGGGTAGGCAAAGCTCCTTTGCCTAGGCACAGGCATAAGGGATCCACGGACTTTGAGTGCCTTTCCCCCTGCATAGACTTGTGTGGGCCCATTTCCACAGCGTAGGCCCTCATTACTGCAGTACAACAGGGTATATACCTGAAGTCTAACTTGAACTGCTTCAGTTGTGAAGTGGCAGGTTTGTGACATCTGCCCATTAAGCAGGGTCTTCACCTACCCACGCCACCTAGCCACCTGCGATAGCGGCCCAAGAATAAGAGGTGCCCACCAGTCCTTACAGCCAATAGCACTGGATGCTCATAGTCCAGCTGCAAAACCCACCCGCCTACATGCTCTAGGGAACAGGGACAAGCCTTCCTCCTGGACACTTGGGGGCAGCCATCAGCCCCCTGCCTTGCTCAGAGTGTGTCACCCTCTTGCAGTCAGATGCCTGTGCCTACACCAATCATCCATGCCTGTCTAGACTGTAGGTGAGAGCCTACACCACACACTTGGTGGCTATCTACCTGGGCACCTGAGCTGAATCCATACAGGAGGAATGGGAAGACTCCTAACCTCACATACCTAGTAACAGATCTAATCACCTGGTGACAGGACATCAGAGCTTCAAAGATGTCAAAAATCAAACTAGCTCATATGAGCAGCCTATTTGGGCATATCAAAACAAAACAAGAAGCTAGGACACAGTATGCAAACATAAAATAAATAAATATAATAACTTATTGTTGGCTCAGAGACAACCGTCAATATCAAATCACATAAAGAGGCAATCCACGATGGCTTCAGCAAGCTCCCAAAATAAAGAATCTAGAAATTTTCCAGAGGAGGAAAACTTCTTGGAAATACCAGAAGCAGAATACAAAAGATTAATATACAGTACTCTTCAAGAAATTAGGAAGGAAATTAAGCAAAATGCAGAACATTCAATAGAGGAAATTAAAAAGATTAGAGAAGAGCATAATGACAAATTTAACAGGCTGCAAGAATCCACAGAGATAGCAATCAGAAATCCAAAAGATTAACAATAAAATGTCAGAATTAGACAACTCAATAGAAAGTCATAGGAGCAGAATTGAGGCAATG
>NW_004443967.1:15152633-15153791 GCF_000243295.1 Trichechus manatus latirostris | reverse complement strand
AAATTTAACAGGCTGCAAGAATCCACAGAGATAGCAATCAGAAATCCAGAAGATTAACAATAAAATGTCAGAATTAGACAACTCAATAGAAAGTCATAGGAGCAGAATTGAGGCAATGGAAGTCAGAATGAGTGAGACTGAGGATAAAGCACTTGACACCAACTTATTTGAGGAAAAAGCAGATAAAAAGATTTAAAAAAATGAAGAAACTCTGCGAATTATGTGGGATTCTATCAGGAGGAATAACCTACGAGTGACTGGAGTACCAGAACGCAGGGGATAACAGAAAATACAGAGAGAGTTGTTGAATATCTGTTGGCAGAAAACTTCCCTGATATTGTGAAAGATGATAAGATATCCATCCAAGATGCTCACTGAACTCTACATAAGGTGACCCAAAAAGAAAGTCACCAAGACATATAATCAAACTTGCCAAAACCAAAGATAAAGAGAGAATTTTAAGAGCAGCTAGGGATAAACGAAAAGTCATCTACAAATGAGAGTCAATAAGAGTAAGCTTGGACTACTCAGCAGAAACCATGAAGGCAAGAAGGCAATGGGATGACATATATAAAGCCTTGAAGGAAAAAAACTGCCAGCCAAGAATTATACATTCAGCAAAACTGTCTCTCAAATATGATGGCAAAATTAGGGCATTTCCAGATAAACAGAAGTTTAGGGAATTTGCAAAAACCAAACCAAAACTGCAAGAAATACTAAAGGGAGTCCTCCAATTAGAAAATCAGTAACATCGGGTAACAACCCAAGACTAGAACTCAGGACAGAGCAACCAGATATCAACCCAGATAAGGAAGTCACAAAAATAAAGCAAAGCTAAAACACTGAAAATAGGGAAACAGATGTCAATATGTAAAAGATGACAACATTAAAACATAAAAGAGGGACTTAAAAAATGTAGGCATAGATTTTGCATATGGAGAGGAAGTCAAGGTGATATAAAGAAATAAAAGACAGGTATAAACTTAGAAAAATAGTGGTAAATATTAAGGTAACCACAAAGGAAACTAACTATCCAAAACAAAAACTAGAAAACTATAAAGACTCAGCAAACACAAAATCAACAACAATGAAAAAGATGAAAAGAAAATACATAAAGAAAAATGACTCAGCACAGAAAATTAAGTGGAACAAAGAAAC
>NW_004443967.1:15146282-15148273 GCF_000243295.1 Trichechus manatus latirostris | reverse complement strand
GAGGTGAGATGGGAAGGCAGAGAGGGTTAGGAGCTGGTTGAATGGACATGGGGAATCAGGGGTGGAAAGGAGGAGTGTGCTGTCACAGTAAGGCGAGAGCAATTAGGGTCACATAACAATGTATCTATAAATTTCTGTATGGGAGACTAACTTGAAAAGTAAACTTCATTTAAACTACAACAATAAAAACGAAAGAACATGACGTATACAAACCTGAAATAGCATTGTCAGGAGTGCTATTTTAAAACTGTAGCCCATAGGGCTAGCCTTCTTAGGGCTAAGGCTTATGGAGTCCTTCTTGTGAATTTTATTTTCATCAGAAATGCTTTCTTCTAAGCATGTAAAAAAAAAAAAATTGACCTTACCCAAGGTATATAAATGATGTATAATATTTTCCTTTCAGAAATGAAACAGTAAATTCACCACTTTACATGCGTAATCATTCAATGCTAGAAATGCTGTGATAAGCTTATTACTTCGACGCTTCCAAGATGAAATTCTATTTCCAGGATGGAAGTGCCATATTTTTATCCAAAACCTTTCCTCTTTCTGTGCCCCTGTAGGCATAGTTCTATCTCATGATTTGTATTCGGTCTGGCAGCGATTTTGAAACTTCATTAATAGGAACAAATTCAGGTTCTGCTGATTTCTTCACAGAAGGCTTTCCTGCCCTTCAGATGTCCGGCGACCTCATTCACATGAACACTTTAGCCAGAACAGAAGTCAACAGGCACTGATGAATCCAGTGAATAGGAGAGACCTACTGAGCTTGCGAATGTGTGGTGCCTTGGATTGGTCCAGTGTTCCGAGACCTAAGTCCTCCATTGTACACAGGAAGCTGAATGTAAGCCCTTCCACAAAACACTTCCACAAATGGGAGCCTGTTTACAAAATGTGCCCCCAAGCCAGCGGTCTCTCAGCCAGCCTCTGAGGTGCCACAGCAGCTTCAGTTACCCATGTTTCCCAGGCACACAGCCAGAGGAGAAAAGAGCCACAATGGCAGTCACAAAACAGGTCTCTCCAGTTCTACCCCTCACCAAGTCTAAAAAACCCTGTGATGTTTGCCATGTCCTCCCCTTCAGCCCCAGCTGCTGCGGACAAGCTCCTGCTGCTCTGCTGCCCTGCTCCCTACAGCTGGCCTGGCCCACTGCTCAGGCCAATTTGTCCACACCAAGGTCTCTTAGGTGGAGACTCAGACATCAGAGCGACCAAGCCCTGGGTCTTGATCCTCCATACAAAGCGATACAGCTGGGGTACAATGGGAGAGACACACTCCTGCCGAGCGCGAAGTCTTCTTCCTCCCCCAAGGACCACAATCCTTTAACTGTTTGGTCCTGTATTTACTTCACGGTGAGACAGAACACCGCTACGTCGGGGAAGAGCAGAGCAGGGCCAACCAGAGATGACAGCGTTCGCAGGCTACCTCCAACTCCAGGAGAGGTACTCTGGGAAATAAATTTATCTCCAAAACCCTAATTCTAGAGATGCCTTAGACTTCTTACAGATTGGCCAGGGTTGTAGCGAGGCAAACGAGCACCCAGGGGCAATCTTTAAATTATGCTCCCCACTCCCCCCAATTCCAGCCAGGGGCAATCTCTAATTTACATTCCCACCCCTAATTCCAGCCCAGGGACAATCTCTAAATTGCGCCCTGCCCTCCAATTTCAAGATGACTAGGCATCGATAATGGTGATGCATCAGCAGAAACGCCTTCCCCCCTCTTGCCCGGCTGCCTCAATAAGGTGCCTTTCATATTCGTGGTGCCTCAGGATGTCATTCATGCCTTGGCTGGCGCCCCCTTGGACTTGGGCCTGCAGCAAGTGCCCCCTTATGCCCCCCCCCCACCTCCCCACTACGCCGCTGAGATTGGCACCTTGGACAACTGCCCAGGTGGTTAGGCTTGACTTGGTGTCACCCCTTGCCGGGTGAGAGGTTACCGTCTCCCTCAGAATGAGTCATATCCTCAAGTCCCAGGATCTCTAGTGCAAACC
>NW_004443967.1:15140345-15145917 GCF_000243295.1 Trichechus manatus latirostris | reverse complement strand
CTTATTTGGTCAGCACATCCTTGGCGGGTGCCCACAACCTGCGAAGCCCCTCACTGAACACACTAATTTACAACCACGGCTTTATTCATTCTGGTTCAAACCCCTGCTGAGAACTGGCATTTCTTCCTCCGATAATACTGAATCAGAATCTACATTTTAACAAAATCACCTATTTCAGCAGAGGTTCAAACCGGAATGAACCAGTTCAAAGCCTTGCTTACAGTAAAGCCCCCCCCCGCCCCCTTTCCCACTATTTGCATCACTGCCTCCCCAAGTGTTTGTTTGCCTTGAGCTTATTCCAGAAAAAAAAAAAAAACCCATTGCCTTCCAGTTGATTCCTACTCATAGTAGGAATTCGGACTCATAGCAACCCTTTAGGTCAGAGAAGAACTGCCCCATAGGGTTTCCAAGGAGGGCCTGGTGGATTCGAACTGCCCACCTTTTGGTTAGCCGCCGAACTCAACCACTGTGACCAGGGTTTCCTCGGTTACATAAACTGAAATGAAAACTGAATTGTGCAAACTCATTTATTTTTCATCTGGGTCCAATAAACAGGCATGTTAACAGATTTTAAAGTAACATAAGTAGATATTACCTAGATAACCTTATAGACTTTATTTGACTCAGTCAACTTAATGTCTTTTCTGGCCAACACAGTTTCCTATGTGAATTTTCTTGCTACCTAGTCTTTATTTATTTTTTTTTTTAAGAAAAAATTTGAGACTTTTTTTGGTGTTGTTTTAAATTTTATTGTTAACTACAACTCTTGAGCATAAGATAAACACTTAAAATTTCGGAACAGTGGCCCAGAGATAAAATTATTTGCCCACGCTTGCATAGGAAGGAATGGGTGAAAACTAGAACACGATCCCCAATATTTTATTTTGTTTTCCCACCCAGTGTCCTCATTTCCCCTCCTGGTACCTGCCAAAATTTATATATACCGACTGCAAATTAAAACATTATTTTCTAAATCCAGAAAGTAAAAACTTTTAGGAGGAGCTCAAATGCCGTGCCTTGATTAGCACAGACAGCTAGATCAGTCTGTGGAAGGATCTGTCTAAGCAAAGCCTACAGGCGGTATTCTCGCCCCTGGCGGGGTGGCAGTCACAATGGTGGGCGCATTGACCTCTCCGGCTGCCTTTGATCGTTTTATTCAGAGCTCCTGCTTGCTGCATTAAAACAATTCACTTCTTTCATTGGCCAGTCTTTGTTCATCAGATTTCTTTTTTTTTCCACCTTTGTTTTCGTCAAGTACACAAGAGTGCATTTTGCCTTGTTTATGAGTCCGCTGACCGAGATTACATTTTACTTAACTGACCTTTGAAAGAGTTGTGTTATGGAAATTTCCCAGATTTAGGAGAGTATTGATTTTCCCCCTCTCATCCCTCCTCCTCCATGCAGTCAACTTTCCCTTGCTATGTTTCTTGTTATAGAAAAAAGCAAAGGCGATCTCTTTGGAGACGTTTGGAGAAGCTGGGCATTTCATTTCATAACGACGGGGTCAAGATGTCTGGACTTGCGACAATCCCTGTATGTCCTGTTCCGATTCTGTCGCGAATGGAGGAAATGTCGTTTTCTTTCTCTTCCTTGCTGTGCTGTTATTTGTCAGTCCGCTGAAGCTAGAAGGTGGTGCTGTTTAGCATGTAAATAAACCAACATTTTTTCCAGTAAATTAGCTCTGTCTAGCATTATATGCCAGGAACTCTCATCTACACAACGATGAATTCAATTTATGTATTATGCGCTCCTTTCCTGCCCTTTCACAGCGAGAAAGGTGATCACGCTGTAATTACATAACTCCTTTTTTTACTTTATTTTTTCCTGAGTGTGCGGCTAATTTTGCTAGTCTCCTGGTAGACAACATTTCCCATTGCTAAGATAAAATTCCTAAAGCAGCCTTTCGGAATTAATTTACTTCCTATAGTCCTGTGGTGTATAGATGATGTAAATGAAGGATGTGGCTTGCAGATCTGTTTAAAGGACGTGCTTCTACTTCTCTGTTCTGGCCAGATGAGTGGGCCCATGCTTTTGCATTTTTATTTGAACCCCACTGAAGTTGGTCATTAAATTTTGAATGCCACAGCACGCCTATACCATTCTTTCAAGGATCTGCTTCATTCATCCTTGTAATGATTGGCATTGGCTGTAACTTGATGCAATGTTACACTATTTTAATTCTTTCTCCGGCAATGTTATCTTTGATCACTTCCTATTCACTGGGAAAAACCCCCACACAATTGCAGTCCCACATTATGTTTCAGCGAAGATGCCAAGTATTCTCTGGAATATAGCTATTCAAGACACTTTCTCCACCCTCAGGCTGCTCATTAGAGTGACAGCGGTTTCTAACTTTAATGAATAAAATAGAGTGCAAATTCCACTCTTCTTTCAAAGAGACTCCTTGGTTTAAAAAAAAAAAAAAGTGTTTTCTACTGACTAGTCTTTATTTTCTTGTAAATGGTGTACACTCCTATGCTACCATGGCCACAACTCAGTATGCAAAGTATTTCCTTGACGCGTTTTTGTGTGTATGTCATTCAAGAGTTTATTTCATCAAAGGATTCCAGAGAAAGTGCTGTCTTCTCTCAGAAGCAAAACAAAACAAAAAATACACCATTGAATATGAACGGTGCGTTTAGATTATCATCTCTCCTGTGGGTAGAATAACTCCTATCACCTTTGGTTTTCACCTTCTTTTTACCAAACACTGATTAAATATGTTCTTTTAACCCAGCGACATTTGTGACATATCCAACACCTCATTGAAAAGTTTAGCAAGAAAGAACCAAGTAGGAGAGGATGACAGGGACTCGTGTTTAGGAAATGCTGCCTTCTTTAAAAATCTGGTAGCCTAGGAACTTAGCCAAACTTGAGAAGTTCCACGCGTAAAGGTGTCAATTATCTTTATCTTTTTTAGTATCAAAGGGAGTCTAAAAATTTCCATTTATTTCTTAGTAAAGCATAATCATATAGCAACACCCAAACAGATTATAGGTGGAATTTAAGATTTTAAGTCAAGTTGTGGGTGACTCACTTGCACCCCAGAGGTATCAAGTGGTAAAGGAGCAAACGGAATGAGCTTAGCTTCGTCTGCATCGTACTAGGTTTGAGACCTTCTTTCTGTGAACTCTAGCGATGGGCCAGTACCACGGCACCGGCCAGTTCACAGGTTCCTGGGGGAATTCGATGAGAGACAGGGCCCCAGGGACATTAGAATGTGTATTTCAACACTGACGGCATTACACAGGCTAACGACATCCAAACCAAATCCTTCCTCTCATCATCATTTATTTAGTAGCTGATATTTGTATGGCAGTGTCCATGCATCCTGAAAGATCCAAGAGAAATACATAATATGATCTGCACTCCTATGGATCTTTGAAAATAGATGGGCAAATGCATCTAATTTATTTGAAACAAGGAGAAACCAATAGAAAATAGTTAAAACTAAATGTTAACTTGTGCTCAAGTAGCATGGGACATATTTAAACTAAAAAGATATTGATCGTTTATCTGAAATTTAAATTTAACTGGGTGTCCTGTGCTTTATCTGGCAACTCTAGCCCTGGGGTGGTGCACCATCTACAGGAGCTGAGAATTATGGACCCACTACTGCCTCCTGCTGGCTGGCACTTTTTCCAAGGAATATAGTAACAGTGTACATGTTATGAAATATTCATATACAATTTTTAATTGACTCTTCACCACAACCCTGGGACTTGGGTATCATTAATCCTGTTTTTCAGGTGAAGAAAATGAGGCTCAAAGAGGTTATCTGAATTTCCAAATCAAACATCAAGGGAGATGCCCAACACAAGTTGCATGACTGCAAGCCCAGTGCTTTTTGACTATACCTCGTTCCACCGCTGGTGGGCTTTCTTCACCTCCAAAGCTTCCACTTGTTCAGTTTTTCTGCCAAGTTTCCCTACTGGAATGGCAACTTCCTGTCCAAAGCTATTTATTCACCACTCATTGTCTCTGGCTAATGCCACCATCAGCCTGCTCAGAAAGGGAAGGACTAGGGACAAGGTTGTGGCGGAGGCTAGCATGGTTTTCCCTGGGGCTTTTCTCCAAATCCCAGTTTTGCATGTTCCTTATGAATGAACAAACGCTCTGGCTGAAAACTTGAGTTGGCCCTTGACACTGAACTTCTTCAGCTGCTTTATCGAGTCAGTTGCCTTTGTTTTGCTCTCTAAATGTTTTTGTGCTGATAATGCAGACTATGGAGGTGAGAAAGAATCTTAACAATTTTTAAGTATTTCCTAATTTTAATTGTTTTTTTAATTGTATAATGAAAACTGTAAAAGTACTCAAACTATACATAAATGGAAGAAATAGAGATGTGTTGCATAATTCCACTTTTTTCCCAACTTTTCAGAAATAATCCTTTTAAGAGATTTGTATGTATTCTTCCAAGATCCTTTTCTATACCTATATGAGTATACATATTTTAATTGTTTTACAGAAATTGCACATTTTGTTATGCAACTTTCTTTTCGTTTAATTATATATCTTGGACACTTCCATGTTAATACACATAGATTTACCTTAGTCATTTTGATGGTTGTACAATGTTCCATTGTGTGGATAAAATTGATTTCGTCAGTGCTCAAGGAGTGTGCCTTGGGATTTTCTCTGATTTTTCTTATTACGAACAATGCTATAATTTTGGTGAGTGTTTCTAGAGACGTGGTTGAAGAAGTGGAAGGTCTAGGTCAAAGAATACATATTGTGATGCAAACAGTTAGCGTGCTTGGCTGCTAACTGAAAGGTTAGAGGGTCAAGTTCACCCAGAGATGCCCCGGAAGAAAGGCCTGGCAATCTACTTCTGAAAAATCAGCCATTGAAAACCCTGTGGAGAACAGTGCTACTCTAACACCCATGGGGTTGCCATGAGTCAGAAGCCACTAGACGGAGAATTGCTAGACCGCACTCCATAGGATTTTATCTATTCTCCCTTCCATCACTTCATTTTGCAAGTTTCTCTTGGGATTTCTTTTTTTTTTAACAAGGGAAGTTAATTTTTCTCCTATATGTGTGGGAAACATTTTCCCTAGCTTATCATTTATCTTTTGACTTTGTTTATGGTATCCTTTATTGTACGAAAGTGTTTAATTTTTATGGAGTCTAATTGTCCAGGTTTTGTGTGATATCTAGTTTTCTCGCCATGCTTAGAAAAGCCTTCCCATGCCAAGATTCTACAAGTCACTCCTGTCTTCTAGTGCTTTCATGGTTTCAGACTGTTACACTTAAATCTTTGAGCTTTGTTGTTGTGTGTTGCCGAGTCGATCCCGACTCATGACGACCATATATGACAGAGTAGAACTTCCCCATAGGATTTCCTAGGCTGTAATCTTTACAGGAGCAGATCATCAGGTCTTTTCTCTCGTGGAGCCGCTGGTGGATTCGAACGGCCAACCTTTAGGTTAGCAGCCAAGTACTTAACCATTGCGCCTACAATCTATTCCAGTATAAAGCGTGATAGAGATTCAACTTTGTGTTTTCCAAATGGCTGGTCATCTGAGTTATCTGTCATCTACCCACTGATTTGGAATGCCACCTTTGCCAC
>NW_004443967.1:15137644-15138909 GCF_000243295.1 Trichechus manatus latirostris | reverse complement strand
TCACTCACCAGTTTTTATTTTTAATATAGACCTTATGTTTTAGAACAGAAAAATTGAGAAAATAGTACAGAGAGTTCCTATATATCCCACACTCAGCTTCCTCTATTATCAACATCTTGTATTAGTGTGGTGCATTTGTTCCAATGAATGAACCAATATTAATACATTATTATTATCTAGAGTCCATCGTTTACTGAGATTCCCTTAGTTTTCCTCTAATGCGCTTTTTCTGTTCCGGTATCGCATCCAGGATATCACACCACGTTTAGCTGTCATGTCTCTTTAAGCTTCTCTTGGCTATGGCAGTTTCTCTGATTTTCCTTTTTCTTAATTAATTTATTTTTCTGGATGACTGACAGTTTTGAAGAGTACAATCAGACATATTGTAGGATGCCCCTCTATTGGAATTTCTCATGATAAGACTGGCGTTATGTGTTATTATTGGGAGGAAGACCACAGAGGTAAAGGACCATTTTCATCACATCTGGCCAATGGTACATACTATCCTCATGCTTTATGATTATTGATGTTGGCCTTGATCACCTGAATGAGGTAGTGTTTGTCAGGTTTTCCCATCCCAAAGTTCTTACATGACCCACTTTTGGTATTGATCTTGGTCTATTGAATTGAAAGACTTTTCCAGATGTCGGAGGCATACTGTGACACCCACCTCCAGGTCTCTTGTTTTCCAATCAGAGTTAGGGAGAAAATATTAAGTGAGACTGAGCCTCTTGGTGATGTAGCTTCATGAGCCAGCTAGGACATGGTCAGCTCTGATACAGGTATGTTGTCTTGATGGCTCAGATGCCACAACCAAAACATACCACTGAACCTTTTCAAAATGCCCCCTAGAGGGTGGTACCACTTGCCTTGAGAACTACTGACTTAGATATAACAGTCTTCCTTTAGGATACCTTTGGTGGGTACCTTGGCTAGCTCATTGGATACATAAATATGAGGTTAGTTAATATTTATAAAGAGTTCAGAACAATGCTTGGCATATTGTAAGCTCTGTATATGTGTTTATTATATAGATAAACAAATGCAGTCAGTGGCAATCAAAATATTTCCAAGTTTTTTTAAGTTAATGAGCAGATGATTATGAGGGCTTGAGCTCATGTAACCAGTTCACATTTTTAAATGGTATAAAACATAACATATAGTAGGTTACCACTTGTGTAAAAGGGGGGAAGAACATATCTATGTATTTGCTTCCATAAACAAGGACACATAAGAAGCTAGTAATGTTGTTTGCCTCTGGGTAG
>NW_004443967.1:15131666-15133810 GCF_000243295.1 Trichechus manatus latirostris | reverse complement strand
CCAGGACCAGGCAGTGTTTCCTTCTGTTGTACACGGGGTCGCTATGAGTCGGAACCAACTCGACGGCACCTAATAACATAATGATATTGTTCTGCACCAGAAAAGTTAGAGTTCTTTCATGTCAGAAGTCAGTTCCTATACAGCATGAGCATCGTCCTGTGTAGGAAAATTAATAAAGACAATAAATAAATGGCAATCCCATTGAGGGTTTTCTTGGCTGTAATCTTTACAGAAGCAGACCACAAGGTCTTCCTTCCATGGTACCACTGGGTGGGTTCCAACCACCAACCTTTCGGTTAGTAATCAAGTACAAACCATTTGTGCCACCCAAGGACCCTAACCCCTTGATGAATGGGCTGGGAGGGCAGCTAGCCAGAGGCAGAGGTGAGCGTCTGTCTTGTTAGATTTTCTGTGCTCATCATGTTGCCTCGGGAAAGCCACCTCCACATTTGTGGAACTGGAGGGTGTCTACCATATAGGACCAATGGAAATATCCAATGGGGTATCAATTGTCCAACTGTCTAAGATGCAGGAATACTCGCTGAATGCTAGTTTAATCTGAGGCTTTCCTTTTTATGGCATAAGAACTCACATGAGCAATACTACCAATACTGGAAGAGTTAAGCAATTATTATAAGAAGGCCACTCCAGTGCATTTATAGAACTGCATTTCTGCCATGAGTAATAGCAAAGAGTCTTTTATGCTATTAACCTGTGTAAATTTTAGATTTTTAAAAAATAGTGAGTTATATAGGTCACTGTGCTGTACCTTTAACTAATTGCAACGTTAGCTATCAAATCCTCATTGTTGGCTAATTTATCTTTAAAGCCTCAAGAATGCAGTTGGAGGTAATTACTACCTGTATGCCACAGTTCATTTATGGCCTCTGTGTCATAAATCTTCTTTCTATAACTGAAAACATTGAATGCAATTAATTCAAGAGGTCTGCCACGTCTGCTGATAGACTGTATAACCAAACTCAGCGCGCAAATTGCGTAAGTGGGTGTTGTATTTTATGATCGCGTCCTGGTCTTCTCGCATGAAACATGGTGTCTCCTAGTAACACCGGCTGGGGGTGGGGGTGGGGGGATGGGATGGGAATAGAAAAGAACTGTGCTCTTCTTTCTTTGTATTAATGAAGGTTTTATTAATTTTTTTTCTTCTCTCTTCAGCTGGGGCTAGAAACCTGAGATATCTTTGCAATGCATTTTTCTATTTCTCTGAACAGCTGAATTCTATAAACACACCTTGGTTGTATTTGATTTTGATTGCTTTCCTGCAAACATTTGGTATGATCGAATAATTTTTAGTTGTGTTTTCTTGCCATGCCTGTGCCAGTCTACTGGAGGTTGGTTTTTGCAGCATTGCCCGTCTTTGCTACAAGCTACTGTCTTTATCTTCTACTAGATTGTTCAAGGAGTATTTTATTGGCTGTCATTACAATTCAAAGTCACTCCGGGCACTGTCATGCCACCAGCCTGACTCTCGTCCCAGCGTGCCACTCCCAGCCCCTCTGCTCTTTAAAGTCTCGCCTCCTTCCCCAAGTGCCACATGGTTACTCTTCCAGCAGCTCTGCTCTTTGGCATCCTTGATGTTTCATTTTAGCTGAGTTGTTAAAGTTTCAATATGAGAGATAATGCCATTTAAGAGGAGAATGAACTCCTTGATGTCTGAGATGATTTAATTTGCACAGTGTGTTCCCAAGCTTAGACCGCCTCACGGCCCATCATGTCACCTCTTGTGTCTGGTCGTGTGGTGGCACTTCGGAAATTCTTTAGTGACAGGCGAGTGACACCGAGGGACCTAATCACTCTGTGCCTTCGTGTCCTCATCTGTCAAACTTGCTGCCGATGTCCTCTTGCAACACTTGGATTACAATCTTCCCATACAAGATGTCTTAATCCGGGGTCTTCATAGTAAAACCTGTCCGTCCGTTGAACATGGATGCAAGTGAACAGGTGGGCCTGGCTGGTCACCAGCCTACACTCTGCCAGGTAAACTCTGCAAAGCCCATGTAAACGAAGGATTCAGGCAGCATACCTGCCTTGGCATCAACCAAACCAGCTTTGCTGCCTTAACAACCTGGGCCACCTACTATGCGTTGACCACGGATCTGGCTGTTGCACATAAATAAGAAATAAAT
>NW_004443967.1:15089571-15130630 GCF_000243295.1 Trichechus manatus latirostris | reverse complement strand
CCAGATTAATTTCGTGTGCAATAGGATTTTTTGTAACCAAAATCAGCAGTTTCTTACAATTAATGGTCTTTAACTGGTAAAGTGCATGTGATTACAAGGGGAAATGATTCATTGGAGCAGTTTATTTTGTTATTTTCCTTTAAGGTACCACCAGTTACTATCAACTTGATCCTGACTCATGGCGCCCCCACGTGTGTCACAGTAGAACTGTGTTCCATAGAGTTTTCAGTGGATGATTTTTCAGAAGTAGATCGCCAGGCCTTTTTTCTGAGGCACCTCTGGGTGGGCTTGAACCTCTAACCTTCCAGTTAGCAGCCGAGCGCGTTAACCGTTGGCACCATCCAGGGATTCCTCCTTTAAGGCTGTTGTGTGCCGTGGAATCAATTCCGACTCACAGCATCGTTGAAGGTAATGGTTTTCAAATAGGAGTAATTTTGCTCCATTCCCTATACACAGGTGACATTTGGCGATGTCCAGAGAACTTTTTTATTGTCACAACTGGGGGAGTGGGTGCTATTGGCATTTGGTGGGCAGATACCAGGGATGCTGCTAAACGTCCTACAATGCACCAGAGAGCCCCCGACAACAAAGAATTACCCAGCCCCAAATGTCACTAGTGCCAAGGCCGAGAAACCCTGCTGTAAAATAACCCAACTGTGGCAGCATCACCCCACGTGACATGCAGGTGAAATTGCCAAAGCCAGACGAAGTCTGTGAAATCGGGGCGGGCTCTCTCCTGCTCTCTGATTATCTTCTTTGTCTATTTACGCATCATTTAGTTCCCTTGTGCTGCAAAGCTTTGTGTGTGTGTGTGTGTGTGTGTGTGTGTGGTTTTTTATTTTTATTTTTTATTTCTTATGGACTCAATACTTAATTATATGAGCTTTTCATTACCCATTCTAAAATCGTGACTTGGCTGTAATGTAGATTGTGTAACACATCTTTCTGCCGCTTCAGATTTGCAACTTAAACCTCCTAGGCTGCTTATCTGTCTTCCACCACCTACCTGCGTTTTATGCACGGCACTTGGCATTCTTGATGGTTCCTTTCATATTAATTTCAATGGTGCCCGGAGGGTACCTCTCACCATATAATAGGTTGCTTTGTGAACAATTCCATTCTGCCTAAACAGTGAGATACTCTGGAATGTGAAAAAAGATGCCCTCGGTGTGCCACTCATGTTTCTAGTGCACCACTATATCCTGCAATTGTATTGAAATTAAACCGAAGAGGAATTATTTGCTTCCCCTTTCACTTTAAAAGTGCCCCCACTGTGCCAGGTAATACTCTTGGCCTTATGACATGGCTGGCGCTTGAAAGTTACCAGTTGGACGTGGACGAATATTTATTTTGTACTTAAATTTGCAAATCATGAAGTATGCCGCGTCCTGAGATCATTATTTTCATCCTAATAGACTTCTGTTACCTTCAAGTTGTTCCAGCTTTTGACTGACCATTTGGAACAGGACAGTTGTTTGTACTCCTTTTGGCTGCAGTTTCCCTTCGTTCATTTGCAATTGTCCCTCGAGCATAGTTTGCTTTATGTGGTATCTAAAGAAGCTTGCCTTTCTGTCTTTTCAGAAATCTTTGTCCTGGTTGGAAAACTAAAAAGCGTTTCCAAAAATGTTGCTTTTTTATTTTATTTTGTTTTTTTAATGTAATGCCTTTAGTTGGCAGGGAAAGTGGGACATTTCAGATTTTCAAAGATACTGGATTTGAGCTGTTCAGTTGAAAAATCAAGCCTGTTATAGCACAAGACCAAGTTGGCTATCAGTGGATGAAGAAACTATCTGTTTAATACAAAAGAATGTAGTAAAGAAGGAACAGAAAGGCCAAAAAGTCATGGGTCATAGAAAACAAATAGAAAAATGGCAGAGGTAAAACAAATCACATCAATAATTATAATAAATGTAAATGGATTGAACACTCCAATCAAAAGGCAGATATTATCTGATTGGATTTTTAAAAATGTTTAACTCTATGTGTCTTTCTGTTCTTTGAAAGAACCCTTCAAGAGAGTGAAGAGATGAGCTAAAGATTTGGAGAAAATATTTGGAAGTCACATATCTAATAATGGATTCTCAATACTCCACAACAAAAAAAAACCAGACAACCCAATAAAATAAAGGACAAAAGATTTGAACAGATACTTCACTAAAGTAGATATATGGATGGCAAACAAGCATATTAATAGATTTCAACACATAGAAACGAAAACTACACCCCTATTGTTGTTGTTGTGTGCCACTGAGTCGGTTTCAACTCATGGCAACCTTATAGGACAGAGTGGAACTGCCCACATCGGGTTTCCTAGGCTGTAAGCCTTTAAGGGAACAGATTGCCACATCTTTTTTCCTGTGGAGCCACAGGTGGGTTCAAACCACTGACTTTCAGTTAGCAGCTGAGTGTGTAACCACTTTACCACCAAGGCTCTGTACACACCTATTAGAATGGCTAAAATTAATAAGGTTGACCATAAGAAGTGTTGCAGAGGATGAGAAACAACTGGGACTCTCACTGCTGGTGGACACTTAACATGGTACAACCAGTTTGGAAAACAGTTTAGCAGTTTCTTAAAAAGTTACACACATACCTGCCACATGAATCAGCCAATCCAGCACTATGTATTTGTCCAAGAGAAACTAAAGCTTAAATCCACATAAAGACTTGTACACAAATGTTCACAGCAGCTGTATTTGTAACAGGTAAAAACTGAAAACAACACAAATGTTTATCAATAAGTGAATGGACAATACGTTGTATATATCCTCACAATGGAATACTACTGTAGAAACGGTGTGGGGGTGGTGTCTGACCTCCTTCAACTCCACAAGTGGGAAGGAGAATCAAGAGCAACAGCCCAAGACTGACTCCCATGAGGTGGAGGCCAGACGAGCCTCCTCTCTGCGCCATCTTTACTAATTCTGACACCAACCTAATTCTGACACCAACTGTCCCTCCCACAGCACTCTCTACTGGGTTCGATAATTCATTGTAATGGCCACATAGAACTCACAGACCATACTCACAATTACGGGGTTTATTAGCGAAGTAACAGTTACAGTTCAGGCTCAGGAACACTCAGGATGCAGTTCTTCCATCAGGATAGCCTCTTCCCAGCTGTGCTCTCAGGCGTGCCTCTCCCTGGCCCTCAGTCTCTGCCCAAAGGCACTCAGCTTTCTCGCTCCATGGGCTGGGAAGCCCACGGCGCCATCTCTGGCTGGTCTCTCCTTCCTTGGTGGTTGTGGACTCTTCTCCTCTGCTCTGGAATTGGCTCTTTTAAGGCAAAACTGACCAATCCCCTTGGTGGGCCACAATTACCCTATCACTCGGCTCTCCCCAATCACCTGGGTGGGAGTTTCAAGACCATGGCTAGAAAGGCCACACATGAAAGTAATTAATCGTACCACAACTACTCAGAAATACAATGAATATAAATTTTTGATGCATGCTAGATACATGAAAGAATCTTAAAATAATTATACTGAGTTAAAGAAGCCAGACAAAAGAGCACGCATAGTATGATTCCGTTTATATAAAATTCTGTAAAATGCACACTAATCTACAGCAGTTGCCTAACAAGGGGGGAAGAGGTAGACAGGAAGGATAGAGGGATTACAAAGGGTCACAAGAACAATTAGGGGGTGATGGATATGTTTATTATCTTAATTGTGATGACGATTTCACAGCTGTGTATAGTCATCAAACCTTATCCAATGGTACACTTCAAAAGTGCATTTTATTGTATGTCACTTATAAATAAAGTTTTTCAAACCTTAAAGTTTTTTTTTACAGGATACTAATCTAAGAATTACACTACCTCCGGCTTACCTACGCTCATCGCCTCATCAGAACAAGTAACCTAAAGCTACCTAGAAAACCAGTTGCTATTGACTGGATTCAGACTCATGTCAACCCCATGTGTGTCAGAGAACTGTCCTCCATAGGGTTTTCAATGGTTGAGTTTTCTGAAGTAGATTATCAGGTCTTTCTTCTGAGGTACCTCTGGGTGGTCTTGAAATTCCAACCTTTGGCTAGCAACTGAGCACATTAACTGCTTGCACCACCCAGGTAGCTACCCGGTAAATGTTCCTTGAATGTATGAATGAGTGAATGAGCTCAATTACCAACCTACCAGATGTTCTAATATAAATTACTCAATATTTTCATTTCCGTCTGAAAAACAGGAAGGTACAATTTTTTTTTTCCTTTAGGGGCAATTTTCCTGCACTGGCGGAAATTGATCCCAATTTTAGAACACCTTTAAAATATGTAGCACTAAGTAGCTTTTAAATTTACAGCTGTAAAATTTGCAGCAAACAAGGAGTGGGTGCCATACTCAATAATTAAAGCTATTCATCTTGCTCTATGAAGGTATCCAAGAATTGCCAAAGCTGTCTTTGCGTCCATACTTATTTCTTAAAATCAATAAATTGATACCTTTTAGACTAAGATTCACATAAAATTAATCCAGATGATTTGTGCTTTTATAATATTACTGTAGTTACCTATTAGAATTTAAGGGACTCTCCTAGATATTCTCATAAAGATGACTGAATACGATAGTTATAAGAGCTAGAATTATAGGACAAATAATAACTATTAAGCCCAAGAAATATTTATAAGCCACCTTCATTGTGGCTCTTTCCTACTGGATTCTGCTATGTATTGTGTTGTCATTTGTTCGGCTTCTTCCAGAGAAGAAGAGTAATGGACGATTGTGTCCCAGGGTGATGTATGAAGCGGCTGTTAAACAATCAATAGCATTTCACGTTCTCAACCAGTTCCTTAGCCTAGTCGGTTTTGTAAAGCCTCGCTTTCACATCACAAAAGCAGCATTCTCCTTGAGAAAAGATTCAGATCAGAATTAAATTGCACTGGAATTTTTACTTGCTGAAGCCCTCCGGTTTCCTCACTGGTATAGAAAACAGATGTAGATAAGAAATACCTTGCAAAGTTCTTTAGAGGATAAAAAAAATCCGTTGCTGTCGAGTCGATTCCAACTCATAGCAACCCTATAGGACAGAGTAGAACTGCCCCATAGGATTTCCAAGGAGCGGCTGGTGGATTTGAACAGCTGACCTTTTGGGTAGCAGTCAAGCTCTTAACCAGGGCACCACCAGAGGATAAAAGTAATTATTTTTTTAAAAAGTACCAGCACAGTGCTTAACACAAAGTCCACAGTCAATACATGTCAGATGCTTACAGAGTTTCACAGACTTCCACTTGCATTCAAAGTAGCTGAGCATCACTCACCAGCTGTAATCTTGGATAAGCTAAGCCTCGGTTTCTGCATTTGCAAAACAGGAATAATAGTCTTATTTTAAGGATCAAAGTCAAAATTAGATAATATTGAAGGATTTTGTCAAAGGTAGAATATATAAATATAAGAAAGCTATTATCTTTCAAAACTTGGCCAAGTATGGTATTTGTTGGTGATAGACGATTTCGGCTCCATGTGACAGTAGAACTGCTGCGTAGGGTTTTCTTGGTTGTGATCTTTATGGAAGCAGAATGCCTGGTATTTCTCCTGCTGAGCAGCTGGGTGGGTTCCAACTGCCCGTCTTTCAGTTATCCATCTAGCACTTCACCGCTGTGCCCCCCGAGCTCCTTATGAGCTGAATGGACAGACCAAAATACAGATTTTCACCGCATTGTATGAATCACTTACCTTGGGTCTGTGTCTGTACTAGGTACTGAGGATCCAGTGGTGGAAAAAACAGATGAAGACTTGATCAGGAAAAAGCAAGTCTGGGCCCCAGGCAGTGAAGGCTGGCAGGGGACCAGCCAGATCCATGCCTGGGTTTTGTTGGTTCAAGTCCTCAGTCCATTCAGTTCTTCCCATTGATATTCCATCCCACTACCCTAACGTACCTAGTACACATAGTCCCTGAGTGGTACAAATGGCTAATAAGCTCAACTGCCAACTGAAAGGTTGGAAGTTGGAGTTCATCCAGAGGTGCCTCAGAATAAAGGCCTGGTGATCTACTTCTGAATACTCAGCTGTTGAAACCCTATGGAGCATAGTTCTACTCTGACACACATGGGGTCGCCATGAATCAGAATGAACTCAATAGCAACCGATTTGGTTATACATACATACATATAGCACTTGTCATCCATATCTAAGTAATGGTTATAAATATTAATTTATAAATCATATAGAACAAATTAAAATGATGTATTTTCACACACATTTCCACACTGTTTTTTTCCTCTGTCCTTTATTGCTAGTGTCAGATTTTAATGCCATCCAGGCAGTGAAAATGGCATCTGAGATTTCTGTTTTGGGGAATTTGCTGAGATCTGATTTTCAATATAATTTGTGTTTCGTTTTTGTGAATGTTCCACGGATGTTTGAAGAGAATGTACTTTCTCTGTTTGGGTTTAGAAAATTCTATACAGCTATTAGAGCAAGCTTATATATTGTGCTAGTCCCGTCTCCCATGGCCTCACTCATACTTCTGTCTACTTGATCTGTTGATTTCTGAGAAGTGTCTCCTGCGGCCATGGCTTCCTCCACTCCTGTTTTTCCATAAATTCTATCCTGTCTTTCTTTTTTCCAGGAACCCCCTAACATTCTTTTTCTTCCCAATGCTATGGAGTTTTTTTTTTTTTTTTTTTTTTTTTTTTTAAATTTTTTCCTATGTCTGGAGTTCCGGGGCAAGAGATAAAAAAAGATTAAAAAAAAAAAAAAACAGTTGCCATCAAGTCCATTCCGATTCATGTGACCCCACTTTTGCAAAGTAGAACTGCCCCATAGGATTTTCAAGGCTGTGACCTTTCGGAAGCAGATGGCCAGGCCTTTCTTTCGACGTGCCTCTGGGTGGGTGGGAACCGCCACCTTTTCAGTTCATAGTCGAGCAGGTAACTGTTGCACCACCCAGTTAGCCTCACTCTTTTATTATTATTGTACGTGTCCAAGCTGAATGGTGAGAGGGGGCCCGCACGGGAATTTCTGGGGTGCTACATCCCCTACGCGCCTTCTGGGGGTGCAGGGTGAAATGTAGACGGCAGACGTAAGGAAACGGGACGTCTCTGATCCTAATTAAGTCTGTGTCTACCAGCTGTGTCACCTTGGCAAGGCGTTTCATCTTTGCTCAATTTCCTGATCTGTAAAATGGGGGTAATAATAAAAAACCAAAATCAAACCCATTGCAGTTGAGTCCAACTCATGGTGACCCCCATGGGTTTCTGACTCATGGCAACCCCAACTGTTTCCAAATCATGGCGACCCTACATATTTCCTTATGGTGACCCCACACACTTCCTACTCATGGTGACCCTGTGTGTTTCAGAGGAGAACTACGTTCCATAGAGTTTTCAATGGCTGTAATCTTACAGAAGCAGATCACCAGCCCTTGCTTCCGAGGCACAGCTAGGTAGATTTGAACTGCCAACCTTTCAGTTAATAGACAAGGACAAACCTTTTGTGCCGCCCAAGAACCTATTGCAGAAAGAGCCTTATAGGGTTGTTGTAGGATTATATGAAATAATACGTATGTATAAAACACTGAAGACAGACCCGCTATAGTGTAATCCCTCAGCAAATGTTAGACAGAGGTGGTTGGGGACGATGAAGCGTTTCGCTAAGCGCATGCTGCCTCAGAGACTGCAAGAAGGAGGAGCAGGCGAGCTTCAACATCTCTTTATCTTCGCCTAGCTCAGCGCTGGATACTATCAGGCACTTAATAGATACGTTTGTTGATTAGGCTGAGTAGGAATATGGTTCTTACACTTGAGGAATTTTCACTCTAATTGAGCAAAGAGAACAAACAAAAACCCAAATTCCCAAGAACACAAATTAGATTTACATAAACAGGCACAAATATGTCTCACCAATCGCAAGCTGAAGAGTTGCTAGAATAATGAGACTCACCGAGACTAAAGCGGGCTTACTCCACAAAGTCACATCCCTTGTAGAATTCGTTTTAGGCTCTTTTCGAGTGTAAAGAGGAAAGAAGACCTGAACAAAGACTGTGATTTAATACGTATGTTTATAAAAACTTTCTTTGATGAGTGTGAGAAAAACAGTGGTTTGTAACTATACTAAAAAGATGCAAATAAATGTAGTAGAACCGATTCATCACGGACTGGTACCCACCGAAGACAGCCTGCAGGCTTGCTTTGTGTAGCCAGCATTGCTTAATTTTTGTTTTCTTACTGTCCTGTACCAAGCGGCTTCTCACATTCCTACCGCCTGCCTGGAGATTTGGGGACTCTTCAGAATATTCCAGGGATACCTCCACTGTCTTCAGAACTTGAAGAACTAGTCTGCTCAGTCTAACTTATCTCACTTTTATGATAGATCTGATTTTTTTTTTTTAACTAAAGATCTTTCAAATCAAGTGTGATGAATAACAAGGATGATAAAGATGGATAATTCATTCCATTTTGGGTTCTAAAGGAAATGTGAATACAAGGTGATAATAAGAGCTATTGCTTATCTGGTGCTCACTGTGAGTCAGAATCGGCTCAAGAGCAACCAACAACAAGAACACAATATGCCAGGCCCACACACATACGTGTGTGTGTATTTGTGTGTGTATGTGTGTCAAAGGGCTCCAACTGCCATATAGATAACAAATAAACAAACAGAAACTAAACGTTTTGCCATCAAATTGCTTGATTCTGACTCATGGCAACCCCATGTGTTACAGAGGAGAACTGCTCCATGGGCTTTTCTTAGCTGTAATCTTTACAAAAGCAGATTGCCAGGCCTTTCTTTTGAGATGCCTCTAGGTAGGTTCAGACCACCAGCCTTTAGGTTAGTAATCAAGCACACACCGTCCGTATCACCCAGGGGCCTATACATATATATATATAATTAAGAGATAGATTTTATTTTAATTAAACTAATTCATTTAAATTAGGTTATTTAAATGAACTAACCCTTAACCAACCCTGAAAAAAGGGTTCTGTGAGGTAAGTATGTTATTATCGCCGTTTCACCAATGAAGAAATTGAAGTGAGTGGTAGACAGTGACTGGAACCCGGGTAGCACGGCCCCGGACTCGACGCTGTCACGCGGCGTGCCACGTTGCCGTTTCTGAGTAACTGCACGGGCTTTCCTGTAGGGCACGTAACCTAACTCAGCATCACGTTCTGTGAAACCAATAAAATGACTGCTTGTCTTAGATTCATGGAAACTTGAGATGCAAATTTCAAAGGACATTTAATTGCATCACTGCTTTTCAAGATTCTTGAGTTTGGTTTCCTTTTGAAAAATGTTTGGCTTTTCTCCCGTTTCTTTATTTAAAAGAGGCAAGTAACATCTGCCCGCTCCCTCTCTTCTGAAGATGCGAGGAATGATTACGCGTTGTGTGCTTGGTTTGAAGAGAGCCGTGCGAGAGGACGATGCTCATTGATTGTGGATCGGCCTTTCTTGCACGCTTCATGCTCCGCCTGAGCCTGTAGTCTTGACTCCGTTCACTGATGCTGTTGTAACAAACACAGCGGAATTTGTGCCCTTTGATCATTGCCTGTAGTGATCAGATAAAGTTCTTTCCTGAAATATTTCTCAAGGGGCACTTGTCAGAGACAGGGAAGCAAACCAGATTGGTTGGGGACTCGCTTGCTCACCTCCTAGTCTGAGCTGGGAGCCAGGTTAAAGGAAGCCAATCGCCGCTGGGGCAGGGGTAGTTAAAGATAACAGCCACGCCACCCGGAAGAAAGTGTCTGAGGGGGCAGCCAACCCAGCTCAAATTCTAGGAGCTTTGGGTGTTCAGCCAGGATGATGGGACCCACCAGAGACAGATCAGAAGCCAGGATGGCAGTGGTCATTGTTTTAGAAAGTCTGACCCTGAGCCACAGGGTGGTGTCAGGACAGGATGTAGGCCCAGTGGAAGGAGTCTGGCAAGAGTAGATGGGACGAGCAGGCTGGAGTTCTACCCCATAGTGAGGGACCGGGCAACTGAGACAGCATCCAGCTGTAACCAAGTGGGGGAATCTGAGCCAGAAGGCTGGTCAGAGAGCCCTGGGCCAACTAAAGCAAAAAGAGTCGTGTCTCAGGGGCTGTATGAATCCAGGGTCCATCTCAGAGGAAAAGGGCTCGAGAACTGGATGGCCATAAAGGACATTTAGCACCGTTGGGGTCACTGGAGACAAGGAGCCCAAGATCAGGTTCCACATGTCAGTCAGGTAGGGGACAGATATACAGCTGCCTCTGAGGGGGCTGGTTTGGAAAGTGGGGGGAGGGGGGTGCTGTCACATTGCACAACTCTAGGGGCCCCCTGCTCATTGTTGTCTGTGTGGATTTTGTCCCTCTGACCCCCAGTTGTTCAGGGGACAGCCTGCCAGCCTTTACATGGTATTCCTGGGCCTCGGCTTTTATTGGGGGAAGCCATCTGCAGACCTAACTGCCAGGAGGGGGCAGTGGTGGTCCAATGGTAGAATTCTCACCTCGAATGCGGGAGACCCAGGTTCAATCCCCAGTCAATCCACCTCAAGTGCAGCCACCACCGTCTGCAAGTGGAAGCTTGCGTGTTGCTATGATGCTGAACAGGTTTCAGCAGAGCTTGCAGACTAAGACTAGTGAGAAAGTCCTGGCAATCTCCTTCCAAAAATCAGCCCGTGAACATCCTATGGATCACAGTGGTACCATAACCAATCATGGGGGTGGCGCAGGACTGGGCGGCGTTTTATTCCGTTGTGCATGGGGTCACCATGAGTCAGGGGCTGACCGGGTGGCAGCTAACAACAATAATAGCTGCCCAGGAACTGGGGAAGCAAGCAAGGAACCAGCAACATCCATTCATCCACAAGCACTGCTTAGTTCTAATGTGCCAGATGCCATATTTGCTTATCTTTCAGTTTGTCTTATCTGGCCAGAAAGTAAAGAAGAAGGAACTATGCAATGAGGAAGAACAGTGACTATCTAGCACTGGGAAAGGAGGTGTAAAAAGATGCTGTGGCTAGCCAATCCGATTTTCCTGCAGACTGAACTAGCAGATGTGTGTGTCTGCTTCCTGCTGCACGATTTTTTGTTACACTGATTTCTGATACCCAGTTATAACACTCTGTCTCTCAAACCAACGTAACAAAGGAAAAAGGATGTTTCCTTTCTTGGTTCCATTTATTCTGTAGTTAAGTTTTTGCCTTTATTTTAAAAAGTAAGTCCTTTAATACGAGCGGTCATGGAAATTTCACTATTGTGTAATTGCATCTTATCTAATCCCCGAACTTCATCCAAAAACAACTCCTGGGTAGCAAAGAACTGTCACATTCAATTGTGTTTCTTCGTGGCAACCACCACTGGGGGGAAAAAGCAATTTCATTTGCTTCATTTTCATACAGAGTAGAAGTCCAATTGCGCTTTTGTAATTAAATTCCCTCACATCAAGAGAGAAGAGTATGGCGGTGAAATGTGCATTGAACACAAATGGAAAAGTTAATTCAAAATAAGAAGCAATGATTATCTTCTGTTTATTAATACGATAAATATTTAATTAAAAAGATCCTGTTTTTCATCTTTCTATTAAAACATGGCAGTGTAAAGGCATTTTTGGGCATAAAAACACATTAAGGTTGATAACACATTAACACATTAATAACTCATTACGGGCTTGAGTTACTGATTAGAGTAAGTACTCCCGACTTCTAAACAAAGTGCCTCTTTCTACCGTAACTTCACAGGCATATGGTGGGAGTTTGAGTGACAAAAATCTCCTCAAAGCCCCCTTTTGCCCATGTTAGGATCAGGCCCTATCTGCATGTCACAGTCCTAAGATTCAGACTTCAAAGGTGGCGGCTGGGAATCTTAGTGCACCGTGATGTCAGATCTCATCAGCTTGAACTTGAATTTTTAAAACATTCAAGGTTTTGGCAGAATCTCTTTGCCCACTGTACCCACGCCCCAAGTCTTCCTCCTCTTGCCCCGATCAGCCGTCAGCCCAGAGATTCTCTTCCCGGGAACCTGACTAACTCATCGGAGTCAGGGAAGGGAAAGCCCAGTGCCAGGTTTTCCCAATTCCCAATTACTGCCACCATGGCAAGAGACAGAGCTCCCCTCCTTTCTCGAGCCCCCCAAACCTTTTGTTCCTCTTTCTCAGGAGCCTTTTTCTTCCCCCTCTATTTGGAAAACACCATGGCCTAGCGGAAAGAACTTGGGCTTTGAAGTCCTATAAACTCTGTGCACATCCTGTTTCCTCCTCGGGTGATTGTCAAACATCAAATAGCCTCAGTGGCATAGGTGTCGTCCATCAGAACTGGACTCGGGCCATAACGGACCGGAACCGGACTCGGGCCCTAACCGACAGGAACCCGACTCGGGCCCTAACCGACAGGAACCCGACTCGGGCCCTAACCGACAGGAATCTGACTCGGGCCCTAACCGACAGGAACCCGACTCGGGCCCTAACCAACCAGTGCAGTTGGGCCGGTGCCAGCTCTGTCTCTCCTGTTGCCTGTGTGGATCTGGGCAAGTATCTCAATCACCACCAGCCCGAGTTTTCTCACCTGTGAAATGGGGATGACATTAAGGGCCTGAGTTACTTATTTAAAAAAAAAAAAAGCAAAACCCTAACTAAAGAATAAACAGAACGATGAAAGCAAACGTCCTTTATCCCTTGTTACATCTCAGCATGATGGAGAGGTTTCTGTAAAACAGGGCATAGAAACAGCTAGGTCGGAGCCGAAACTCAGTGCTTACGAGCACCTTTTCTTTCCTCCTTTTCAGGGCACTGAGTGTGTATTTTATTCTCTCCATGTTGTTGTCATTTAGGTTATAATTTAGGTTTCTGTTGAACTGATTTGTTGTTAAACAAGTATCTTTTGAGTATATCCTGTATGCCAGCCCAGAATCAGAGCAAGACATTTAAGAGTTTGTCTGCATTGAGCATTGTGCTCTTTTAAAGAATTGTCTAGGCGAGACCAAATTGACAATGGCAACTCAAAAGGTTAGATGGGACGCTTAGGGGACAGTGAGTTTAAATAATGGCCATAGAATAATTTGGAAAAAGGTAGTGAGAACAGTAGTACAACTTGAAGAATGTAACCGATGTTACCGAATTGTACATGCAAAAGTTGTCGAAATGGTGTATCTTTGGTTATGTACACTTTCACCAAAATGGAAGAATTAAAAAAAAAAAAAGTGTTAAGCCCCGAAAGATGAGAGCACCTCTCCACAAAACACAATGAAACATAAACCACACAATATATGCAAGGAGTCCAAGAAAGCTCTAATTGTTCACACGATGACCACTTGGACGTTTTTTAAAAAATATATCACAAATATAATTCTTAAAAAAAAAAAAAAGTTTTCCCCTTTGCTTGCTGGTCTTGCTTTGCTGATACTTGTACCCCTTCCTGGTGGAGGTGACTGTCTGTCTCCTCTCACGTGAGTTGGAGCCCTGTTCCACGCCCTCCAAACAATGGCCACACATGTCCCTAAATAACTGCAGTCATTGTTTCAAGTCTGTGTCTCAGGCTAGACACACGTGCCCCGTGCAGACAGAGACGGCCCATCCTGCTCTGCACTGTGCCCCAGGGCCTGGCAGGGCTGGCACACAGCGGAAACTCAGTTGGCATTTGTTGCAGGCGAATGCTCTCCCGATGGTGTGTGGGCTCACCGCCCCACTGGGGCATGGGCCCCTTAAGAAGAAGGACTCTGTGCTTCCCCTCCACGTCTCAAAATCAGCTCGGGGCTTGTTACATAGCAGGTTCTCCACTTCCTGGTGTCTCAGTAACTAGTGCTGCCATGACAGAAATACCACAAATGGGTGGCTTCAACAAACAGAAATTTATTTTCTCAGTCTAGGAGGCTAGAAGTCTGAATGAAGGGCCTCGGCTTCAGGGGAAGGCCTTCTCTCTCTGTCAGTTCTAGGGGCAGGGTCCTCGTCTTTTTGAGCTTCTACTCCTGGGCGATCTTCATGTGGCTTGGCATCTCTCTTCCCCCATCTCCGCCTGCCCTATTGCTTTTTAAATCTCTTTTATAAATCAAAAAAGATTCACTTAATCATGGAACCTCCATAGACACATCCAAACTCCCTGAGGGACCGAAATACTGGGCAGAGGGCTGTGGGGACTATGGTCTCGGGGAATAGCTAGCTTAATTGGCATAACACAGTTTATAAAGACAGTGTTCTACATTCTACCTTGGTGAGTGGCATCTGGGGTCTTAAAAGCCTATGAGCAGCCATCTAAGATACTCCACTGGTCTCACCCCTTCGGGAGCAAGGGCGAAAGAAGTAAACAAGATACAAGGGAAAGATTAGTCCAAAGGACTAACGGACCAGAACTACCATGGCCTCCACCAGACTGAGTCCAGTACAACTAGATGGTGCCCGGCTACCACCACTGACTGCTCTGAACGGAGATCACAACAGAGGGTCCCAGACAGAGCTGGAGAAAAATGTAGAACAAAATTCTAATTCACAAAAAAGACCATACTTACTAGCCCGACAGAGACTGGAGAAACCCCAAGAGTATGGCCCCCGGACACCCTTTCAGCTCAGTAATGAAGCCACTCCTGAGGTTCACCGTTCACCCAAAGATTAGACAGCCCCACAAAACTAAACGAGACTAATGGGGCACGACAGTCCAGGGACAAGGACTGGAAGGCAGGAGGGGACAGGAAAGCTGGTAATAGGAAACCCAAGGTTGAGAAGAGACAGTGTTGACATGTCATGGGGTTGTTAACCACTGTCATAAAACAATATGTGTACTAACTGTTTAATGAGAAACTATCTGTTCTGTAAACCTTCATCTAAAGTACAATTAAAAAAAAAAAAAGATTGACCTAAGACTCACCCTCCACTAACTACACTAACACTGTCTCATTAACATAACAAAGACAACCCATTCCCAAATGGGATTATACAGGTATAAGGGTTTGGATTTACAACACATATTTTGGAGAGACACAATTCAATCCATAACACCTAGGAAATGCATGAATGGATGGAAGGCTGGATGGATGAATGGATGGATGGATGGATAGATGCCTTCCCCTTTTCGTTGCATAGCAAGTCATTTTAGAACCATAAAAAGGAAGAAAAAAATTAAAAAAAAAAACAACCTGTGTCCTTTTAGTCAACTTGAATAGAAAGGTTTGACCTCTCCAATACTTAATAGCTTTGAGTCTCGGTAGGCCTGTGAAAATTTGGGAAGGTACAAATTTTGAGTCTTCATCCCAGTTCAAATCACTGTGCTCCATGCAAAATGGAATTTGTACTTCTTGATCAGTACGTGGCCTGAGGCTCTAAAGAGAAAAACACGACATTTCCCACTGAACATGCTTTAACTCTTCATCTGAGTGAACCCCTCCTCTCCTCTCTGAAGGAAGCCTTTGAAAAGAAGTCACTGAAATGACTGACCTAGCCAATAAACAAAGCCACCTAGATTTAACCTTCATTACCAGGCCATGGGAAACCCTGGTGGTGTAGTCGTCAGGAGTTTGGCTGCTAACCAAAAGGTCGGCGGTTCAAATCCACCAGCTGCTCCTTGGAAACCCTATGGGGCAGTTCAACTCTGTCCTGTAGCATGGCTGTGAATAGGAATAGACTCGATGGCAATGGGTTACCAGGCCTGCCCCATTGTCTGGGAAGCCTCAGGACATGAAAGCCTCTCCAGCTGTGAGCCCTCCAGCGAGCAACACCTTAGCTGGAAAATTATGCTCTCTGCCACCTATCTCCAGCATCAAAACACAACATCCAGGACATCTTGAACAGGTAAATTACTGGAGAACTTGAATATGTTCTTTAACAAATATTTCTGGAGAGAAGCTGAT
The DNA here is from genome assembly GCF_000243295.1 of Trichechus manatus latirostris. Taxonomy (NCBI): domain Eukaryota; kingdom Metazoa; phylum Chordata; class Mammalia; order Sirenia; family Trichechidae; genus Trichechus; species Trichechus manatus. The sequence goes on along the minus strand of NW_004443967.1, from coordinate 15,114,903 downwards.
AGCTTCAAACTGGTGCGCTTCCAAGTGGCACTGTCAGATGTTTCAACAGGAAATGGGAGGAAGATCGACGCCAGCCCCAGGGTCTGAGGATCCGCCATAGCAAGCATGAGGAGCACCTGGACAGTTAGGAGATGACACCAAGGTGACACACACCTGAAGCCCTGCGGGCACGGAAAATAGCTCTTCAGTAGATTTGCCGTTTAGGTTTTTCTGAGAGTTTGCAGGGGCTCAGCTTTCCCCAGTCTGAGAACTTAATATTGCTGATGGTCGGAAGCTATAAGAAAGTGATGGAGTAAGCTTCTCAAAAAGTGACTCTTCAGTTCCGTAGCTGCTTCTCTCTGATTTCCTTGGGCTGTTTGAACAGCTTGGGGCTTGCAGTTAAAAATCCCCCAGGAAGAGAAGACATAACAAAAGAACAGAGTTTTCACACCATTCTTGGAAAAACGCAAACCTTGTTTCTGGTTGTACTTGCTGCCTGTCTCAATGAGGTGGAAAAACCTGGAACTACTTATCACTGCTCATCAACAAAAACTCCTTCATTTATTCCCGTTTGGGTTTAATTAGCGTCTTCAACCAAAAGAAAGGGATCAGGTTTAAAACAAGGACAACATAGACCATGCTTTGGACTAAACTGTGTCCCCCAAAGGGATATGTTGAAGTCCTAACCCCTTTGCCAGTGACTGTGATCCTGTTTGGGGAAATAGGGTTTTCTTTGCAGATGTTATCAGTTAACAAAGTCATACCAGAGTAGGGTGGGTCTTAATCCTAATCCCTTCTGAGTGGCATCTTATAAACGAGAAGGACTGAAATGGAGGCGGAGTCACACACAGGGAGAAGACAGCAAGTAAGGCTCTGTCTACAAGTCAAGAAACATCCGAAAATGCCCAGGCCTACCGGAAGCTGAAAGAGACAAAGAAGGAGCTTCCTCTAGAGCCAGCAGAGAAAGACAGAGAGAGAATAGCCTGGCTAATACCCTGAGTGTGGCCTTCTAGCCTCCAGAGCTGTGAGAAAATAAATTTTTGTTCTTTAAAGTCACCCGCTTTGTGGTATTTCATTGGCAGCCCCAGGAAACTATGGCCAGTCATTAATTGTACCTTCCTTCTCATTCCATTTGGGTATCGAGATTAAATATGAATCCTCCAGGCTGCTGAATCACCCCGCTGTTCATCGGTAGGATGTCTGTAACTAAGACCCACAAGAGGGTCACCATCCCTGCCATGGTAGCACATCTCCAAACCCAAGTGACGAAGTCCAGGAACCACATGTGCTTTTCTGAGGCTGTTCATCCAAGCAAGCCTGGGCTAGGAATCTGTGCCCTAAGACAGCTGTAACACAGTACCCCAGAGTGGGGGTCTTGAAATAACAGAAATCTATTGTCTTGGTTTTGGAAGCTAGAAGTCTGAATTCAGGATGTCGGTGGGGCCATGTTTTCTCAGGCTCTACAGGAGGATCCTTTCTCGCCTCTCCCAGCTTCTGGTAGCCCCAGGCGTACCTTGCCTTGTAGTTGCAGTGGAACTCCAGTGCCTCCATCATCATAACATGGCAGTCTTCCCTCCATGGGTCTCTCTATGTCTCCTCTCCTTTTTAAGGAAATCACTTAGATTGGGTTAGAAGCCACCCTACTCTTGTATGACCTCATGCTAACTTAACCAATAACATCCTCAAAGACCCTATTTCCAAGCAAGGTCACATTCATAGGTACCAGCGCTTAGGCCTTCAACAGATGTTTCTGGAGATACAATTCAATCCATAACAGGATGTTTTGATGGTTCTTGGTATCAGTTCCTCCCATCATTCTCAGCTCTTGAGTAAGGGGACATACAGCAGCCCTGTATCGTTGCTTTAATAAAATATTTATGGATTTCCTGTTACGACGCTTCAAAAACACCCTGTAGCAGTCATGCGCATTTTAAAATAAATTATTGGTCAACAGTTTTGCTTTTGGAAGGGAGAGCTACAGCAGGAAGAGAGGTGTGATATTCATGAGCACATTTCAGGACCGTGGAATCCCATGGTACCATAGCTTTGACACAGAAAAATGTTCAACAAATAGCTGTGGATGGGTGCTGATTAGGTGGACTACGGGTCACAACCTGTCCTGTTGCACATGATGTGCACAGAACAAGCATCGAATGCAGCTCTCCCAGGGGGCAGCGCTGAGGCAATCCACCAACATCAGGGTGAACACCATGCTGAATTTGCTCTTGCAAATACTCCATCCCCCGCCCACTGGAGCTACACAAATTAAGAATTTTAAATACAGGTAGAATAATTACCTAGATTATACTTAAATAATGGACAAAAGGAGCCCTGGTGGTGCAATGATTAAGCGCTCAGCTGCTAACCGAAAGGTTAGGGGTTCTAACCCACCCAGTGGCTCCTTGGGAGAAAGACCTGCAATCTGCTTCTGTAAAGATTACAGCCTAGAAAACCCTATGGGACAGTTTCTACTCTGTCACATGGGGTCGCTATGAGTCAAAAGTTGACTCAATGGCACCTAACAGCAACACAGCGGACAAATTAATCGAATGACTCGTTATCGCTTAATAAACATTTTCCGTCAAAATCTTAAGCATTACTCTTATTTGCTCAAAGATATTAATGATCCCAGGAATTCGTTTTAAATTGCACCCGTTTATGGTGCGCAATAAAGGTTATATTTTTATTAATGTGAGGGACCTTGTCTACTGTTTGAGAAAGTCAATCTCCTGTCTAGGATGTATGAAATCCACGTGTCTTAAGGGAGAAGGTTAGCAGCATAACCCAGATGATGCAGGAGATATCACCAGTTGTGTATGTCTCTAACCAGCTACTGGTTCGAAACAAAAGAAAAAAGACATTCTTCTAACATTAAGTTATCAAACAAAATAATCTCTGGTTGTATTTTTAGAGCCCTGGTGGCACAGTGGTTAAGAGCTCGGCTGCTAACCAAGAGGTCAGCAGTTCGAATCCCCCAGCCACTCCTTGGAAACCCTACGGGCAGTTCTATTCTGTCCTATAGGGTCGCTACGAGTCGGAATCAGCTCGACCGTAGTGGGTTTGTTTTTTTTTTGTTGGTTGTATTTTCATTTCATTTATCTTGTGTGGAGATGACTCTAAACCTAAATGAAGGCTGTAGTTGTTAGCTGTTGTTGGATTCCAACTCATGGTGACCCCACATGTGCAGAGTAGAACTGTACTCCATAGGGTTTTCAAGACTGTGACATTTCGTAAGCAGAATGCCAGGCCTTACTTCCGAAGTGCCTCTGGGTGGGTTCAAACTGCCAACCTTTTGGTTAGCAGTCGAGCACTTAACCTTTGTGCCACCCAGGGACTCCAAATGGGAGTGAGGAGACACAGTTAAAGACTATCAACATATTAAAAGATATCTACAATGAGTGCGTTAAAATACATTCTTTAGTAGCAAAATTTAGTGGGACCGTATTTGCTTCTGAGGTTCTTGCCATCACCAGAAAAGAACTCTTTCTCCCTTAATCTATTTTTTCTGCTTCCTGGCTTTACCCAAGCAGTTCTGACTTAGTCTGCTGATCAAACAGGCTGAGTAAGGTCGTTATCTATGCATGGATGCTCAGGAGTCAGAGGCCTATCTAAGGAGCAGTCTAACTTTCTAATTTTTTAAAAAACCAAACCAAAGGGGCAAAAGAGAGGGGAAAAGGAGTGACGGGGCTTCATGCACAGCTAATGGAACGCTAACATGCACAAATGAGTTTTGAAAGAGCACAAATATTGCTTTGAAATTCATTATACCTCTCCCATTGTCTTAAAAAATGGGAGATTAAAACCTGAATCGCAGTGTTTACGATGTTTAATTTCCAATTGTTTCTTTGAAGTTGCAGATAGAACGGTTTGCACCTGCAAAGAAAAAGGGCTGGAAACAGATTGCAAACACTCCGCAAACACTTCGTCGGCAATGTTCCTTGTCAGCCTCCCCCCAGCACAAGCGAGCCTTGATGATATCTTCGTGTGCCTTGACGCCTTTTGATTAATAAATGCAAACAGTTTTTCCCAGTAACCTCTGTTGCAATCTATGCATGACAATTAAGACAACGTCTGGTGAAGGGATGCAGTGAAGTCTGTTTCCTCTTCCTCTGCTGCAAAATAGTTGATGTTTAATGCGTTTTGACAATTAGAGAACGAAATCTCGGCAGCGATGTAATTTCGGCGACTGTTGATTATTTCTGTTCCCTGCAACGAAAGATCAATGTTTCTGACAATGTTAACTCTACTCTGGGTAGTCAATTTGATTATTTCTTTCCCCGTGTCTCACGTCCTATTACTGAATTCTTGGGTGCAAATATCATTGGCTTTTCACAAAACGGATTTGTGATGCTTCCATCAAAGCCATCTATTGAATGAGCCTTATAAGGAAGCCAAGTGGGACTTTCATGGAATACTCCATTGTTACTTCCCAGGGCAGACATGGCTGTGGTAGCTTGAGGAGAGAGTCACGTTTGGCCCAGCTCTAGGTACGGTGGCCTTCCACTGTGGGTCGGCTGTTGCACCTAAGCAGGATGAGTGCCTTGTTGTAGGAGCCAGGGCACCGAGGCACGCCCAGATTTGCAATTGCAGTGCTTACACTTGTCAGCTGCTGGGAAGCCTTGGCCAATGTGGAAGTGGTGACGGAGGACAGGGCAGCACACCGCCCAGCCCTAGGAGGCGCCACCGTCATGGAATCCAGGATGGGTGGTGGCCTGAGGCTGTGCAGTGCAATGCCCTTGATGAAATAGTCAGAGAGTATTTGGGTCACAGGCCGAGAAGTCCCAGCAGGGCAAGGAGGCCAGGCTACAGAGAAAAGAGCCCAAGCTTGGGAGACTGACATACTTGGGTTAGGATCCAGCTCTGCCCCTTACTAGGATGTGATCTTGGGTGTCTGACCTGCCCCTCCAGGCAGAGCCCTTGGCTTCTACCAGTCATCCACTCGGCTTCCCATCACCCATGATGGTTCCATTTCGTTATTCAATACATACCCACTGGACCCTCCAGTGAGCAAGTCGCCCAGGGGAACTGTGGACAGCTGGCGGCCCGGTGGGGAGGAGGAGAGATGGCAGACCGTGACCGGGCAGGGGGTCATGTCTTAGATCAAGGCCTGCTCAGGGCAATGGGGGATAACAAGAGGGTGATCCAAGTGCTGGGAGGTAGCACTGCCCAGAGGGGTTGGCGGTGCTGGACAGAGCTGCTCTGTCCCCAAAGGAGGCAATGCTAGTAGCTTCTTGGACCAGGCAGGAAAATGTCAAGGCGGGAAGAGTGGGCAGAGGACAAGCAAGAGATCCAAAGGGACAGATTAGCCTCATCTAACAGGCAAGGGAAGGTGCTCAAGTGGTTCAAGAAGCAAAGTCTGGAAAGAAATACCCTGAGATGTGGTGGGCAGGGGAGGCGGTGGGGTACAAAGATATTTTATTTGTTTTAATTTTAGTGTAGTAAAAAATATTTAACAAAACATTTTCCGTTTTAAGCATTTTTAAGCGTTCTGTTCAGTAACATTAAGTACATTCATCATATTGTGCAACCATCACCGGGGCAGACAGGGCATTCCCCAGGGCATGGGAAACACGGGACATTGGGCAAGTTAACCACTGAGCATTGACTCCATGTCAAAACTAGAGACAATAACACCTTCCTGCAGGTCAGTTGGGAGGCTTTAATGAGACTGTGTATATATAGAAACTGGAACAGAGTATGTGCTAACAAATGGCAGCTATAATAGTAATTATTGTTATTAATTTCCATTGGACATACCACTTTAGTGAGGATCTGACTTGAATAAAATACCATATGTTTCCTTCCATTTCTATGGTCTTGAATTTCTCTTTTATTTGTCTTAATGATTTTGACTTCTATATATTTGTTACCATAAGTCACCTCAAATAACCTTTTAAAATGGATGGGGGTACATTATAAATAAATACGGTTACCTGGGATAACAAGCAGATTTAATGTACTGTTGATGAATTACTCCATTCATCTCATTCTCAAGGTGCTTTCTACTCAGAAAAGGAAAAAAGATCTAGGAGAAAAACAAGATGGAAGAGAGAAGAATCTCTATGAATTGAGAGGAAAACTTCCCAAATGTTATGCCAAATAAGATTTATGTGATATGAATGGGCTGCCGTCCTTACACGGAGTCATATTAAGTTCCAGTTGGTGATCAGCGTGGCAGGAGTTCAATGTGAAGAATGATTACAGATAATAAATACTCCTTCCTTCATACACAGAGGCCATGTCCAGACCCGTCAGCACTTAGCTCTGATCCACTGGCACATTCTGGCCCAGACTGGGTGGGTATCGGGACTCCAAGTGGCTGTGGGAAGTGTCGGCCCAGCCTACCTAAACCCACCTGGGATCGGGTGGAGCCTAAGCGATGTAGTCCTTGCCCAGATAGCAGATTGGGGAGACAGCGCCCAATAGAATCCAGGCAAACTTGCGCTTGCATCCCTAGTCTGCCACTTACTTTCTAGCTGTATGAACTTCCTCTCTCAGCATCATTTCCATTATCTATAAAGAGGGTGAAAATAATACCCATGTCACAGAGTTTTACAACTTAAGAACACTTGAGCACTTAACATTTAGCCTCGTATGTAGTTAATATGTTGTTGTTAGGTGCCTTCAAGTCGGTTCCAACCAACAGCGACCCGTGTACGACAGAAGGAAACACTGCCCGTCCTGCGCCATCCTCACAATCATTGCTATGCTTAAACTCATTGTTGCAGCCACTGTGTCAGTCCATCTTGTTGAGCGTCTTCCTCTCTTTTGCTGACCCTCTACTTTACCAAACACAGTGTCCTTCTCCAGGGACTGGTCCCTCTTGATAACGTCCAAAATATGTGAGACGATGTCTTGCCATCCTTGCTTCTAAGGAGCCTTCTGGCTGTACTTCTTCCAAGACAGATTCATTCGTTGTTCTGGCCGTCCGCGGTATATTCAATACTCTTCTCAAATACCATATTCAAATGCATCCATTCTTCTTCAGTCTTCTTATTCATGGCCCAGCTTTCACATGCATATGAGGCGATTGAAAATACCACAACTTGGGTCAGGGGTACCTTAGTCCTCAAAGTGATATCTTTGCTTTTTAACACTTTCAAGAAGTCTTTTTGCAGCAGATTTGCCCAGTGCAATGCATCTTTTGATTTCTTAACTGCTGCTTCCACGAGTGTTGATTGTGGATCCAAGTAAAATGAAATCCTTGACAACTTCATTCTTATCTCTGTTTATCATAATGTTGCTTATTGGTCCATTTGTGAGGATTTTGTTTTCTTTATTTTGAGGTGTAATCCATACTGAAGGCTGTGGTCTTTGATCTTCATCAGTAAGTGCTTCAAGTCCTCTTCCCTTTCAGCAAGCAAGGTTGTGTCATCTGCATAACGCAGGTTGTTAATGAGTCTTCCTCTAATCTTGATGCCGCTTTCTTCTTCATATAGTCCAGCATCTCGGATGATATGTAATAAATTATTATTTTTAAGAACAATAGGGATAATAATACTCTCAAATTTGTCCTGGTTGATACCAGATGCTGACTAATGAAATGATAAGCCATGGACAGGCTTTTGGACAATAAACTTTAAAGCCAAATCGATACAACGAAGTGGGAAATTGAACAGTCATCTGGTCAATGCAAGCCTAAAAGTAGTCTTGGATCAGAATGATGGAATCAGTGGCCACACTTCCTTATTCAGAGGATGGCTACCCAGGACCAGCGACGTCTGGCTTGTGTAGATTGGGGCTTGACCTGGGTAGCAGCAACTGTGGGTTTTGAACTTAGGCTGGGCTATTCTTTTTTCTTTTTTAAAAATAGCGTGAAGTGTTGATTATTATTATCCCTGTTATTATTACGTGCAGCATTGTTATTGTTGTTGTTAATTGCCCTCAAGTCGATTCGGACTCGTGGCAACCCCACATGTGTCCATAGGGTTTTCAAGGCTGTGACCTTTCAGAAGCAGATCACCAGGCCTGTCTTCCAAGGCGCCTCTGGGTGAGTTCAAACTGCCAACCTTTCAGCTAGTAGCCCAGGTTTGCACCGCTCAGGGATGCCATATGTAGCATGAGGCAAAATTATTTGAAGTCCATCAATTTTTATTAAATTTTACACATTGTGATTCATTCCACTGCCCGTCAAAGTCACCAAGTTCCTCTAAAGCTTCAGTCAAAATTTATCTTCAAGATAGCCCTTTGTTTCAAACAACCCATGCTTAATCCACAGCTGTTTGGTCCATCAAACTTGTCACAATTCTCTTTTAGTTTGACTTCTTTTATCTCCACTTGACTATGGGCATACTAGTGATATACTTTAAAAATTTCTCACCTGGGTTTCTTGAAATCTAATTTCTTCACATTATTCACTTTAGGGCCATTTTAGGATCAGAGTAGAGAGATCTGCCTGGCTCTCAATTTCAGACATTCTCTGTCATGGATGAGTTCAAATCTTATTCACTCCCTAAAAGTTATCACCCCCAAGAAAAGTAGAAATTTGTGGGATATGCCAACATCTAAGGTCAAAAATTTAACTATTAATACCTTTCATGCTTTTAGCAACTCTGTCTTGTAGTTCCTTCCCACAAATACTTACAAATAATTACTCTCTGAGGCATTTCCAACACTGTGGGTCTACAGGAAAAGCCCCATCATATAGACTCAACCAGTGCCATTCTTTCTTGAAGCCGGGCAAGCTGAACAGGAGAAGCAAGGACGATGCTGCAGTAGGAAACCATTCCTCATGGAGAGACGTGTCCCACATTAACCGACCTAATAAAAAGTACATACGGCGTTCACGGGTTGAAGTTGTCAACAATTTCATTCTACTTGGATCAACAATCAACGTTCCTCGGAAGCAGCAGTCAAGAAATCAAATGAGGTATAGCATTGGACAAATCTGCTGCAAAAGACCTCTTTAAAGTCCTAAAAAGCAAAATGTCACTCTGGTGACCAGGGTGCATCTGACCCAAGCCATAGTGTTTCAGTTGCCTGATATACATGTGAAGGCCAGACAGTGAAACAGGAAGACCGAAGAGGAATTCATGCATTCAAACTGTGGTGTCAGCAAAGGATACTGAATATACTGTGAACTGCCAAAGGAACAAACAAATCGGTCTTAGAAGGAATACAACTAAACGGTTTCTTAGAAGCTAGAATGTTGAGAAATGGACTCACTTTCTTTGGCCATGTCATCAGGAAAGACCAGTTGCTAGAAAAGGACATTGTGTTTGGTAGACAGCCAATGAAAAACATGGGAAACCCTCAATGAGATGGGTTGACACAATTGCTGTAACCATGGACTCAAACATACAACAGTCATGAAGATGGCGCAGGACAGGGCAAAGTTTCATTCTGCTGTACATGAGGTCGCCATGAGTTGGAGCCAGCTCTACTGCAACTAACGGCAATAAGAGGTAAGAAGAGCTTACGTAAGCTAGGGGTTTCACACGTATCGTCTCATTTTACCCTCAGAATAACCCGTAAGGGAGGAACTATTACTATTCCCATTTCACAGAGGAAATGAGAAACTGAGGCTCAGAGAAGCTTGAGGTGTGGAATAGGTAGGTTGTTGAGTGGGATGCACCCACATGTAGTTTGACCCCAGGGGCGATGCTGTTGACCAGAGCCCCTCCCCACCTGGGTACCCAGTCTACAAAGGTGCCAAGAAGATACGAACAAAGCATGCTAATGAAGACACTCCACAGAGATGCGCTCCATGCCCACTGTTATTTCATATTTATGAACGCTAATGCAGAGCGAAATAATATTAAATGCATAGCGATAGATTAAAATGCCTTTAGAGGAGAGAGGTAATTAAGAAGCAAGGGTGGAAAAGTCTTGATTATTTAAAAGAAAAATTGTTCCCAGGAAAGGAGCTTTGTCTCAGCAGCCAAGAGGAGAGTAAGCAGAGCTATTCTCTGGGTGGGAGATGGGGCAGCTTTTTGAAAGCTTTGATTTGGGACACACAAGAAATGGAGGGGTCGCTGGTCATTATGGATTGAGCCCGCCACCGGCTTCTTGTGTGAACTTGTTACCAGAGTATTTTATAGTCCACCTGACCGGAAAGAACAACTGGGCTGTGAAATGATAGAGCAAATAAAAAAGGCCGTTAAAGAGCCAGAGTCATAGCAATGGGAGATTTTAAGTACCTGAGCACAGAGCAGAGTCCATTAAGTAGACGAAATAAAGCTCAAAGCGCGTGTAGAGAAGGCTTTGGGGAGAGTGGGAGGTGGCGCGCAGGCTGGCGAGGAAGGAGGGGGCTTTCTCCAGAGGAGACTGTGTAACTCAGCATCTAACACAGGAGTGTATAACAGAGAAGGTGTCATTAAATGAATACCTGAGGTAGCATTCTTGTCCCTGTGGCACTGTCAGGCTGGCTGTTCTTGGCCTCTGTGTGGCGCTATGGCCCAGGCTTCTCCTCTTCCAAGGAGTGGCTTCTGCACCCACCTTCCTGCATCCTTAGAGGGTTCCCACACAACTTCCAGTTCGTCCAATCTACACTCCAGGGGTCTAGAGACGGAGACTGGGACCCCAAGAGGGAAGCCAGCATCAACCCTGAGTATACCAGATCTTGTTGCTGCTGTTGGTTGCCATCAAGTCAGCTCCAGCTCATGGCGACCCCACGTACAACAGAGCAAAACATTGCCTGGTCCTGCGCCATCTTGAAAATCATTGGTATGCTCAAGTCCGTTGTTTCAGCCACTGTATTTCTAACCTTGGGGGCTTATCTTCCAGCACTGTATAGGACAATATTCTGTAGCGATCCACAGGGTTTTCATTGGCTAATCTTCAGAAGTAGATCACCAGGTCTTTCTTCCTAGTCTGTCTTAGTCCGGAAGCGCCACTAAAACCTAACCACCATGGGTGACCCTGCCGGTATTTGAAATAACAGTGGCATAGCTTCCAGCATCACAGCACCACACTGCCAGCCACCACAGTGCACCAGACTGGCAGGTGGCGGGCCGTATCATAGCATTGTTCAAACTGCACCATTTCATGCGTGTATTTAAAATTTAAATTACCTTTCTGGGTTATAGTTTTAAAACATGTTTCTGAAAAAATCATAAAGCAAGGGCTTCCTGTACCAATAAACTAATCAATGTGTGACTTCAAGAAACTGCCAAGCCAGGGTTGTTTCAGGTTGTGACCTGTCAAGTTCGTGCGTCTTGCCCTGGGGGACTGTGGATGCAGACGGGGACACTGGACATGCTCTTATGGCAAGATGTAGGCACAGGAAACCCAACTACAAGTCCCAGTGACCAACAAATCAATGATGTACCCAGAAGAATTGTAAACAGGAACACAAATAGAAATCTGTGCACTGATGTTCATTGCAGCATTAGTCACAATAGCCAAAAGGTGGAAACAACCCAAGTGTGCATCAACAGATGAATAGATAAATAAAATGGGGTATGTGTGGACAATGGGATAGTACTCAGCCATGAAAAGGAATGAAGTTCTGATACATACGACCACATGCGTGAACCTTGAACACTTGCTGAGTCTAATAACTCAGGCCCAAAAGGACAAATATTATATGATCTCACTTACATGAAATACCCAGAGCCCTGGTGGCACAGTGGTTAAAGTGCTCAGCTGCTAACCAAAGCCTGGCGGTTCGAACTCACCAGCCGCTCCTTGGGAGAAAGATGTGGCAGTCTGCTTCCGTAAAGATTTACAGCCTTGGAAACCCTACAGGGAAGTTCTACTCTGTCCTACTCTCTGTGAGTCGGAATTGACTTGACGGCAATGGGTTTGAGTTTTTGTTTTTTTGATTATATGAAATATCTAGAATAGGCAAGGGTATAGAGCCCTAAGGTTATTAGTTGTTACCAGGGGTGGGAAGCCCTGGTGGTGCAGTGGTGAAGAGCTACCGCTGCAAACCAAAAGGTCGGCAGTTCGAATCCACCAGCCGCTCACCCTATAGGGAAGTTCTACTCTGTCCTGTAGGGTTGCTATGAGTCAGAATCGACTCAATGGCAATGGGTTTTGTTACCAGGGTGGGAAGGAGGGGGATAGGGAGATCATTGCTTAGGGGGCACTGAGTTTCTGTTGAGGGTGACAGAATAATTTGGAAACAGATAGTGGTGATGGTCGTACAACACGATGAACTTAATCAATGTCACTGAATCGTACATGCAAAAAATGTTGAATTGGCAAATATTTTGTTACATATATTTTTTACCACAATAAAACAATAAAAAAAACAAATCAATGAGTGTGGGTTTTGTTGGCACCAACTCGATGAGAATAGTGAAGGAACTCAGGCAAGAGGAAAGCCGTTGCCATTTCTTTCCACTTTAGGGCAGTGCTTGAACCAGGCTGTCCCTGGCCCTGGGGTAAGGCTGATCCAAGATTTCGGGCTGGGTGCAGATAAAGTGGGTCAAAAACATTTGCCTGCCAGAAGGTCCAAAGAGTGGGAGGGGGTGGGCAGGGCACTGAGGCCTACTCTGGCTGAGAATACAATGCATTAAGAGCTGATGACTTCAAGAAGCAGCTGAGAGATGCCAAGTTCAGACCTTGCAGCTGCAGGAGACACAATGGATGGGAACCGTCCAGGAACCAAATGGCTGTGCAGGAGCAGCCAGGCGAGGGGCAGGGGGCTGGGGTCTCCTCAGAGAGCAGTTCTCACCTTTGCCAGAGCCCAACAGCCCCTCTGTGAGAAGGCAGGATCCCAGACCTCAATGATGAGGAGGAGTTGAGGGCTCTCACCTCCTCCACCCCATTTTGTTTGTTTGTTTTTAGCATTTTTGTTCTAGCACAACAAACTCCAGGAGAAGAAGAAGAAAAAAAAGAATGAGAACAACCACATTGAGTTCCTCCTTCACCATGCAAAAACAAAACCCAGCAAATTATTATTTTAGCTCTTGGTTCTGAGATTGTGCTTTCCACTTTCAGGATATTAATAATGGGCTTTGGAAGGATTTTTCCGGGCCCAACAGCAATGTTACAAAATTAAACATGCATGTGAGGGAGGGAAATTGAAGGAATTATCTTCTGGAGTGGAGGAGAACCTCCTCTCTCCCAGAGAACCCTCAGACAGAGAGCGCCACTTGACTTGTAATAACCGTTACGCCAGAACTGGAACTGCGCATTCGCCAAGGTTTTGAAATGTTACGTCCCCTGTAAGCACTATGCCTTTCCTGGTGGCTCTCTGGGGTCTTGTGAAGCAGGAGAAAGAGAAGCAAGAGGGGATTAAACAGTGGACTCCTACGTCACCATAGGTATCACTCCATAGTCTTCCCTGGCCACGGCTTCTATTGTTCTACTCAAACACTCCCCTCTTCCTTATACTGCTTGATGGACATGTTGCTTGAAGAGATCGAACTGAGATTAAGGGAAAGTTGTTTTTCTTGTCCTGTTCAGGCCAGTCTCTAAGAAGACACAAGAGAGCAGCACCCAGAAATGACCAAACTAAAGAGGACCACAGATAAGTCCATTACATAAGGGTTGACTTGTCCAGACTGATGCCAGTTTGTAGGAAGGTATTCGCTCCTTGAATGGTTGATTCATTTCTTGTTCAGAAATGTCCTGGCTCTGCTACTTAAAAAAAAAAAGAAATTGCCAGCAAATTGACTCCAACTCAAGGCAATTCCATGTGTGTCAGAGTAGGACTGTGCTCCATAGGGTTTTCAATGGCTGATTTTTTTGGAAGGAGATCACCAGGTCTTTCTTCCAAGGTGCATCTGGGTGGACTTGAACCTCCAACCTCTGCTACTTTCTAGTTGTGAAACCTTAGGCAACTTAGTGAATCTCTCTGTTCCTCAATTTCTTCATTTGCAATTGGGGGTAATAGTCATATATCTACCTAAGAGGATTGAGAGAAGTTGATGAATTCACATAAAACACTTGCCACGTAATAAAGTTAGCCAGGAATGATGATGATGGTGGTTGTATCCACAGGAGTCCAGTTAGGGAAATGGAAGCTACTCCAGATATTTTAACAGAGAATTTAGTATAAGAAACTGATTAAACAAGCATTGGAGAAGAGAAAGAAGTGGAAGGGGAGATGGGGGTAATACAGGTAGTAGCTGCAGGAAGCAGGCACCACCCAGCTAAGGCTGGGGAACATTGGGGTTATTATAACCTGGACCCTTGGAGAAGAGATAGCGCAGAGCTGGGACCTCTGAGCTGGGGAATGCGTGAGGGGGTACAATGAGAAGTTCTGGGAACACAGAAAGAAAGAAAACGCCTGGAAACTGCTAGGAAAAAAGAGAAGCATTGCGAGGATGACTCTGGAGGGAAAAGCTCTCCTCTGTTTCCTGCCTTCCTGTCTCCCTCTAAAGATCCCTGGGTGGCGCAAACAGTTGCACTTGTCTGGCAACCTAAAAGTTGGTGGTTCAAACCCATCCAGCAGCACCACAGAAGAAAAGGCCTTGTGATCTGCTTCTGTAAAGGTTACACCCACTCCTCACTTATCGACATGGTTAGGTTCCAAAGACCAGGTCATGATGCAAAAATTGGTGTCATGCAAAAATGGAGGATGACCACATCGTTACATAACTGCCAAATTACATCAGTACATAACTGCCAAACCACTGAAAATCATGGTCCAGGAAAGTGGACACACAACCTTAACCATCACAGCCAGCGTTACTCTCACCTCGCATCTCAGATTTCATTACTGCCAGACAAATGTCATTAATGCACAAAATAGTCAGATAGTAGATTTTTTACTATTGTCATAAATGCAGAATGTCAGATAACAAGATAGTTATTAAGTGAGGAGTAGGTGTACAGTCAAGAAAACCCTAGAGAGTTACCCTACGCTGTAACTCATGGGGCGGCCAAGAGTCAGAATTGACTCAATGACGATGAGCACTCCCTTACTGAGACCAGCTGGCAAAGGAGAGTTGGAGTTTGCAGAGACTCAGCCGGTATCATGGTACGGAGGATGGGTTTAGGGCTTAGAGACCGAGCTCAATAACAGACGCTGTGCTGGTGGGGATGATGGCAATGAACTGAGTGATATCAGGGAACAAACCAGAAACGACCTTTGTCCCCATGCAGCTTAGAGCTACCGAGGTAGGCAGACACTGAATAAATACACAAGGAGATAAATACGTAATGATGAAATCTGATAAGTTCTGAGAAGGACACAAATTGTATGCTATAGAGGAAAAGAACAAGGAAGACTAATTTGGATGGGATGACCTGGGGAGGCCTCTGTGAAAAGTTTGTTTGAGCTGAGAAGTGACGTATGGGGTTGTTCTCCAAGCGGGGTAGGGGCTGGGAGGGGGCAATTTTCCAAGCAGAGGAAACATCATGAATTGATGCAAAGAGGTGGAAGAATTTGGCATCCTGGTGGAACTGGGTCTCCTGCCAGGCTCCGACGGGGATGAGAGAAGGAGTGTGGGGCTTCTGTTGACCCCCAGGCCACCAAGGGCAAGACTTGGAGCTTCTTGGAGCTTCATGTTTCCATTTTTACAACAGAAGATAATATGTGTCCCACTCTCCTCTAAGAGATATTGTGTGTGCAGATGAGTAAGGGATAGGAGCACATTTTCAAAGCACCGTGCAAATGCAAAATAGCATTCCTGTTATCGGTTGTTGTTAGCTGCCATCTTGTTGGTTCTGACTCATGGTGACCCCATGCACAACAGTACAACATGTTGCCCAGTCCTGTGCCATCTTCACGATACTTGGTATGCTAGAGTCCATTGTTGCAGCCGTTGTGTATATGGAGGGACTTCCAATCTAGGGGATTCATCTTCCAACACTATACTGGACAATATTTTATTGTGATCCATAGAGTTTTCGTTGGCTATTTTGGGAAGTAGATCACCAGGGCTTTCTTCTTAGTCTGTCTTAGGCTGGAAGCTCTGCCAAAATCTGTCCGCCACAGGTGACCCTGCTGGTATTTGAAATTCTAGTGGCTTAGCTTCCAGCACCATAGCAACACACAAGCCACCACGGTAGGACAAACTGCCAGATGGGTGGTGGTACTATTGTCTAGAATTTGGGTTCAGCTGGTGGGTCATCGTCACACTAGAGTCAGAATGTTAAAGTACATCGGTGAAGTCCTTAGTTGGAAGTTTCTGGTTTGGGTTTTAGACCAACCACAGCAATTGTAAGCTGCCCTCCTAGTAAATATTAAATGAGCCCATTTGCTGACTAAGTGGAGTTGACATAGCTGGGTCTCCATTTCCATAATTGTCACCTTTATGCATAAAACTAATATTTGTGGCAGCTCTGCTCCCAGTGCCCTAGATTTATCTGCTTGATGTGGGCTGATTTTGTCATATTTCTGCTAGGAAGGGCAGTTTGAGTATTAAGATGGAGTGCCTTACTCCATGGTGCAATGTATGTTTTGAGGTCAGAATTCATTCATTCGTTTGATAAATACTTGAGCACCCATTATATGTCAGGACAAACTCTAAATTATGATTCTGTCTTAGTAAATCTTCTAGTGTTAATGTTTTAAAATAGTTTCTTAGATTCACATTTATAAAACTCCACAACTCCATTTATCACCACAAGTTTAAGGGTTGATTGCTGGTGTTTAATCTCAGCACTATTGATGGATTTGTTGGATAATTTCCGATAAGTCCTTAGGAACATCTCTACGTTCAGGGTTTCACTGCTCATTGCTCAGCTAAGTCTATACCCATACCAGGCATGTTTTGTTCTGCAGCTCCTTATGAGAGATGACTGCTCTGGGAAGAACGACCAACAGCCAGGAGTTGGGTGGTACCTGTGGACCTTAGCTCCCAGAGGGCCAGTGAGTTTTGAGCCACAAAGGAGAACTGAGAGTAGAGGGCAGGGTGAAGCTGAGAAAGTCAAGAAGGATTAAAACTAGAGGACTGTAGTAGGTTGAATCCAAAACCAAACCTGTTGCCATGGAGTTGACTCCAACTCATAGCAACCCTGTCTTAGTCATCTAGTGCTGCTATAACAGAAATACCACAAGTGGATGGCTTTAACAAAGAGAAATTTATTTCCTCACAGTAAGTAGACTGAAAGTCCAAGTTCAGGGCATCAGCTCCAGGGGAAGACTTTCTCTCTCTGTTAGCCTTCTCATCAATCTTCCCCTGGACTAGGAGCTTCTCCGTGCAGGGACCCGAGGTCCAAAGACATGCTCTGCTCCCAGCACTGCTTTCTTGGTGGTATGAGGTCCCCCAACTCTCTGCTTGCTTCCCTCTCTTTTTATCTCTTGTAAGATAAAAGGTGGTGCAGGCCACACCCCAGGGAAACTCCCTTTACACTGGATCAGGGATGTGACCTGGGTAAGGGTAGTGTTACTATCCCACCCTAAGCTTCTTTCATATAAAATTACTATGACAAAATGACACAATACTGGTAATCACGGCCTAGCCAAATTGACACACATATTTTTGGGGGAACATAATCAATCCATGAGAAACTCCGTGTGTGTTAGAGTAGAACTGTGCTCCCTAGAGTCTTCAGCGGCTGGTTTTTTTGAAAGTAGATGGCCAGACCTATCTTTCTGGGGGCCTCTGGGTGGACTTGAGCTGCCAACCTTTCAGTTAGTAGCTAAGCACTTAATCGTTTGCACCACCTAGGGACTCCAATGGGTTGAATAGTGTACCACAAAAATCCATGTTCCCCTAGAACCTCAGAATGTGACCTTATTTGGAAATATGGTCTTTACAGATGTAATTGGTTGGGGATCTTGAGATGAAATCATCCCTAATTTAGGCCCTAAATCCAATGACTAGTGTCCTTATAAGAAGAGGAGAAGTTGGAGAGACACATGGGGAAGAAGGCCATGTGAAGACAGAGGCCGAGATTGGAGGGTTGCCGCCACAAGCCGAGGAGTGCCAGCAACCACCAGAAGCTAAGAAAACGCCAGGAAGGATCTTCCCCAGAACCTTCAGAAAGAGCATGGCCCTGCCAACAGATGTCTGATTTCAGACTTCTGACCTCTAGAACTGTGAGAGATAAATTTCCATTGTTTAAGCCACCGAGTTTGTGGTAATTTGTTACAGCAGCCAGAGGGAACTCATACAGGGATGTGGTAAAGTGGTCCCATCCCAAGAAAAGCAGAAAGGGCAGAAAATTGAACCTAGATTTCAGCATAGCAGTCGGCACTGGGGGCTGAAGAATGGATGCCAGAGCCCAACACAGGAGCCCCCCACCACTGCCCTCAGGACAGTGAGTTAATGAGAAGTGCTTATTTTATTTACAGCCATGTCCTGAGCCTTTATGGCCAGCCCGTGCATATCTTAATGTGCCAGCGTCCCCGCCTGAGTACCCCCTGACATTTAATGCATCCTGCGACTTTTTTTCCAGCCGTCATCGGATGCTGAATTGTTTTAATGAGCCACTGCCTCTTGCCCACCAGGCCGCTGCCTCACCTGAGTGGGAGCCCAGAGGCAGCCTTCACTCATGGCTGTGGCTCAGTGGAGACAAGTCAGCACCGGGCTCCCTTTGTTTTCCCGAATCTGTGGTCGGGGAATCTGCAGATTAGCTAATGGAGGGTGCTCTGTCTTGCCAAATGTTAATGGTGTATAATGTGATCATTTTGCTGACAAATGCAAACAGGTTTCATTCTGACCTGTGGGAGAAATAATCCTTCCATTTTGCAACCTGGGAACAACAGATTTTGTTGATGTTGATTACTCCATTTCAAGCTCCTTCCGGTGGTGCAGAGATTCTTTCAACTGCGGCTTTCAGGTGATGCGCGTGATGTTTTCTCATTAGCACCCTAATGACAGATCCGATGACTTCCAGGATTGTATTGCACGATCCTACAGCCACAAACAAATTTGCTAGAGCAGTCACTGCAAACACATTTAGTATCTTACTCTTACCTGCTTCAAGAAGTTTCTTTTCTCTCTTCCACAGTTAAGAGAAACTCAAACCAAACCCACTGCCATCGAGTCAATTCTGACTCCTAGCGACCCTACAGGACAGAGTTGAACTGCCCCATAGGGTTTCCAAGGCTGTAATCTTTACGGAAGCAGACTGCCATATCTTTCTCTCTAGGAGCAGTGGGTGGGTTTGAACCACTAACCTTTGGATTATCAGCTGAGTGCTTAACCAGTGTGCCAACAGGACTCCTTACGAGAAACTTGGAGGTCTCTAATTGGATGCCAGGCCCTCATACGTTTCTTTACAGCTCAGCGCAGCTCCCTGAGGAAATGACTTTAACTCTTGATTAATATTAATAGTGGGAATTTTTCCAGAGAATGTCATGTGACACACATTTACACTTCTGCAAGTATATGTAAAATGTACCCCCTATGTAGCTTTCATCACTGCATTTCTTTCCAGCTTTTAGTTAAAGAACTGCTTAAAATTTCACAGGACTTTGGCATAAAATGCCTTCCTTAAAGGAGCCCGGTGTTGGGACTCTGCGTGCTGGCCTCTAAATTAATAATAAGGAATTTATTAATTCATATTACATTTCTACTACTGTACTGGGCCTGAGAAGGACCGGTGACTGACCTCGGGGAATGTATAGTCTCGGGAAGGAGACAGACTGACAGCAAGGATTGCTTAGCTACGGAGTGACACACCGCTACGAGGACTAGAAAGGAGCAGGTACTCAAAGAACGCGTGACCAGGAATCCGCTGTAGGCTGAGGTCAGGGACGGCTTCCCGGAGGAAATGACATTTGATGGAGGCCTGAAGGGTGCCCAGGAGTGACGTGGTGGGAGGGGCAGAGCATTTTAGGTAGGTGTGCACAGGCCAGGAGGAACAGGGGTGGTGATGAGGACTGGAGGCAGGCGGGGCAGGAGCAAGGGTAGAGGGAGGAGGTGAGGCTGGCATCTTGGCTCACTGGTCCTGGGGAGGATGTGGATCTTTATCCTAGGAGCCCGGGGAAGCCAGAGAAGGGACTGGATACTGTGACATGGTCAGATGTGTCTTTTGAAAAAGTATCTCTGACTTTTGCCTGGGAAACTGATTGCAGAAGTTCAAGATTGAACATGGGTAGCCCAGTTAGAGTCCCTGGGTGAAGCAAATGAGTGGGGAACGTGCTCAGCTGCTAACAGAGAGGTTGGTGGTTCAAGTCTGCCCACAGGGCCTTGGAAGAAAGCCTGGCCATCTGTTTCCAAAAAATTAGCCATTGAAAACCTTATGGACCACAGCTCTACTCTGACACTCGTGGGGTCGCCATGAGTTGGCGTCGACTTGACAGCAACTGGGTTTTTTTTACCCTGGTTAGAAGGCTTTCTTAGAAGTCCAGGGAAAAAATGATGTGGGCTTGCTTGGGCTTTGGAGGGAAGAGGGAAAGATGTGGGTGGGCGAGGGAGACATTTAGGAGGTGAGATGGGTGGGATGGATGGGGGAGAGGAAGTGTCAAGGGTGGTCCCGATGGCTTTGGCTTGTGAAAAGGGACAGCTGGTGGAAGAACTTGGTGAAACGGGCTGCACTGAGAGAGGACCAGGTCATGGAGAAGGATCATGAGTTTGCGGTACCTTTAAGGTATTTCAATGCATCTTCTGGTTTCCTTTAGAAAGTTCTGAATCTTAAAAGAGCCCATGATGTAGCATCATACAACTATGTTGGCACCTGATACATAGCAGTTACCTCTGTGGTCAGCATTCTGTACCCTGGGGTGTGGAGAGCAGGCAGGCATTCCCAGGGCAGAAAGAGCTTCACAGAGGGGTGAGCCCTGTGCCACCCCTGCTGGGCTGGGGAAGGCAGGGGGAGTGCACAGAGGGGTGAAATGTCACGTATTACACTTCTCCCCCTCCGTGACTCCCAAAGAGGAGAAGTCCCTTCCATGGAAGCCAGCGAGGAAGAAGTAGGAAGGAGATTGTTGTTGCTGTTGGGTGCCATCAAGTGGATTCCAACTCATAGCCACCCCAAGTGACGAGTAGAATTGCCCCATAGGGTTGCCTAGGCTGTCATCTTCACGGGAGCAGATTGCCAGGTCTTTTCTCCCAGGGAGTTGCCAACCTTTCAGTTAGCAGTGAGCGCTTAACTAGTGCACCACGAGGACATCTTCTGTGAGGGGTAGAACGTGGCACTGTCTCCACTGTTCAGAAGAGGCACAGGAGTGACAGCACCTGCCCAAGGTCACACAGTGAGAAAGTCGGAGCACTCTAGAGCATGCACTCCGGTGTGATCTTAGCAGCAAGGGCAGTGGCTCAGACAAGTTTTGAAATGGGAAAGAACTTCCCTCCAAATGTAGAAGCCCCTGTGTTATCAAAATCAGATTATAACAACACATAGCGCCTTCACTATAAAGGCTGACATGGCTCCCAGGGAAGGCTCCCAGCAAGGACAGACGGTTCCAGATGCCATTTCCTTGAGGGAGACGGAGGGGTACAGAGGGTGAAAGAGGTGTAAGGCTTTTGTGAGCCTGGATGCAGGGGAAGGTGGGGCTCGGGCAGGACAAAGCATGCTTTTCCTGGAGGAGACAATGGAAAAGTGTGAGGGCATCTGAGTTCAGGAGAAACGCGAGAAGTCTGACCGTGAAGGGCGTGCCCAGACTTGTGGGCAGAGGCTGGAAGGGAGGCGTGATGAGTGCAGTTTCTGGTCCAGGCTCAAGAACACCGGGGAGATGAGGCTTCACACCCAGGAGGCCCTGCGAGGTGGCGCTGGAGGCTCCTGGGACTCACGTGGCTCTGTGGAACATCCCATCCTCTCGTCTTCCTCCCTGTGGATCACACTGCAACATAAAGAAAACAAAAATCTTCACAACTGGACCAAGAAGCAACATCACGATAATCAGAGAAAAGATTGAAGTTGTCGAGGATTTCATTTTACTTGGATCAACAATCAATACCCATGGAAGCAGCAGTCAAGAAATCAAACGTCTTATTGCATTGGGCAAATCTGCTGCAAAAGACCTCTTTACAATGTTAAAAAGCAAAGATGTTACCTTGAGGACTAAGGTGCGCCTGACCGAAGCCATGGTGTTTTCAATCACCTCATATGCATGTGAAAGCTGAATAATGAATAAGGAAGACTGAGGAAGAGTTGATTTTTTTTTTTTTGCATTTGTGGTGTTGGTGATGAATATTGAACATACCATGGACTGCCAAAAGAATGAACAAATCTGTCTTGGAAGAAGCACAGCCAGAATGCTCTTTAGAAGTGAGGATGGCAAGACTTCGTCTCATGTACTTTGGACATGTGATCAGGAGGGACCAGTCCCTAGAGAAGGATATCATGATTGGTAGAGGGTCAGCGAAAAAGAGGAAGACCCTCAAGGAAATGGATCGACACAGTGGCTGCAACAATGGGCTCAAGCATGGCAAGGATTGTGAGGATGGCGCAGGACCGGGCAGCATTTCATTCTGTTGTATATAAGATTGCTGTGAGTCGGAACCAACTCGACGGCACCTAACAACGACAACTGCGCCAGGCAGCCAGGGTGCTGGGCCCGGGGATGTGGCAGACCGTGGGGGTGGGGGAAGGCAAGATCCTGCCCAGGTGGAGGTGCAGCCCAGGTGCTCAGGTGTGCAGGCGCTGGGCTGAGCACTTTAGGTACGTCATCAATTCCCACAGTGAGTTGGATGCTGTAAAGATCCTTCACGTTACAGACAAGGAAGCAGAGGCTCACAGAGGTTGAGTTACCTGCCCAAGCTCACGGAGCTAACAACTGCCCAGTAAGTAGTGGCTGCAGAGTCCAAACCCGCTCATCTGTCTCCAGAGCCATGTTCAGAACTGCCATACTGTGCCACCCTCCCATGCCAGGGACGGCTGACAGCCACATTCAAGTCCACTGTCCCATGAAGTCTGCTGGAGATGGCGCCAATAAAGGCAATGCAGAGACTGAAACCATCTTACGGAACAATGAGGTCTGCATGATTAAAGGCCGAGGTGACGAAAAGACAGTGAATGTAGCCTAACAATGGAAAAGAACCATCATAAAATTTTGAGGTTTTCTTTGAAATCAGATTGTGTGTGTGTGTGTGCTATACTTTCATTTGGTAAAGAAGAGCATTCAGTTTCCTATTTAGAAGCATTATGGAGAGTGTCAAGAAGCCCTGGTGGTGCAACAGGGAGCACTCGGCCACTAACTGTAAGGTTGGTGGTTTGAACCCACCCAGTGGCTCCAAGGGAGAAAGACCTGGCAATCTGCTCCCGTAAAGATTAAAACCAAAAATTATAGCATAGGAAACCCAATGCGGCAGCTCTACTCTGTCGCAGGGGGTCACTATAAGCCGACATCAACTCGACAGCATCTAAGAACAACAACGACAACAACAACATGGACAGGCTCAGTACCAGCAAAAGGAAGCGAAATGGACTTGAGGAGGAGCAAGGTTCACAGCAGAGAAGCATCGTGCCAAGCGAAGGGGAGAAAAGAAGAGGGTGGAGCTGACAAAACACACACATGAGCGCGTTCAACCTGCGAGAACATGCGGGAACAGCGCTTTGTTCCAGGGCAGAGGGGGAGATGGGGGAAGACGTACGGAGAAATGAGGAAATGTTACCTTTTACCAAGGACGGAGAAGGATCTGTTATGGGGGAAGACCTGGTTAATGGAGATGGGGCGTTCTGGGAGGTGAGGAGAGGAGGACAACATGGCCGCCATGTGAATTCTAACAGGGGAGTTAGAAGCTCCTTGGGAGAAAACCAGACAGATGTATGACTGTCTGAAAGTATGATGCCAGAGAGAAGTTGTGTTTTAATTGTTACACGATGAATTAACTGAAACCAGGAGTCAGCACAAGGGGAAGGGTGAGAAGGACTGTGCTCACAAGTAACACGTGACCATGCAGTACAAAAGGTGATGTTGATTGTGAAGGAAAGCAAAATGAGGAGGAAAACCAAACCAAACCAAAAACCACCATCACATCAACCAAACCAAACAAACCTTTTCCAAAGGGGTGCTATGGAAGGCAGTATATAAGAAAACTTGAATACATGGTTATGCCTTAAGTAAGAACTACCACAGCTGAACGACGGCCGCTTGGCAAAGGCCTCTCACACCCTCCTTACAGTGGGATGAGGGCACTTGACCGAGGTTCCCATGCTCGGAAGTATCAGAGGTGGGATTAGAACCAGGATCCTTCATACTCCAAAGTGAATGATGTCAATCAAGTGTCTACTAGGCCTTTTAGCTGGGCTACTTGGAAATTTGATGTTTAAAGGGCCAATAGATAAATCAAAGTAGCTAGGACAGGAAGATCAACATAGAAGTTATGTCTTTTAAAATCAATAAAGAAATTTGTTACTCACATTGTATCAAATTCAATTCAAGCCTGAGAGCCTGGATATCCATGATACCAGAAAAATCTAGAAGCAGTAACTAGCCTTGGGCAGAGTTTCTCTTTACGAAGCACTTTCAAATGTATGGAGCCCTGGTGGTGCAGTGGTTAAGAGCTCAGCTGCTAACCAAAAGGTCGGCGGTTCAAATCCACCTTATTGGGCAGTTCTGCTCTGTCCTGTAGGGTCACTACAAGGCGGAATCAACTTGACGGCGACTGGTTTTTGGTTGGTTCAAGTGCATGGTTGTGTGTGTGGAAATATAATAAGGTATGAGATTGGAAGGATAGGTGGGATTGTTATTATCATTGTTAATTTTGTTATTGCTAAAAGTGTTCTTAATCACTTTGATGACCAACGTGTGCCTGACCCAAGTCATGGTCTTTCAATTTTCCCATATGCATATCAAGTTGGACAGTGAAAAAGAAAGATAGAAGAAGAATTGATGCATTTTAATTGTGGTGTTGGCAAAGAATGTTGAACACGCCATGGATTGCCAGAAGAATGAATAAATCAGTCTTAGAAGAAATTCACCCAGAATGCTCCTTAGAAGGGAGGCTGGCAAGACTTCCATGTGCTTACTTCGGACACGTTGTCAGGAGGGACCAATGGTTACAAAAGGATATCTTGTTTGATGAGGCAGAGGTCCAACAAAAACGAGGGAAACCCTGAATGAGATTGATACAATGGCAGAAACAACGGACTCAGATATAGCAAAGGTCACGAAGATGGTGTAGGATAGGGCAGTGCTTTGTTCTGGTGAATGTAAGGTCACCATGAGTCAAAGCCAGCTTGATGGCAATTAACAACATTGTTCGTGTTCTCGTTTCAAAGATGAGGAAACCGAGGCAATGAGAGCACACAGTTATCGCTCAACGTCACACAGCTAGTAAGTGTCAGAGCCAGGACTGGTTTACGGAATCTTATATTCCTTCCCCATACCATGTACCACACCCCTATACCATGTACCACACCCCTATACCATGTACCACACCCCTATACCACACCAACAAACCACATACATGGTTTGTATATGAAGTACAGGTAGTCCTCAACTTAGGGGTTCTGTTCTAATGACTCTCCCACAGCTGGTTCTGATGTAAGTCAAATACCTCTTTTTTTTTTTTTTTTTTTTATTATTTTTGACTTTTATTTTCAGTATCTTTCTAAATCCAATCTTTATTTGTCTTTGGGGGTTGGAAACATTACATATAAACTTACAGAGATTTT
>NW_004443967.1:15072884-15089471 GCF_000243295.1 Trichechus manatus latirostris | reverse complement strand
GTTCTGATGTAAGTCAAATACCTCTTTTTTTTTTTGTAGTTTTCATTATTTTTGACTTTTATTTTCAGTATCTTTCTAAATCCAATCTTTATTTGTCTTTGGGGGTTGGAAACATTACATATAAACTTACAGAGATTTTGTTCTTGTTGAGAATATACTCAGCAAAACAGACACCAATTCAACTGTTTCTACATGTGCAATTCGGTGACATTGATTGCATTCTTTGAGTTGTTCAACCATTCTCACCCTCCCTTACTGAGTTGACAGATATATTTTAATACATACATACATAAAAAATACACAAATCATAAAAATTTACTCCCCACGATGAAAGAGTTGGATGACGTTGGTATTTTGTCAGTTTTTGTAATAACTCCGCTTGTGGAAGATTCTGGATCATCTGGATTATCCCAGGGAATAGGGATGGCATTTCTAGACAGAAAGTTAGTGAGAGCTGTCTGTAGAGTGTTTTTCTTTTTTTCTTCACGTATTTCGCGGTAACATCTCACTGCTTCCCGAATCTGCCTGTCAACTTTAGCAAAGCGATCAACGTTTGGGTCCATGTTTTCAAGCAACTGGAGCCCCTGGTTTAGTCTAGATAAAACGTCAGCTAATGCTTTCATTGTAAAAGTTTTTGACACTTCTCTCCTTGTTATTTCTTTCTTCTTCAGCATGTCTTTGGTCTGCTATACGGCAGCGTTTTGAACAGTAAATCATAAAATCGAACATGTGAGAATAATAGCATTAGCAAATTATACACTGCAACATTGTTTGTAGTACATATTACTGACAATAAACTCTACAAAAAAATAAAAAAGGGTGGTCGTAAGTGCTGTTCATTGTAACCTGAGCATGTCTTAAGTCAGAGACTACCCGCACTACATAAATATTTGCATACGTCTTACATGCACACACACACACACACACACACACACACACACACGCGCGCGCGCCTATTTTGGGCCCAGAATAGGCATTTAGGTAAAAGGTAACCAACCCTTCCCACCCCCGTTACTCAGGCTATTCAATTAGAGAATTAGATGTAAACCAAACTCGAATAGAAAATCTGTGGTAAGTGAGAGCAGCCTGCATGCAAAGTAAACTTATGCTTCCTGAAAGGCATCTATAAGATCAGGTAAAGGAAAGCACGTCTAAACACCAAATACTACCAGTCATTTATGAGGTCACCAAATTCATGTACCACCAGGCCAAGCAGCACGAAGCAGGACAGGTAAATGGAGTG
The DNA here is from genome assembly GCF_000243295.1 of Trichechus manatus latirostris. Lineage (NCBI taxonomy): Eukaryota > Metazoa > Chordata > Mammalia > Sirenia > Trichechidae > Trichechus > Trichechus manatus. The sequence goes on along the minus strand of NW_004443967.1, from coordinate 15,088,228 downwards.
CTGCTGCAGTACAAAATCAAAGTTTGATTCGTACGTCAAGAGCTGTTTGTAGCCCAGAACTTTCCCATTCTTCCTTCCTTCCCCACCACCGGCCACCCCTTCCTCCCCTGCCCCCGAAAGAATAATAATAACAATAGAACAGCTACCATGCAGTCAATTCTGACTCATGGCAACCCCAAGTGTCTCAGAGTAGAACCGGGTGCTCCGAAAGATCTTCAATGGCTGATTTTTTGGAAGTAGATTGCCAGATATTTCTTCCCAGATGTCTCTGGGTGGACTCAAACCTCCAACCTTTCAGTTAGCAGCTGAGCATGGTAATGATTTGCACCACCCGGGTACTCCCGTGAAAGAATAGGTATGTACTGAAGGACAGACAGTAGATTTGGAAGCCGTGGTGACAAGACTAAAAGAATAGTAAGGGAATAAACGGAAGAAGGGCAGTTTTGTCATTTTGCAGGCATTAGCTCAAGCACTGCACTTTGCAGTGGGCTACAGGTCCTCAATGACTTCTTAGTTCTTTCTTTGAAAGGCCTCGGACATGAGGGTCCCTGCTGATTTCAGCAGTGTGGGCTGAAAACTGAGGGTTAATTTAACTGCGAATCCGCAACATCGGTGGCACCAGATCCTGCAAATTGAGGAAGAATTTTCTTTAGTCCCCTGTACCTGATTTATAAAGCTGCTACTTTGCTTCCAGAAGTATAATAAATATTCATTAATTTGCAGTAATCTTACTTAACAGTTTTATAGTAGCTTCATAAAGCATAATTAAGATAACAGGCCAACGACTATATCAACACTAGGTATTCTTATCTTGCTTCATTAATTTTCAAAAATACAGCGTCTAAGCAGTATCTTAATCACCTAGGTAAGTAGAGTTCAGCCCCAGCAAAGCTACTCACTCATTTTTCAAGGGACAAGGGGAGCCAGTGGGTTTCTAGATTGAGCAGCAAGGGAGGAGGAGGCAAATGGGCATTTAGTGAGCATCTGGCCATAGTCGGCACTTCTCATAGATATTATGGTGCCCATTAATCAGATGAAGAGACTGAGGATCAGAGAGACTACTCACCCCAAGGTCACACAATGAATAAGTAACAGAAATTTGAACCTATTCCCTATTTCCTGGAACACTAGGCCCCAGGCTCTTGGAAAACAACGTTTTTCCCATAATGTGCTCTCAACCAGCCACCTGGAAAGACTTTCTTTAGGACTGAGGGGTGGACTTGAGCGTAGCTCTGCAGATTTTTATGGGGAAATATGAAAAGCACAAAGATGATGCAGATTTATCTCAGTGTGCAAGGACGGAGTACGATTTAATGATTCTCCTCAAAGGTATGAAAGGTTATTTTACAGAAGATTGTTATAAGCTTTGCTTCACTGGTTTTCAGGGGAGGGAAGAAATGAAATGGAAGCGTTAGGAATTTGGATTAGATAAGAAGAGATTTACCTATGATGATGGTGATTGGCAGTGGAAGGAGGGTCCATGGAAAGTTCAAAAGCTCATCGGTAAGCTGTTAAAACAGAATAGAACCATTGGATTTGTCCTGCCTGAAGGTATCATGCTAGACAAAAGGAAAAAGATGTAGGCGAACAACTCTTTCTAAGATTTGCAAGTGTTGGTGAGACAGAGAAGGGACAACACCATCGCTGCACGTGGTTATGGGTGGGAAAGTGCCTCTGACATCACCTTGTAATGAAGAACAGACTCTGACAGTGTCTTTTGATCTTAAGCAAGAATTAATATATTCTTTTCCAAGTGATAGACTGTATGTACAACAATGGAGGATGTCAATTTTTGCAAATTTTCTGCTTAATGTCCATAATTGTCCAGAAATTATGCTGGCTTCTTTGGAACATGTTTAACCAAAAAAGCTAAACTCACTGCTGACGAGTTGATTCTGACTCGTAGCGACCCTATACTTACAGAGTAAAACTGCCCCTAGGGTTTCCAAGGAGCAGCTCTTAACCACTGTGCCATAATTAAATTCAACACAATTCACTCCTGTTAAGTGTTCGGAACTGTGAGACAATTCAGTTCCATTCTGTGAGCAGTGGTGGCTGAGTAGTAGAATTCTCATCTTCCACGCAGGAGACCTGGGTTGGGTCTGGCCAATGCCCCTCATGAGCAGCCACCACCCGTCTGCCAGTGGACACACGTGTGCATGTTGCTATGGTGCTGAACAGGTTTCAGTGGAGCTCCCAGCCTAAGACAGACTAGGAAGAAAGACTTGGTGATCTATTTCCAAAAATCAGCCAGTGAAACCCTATGGATCACCATGGTCCAATCTGAAACGAATCATGGGAATGGCACAGGACTGGGCAGCGTTTTGCTCCATTGCATGTGGGGTCGCCATGAGTCAGGGTCACAATGAGTCCGGGGGCTGACTTGAAGACAGCTAACAACAACAGCATGAAAGAATAGGAGAAAAAAATACTACCCTCCTATGGCCCCAAATGGGGACAGCTCATTTTAGCTGGATGTCACCCTGGATCCTGCCTCAGAGATCTCATATCAAGTCTCAGTTCTACCTCTAACCAGCCAAGAGACTTGCCAATTCCCTGCCACTTTGGTCCTCAGATTCCCTATTTTAAAGTCAAGCATTGGGGGTGAGACCAAGAGACTCCTAACAGTCTTTCCAGCTCTTAATAGATCCGTTTATACCCTCAGGGCCAGAGGAGACCTCAGGTTACCACCTGACTTCTCAAACCCTGATCCTGCACAGTCTGATTTCTGATGGAAACATTCATATTCACAGTCACTTGGTTATCAAACTACTCACAGTCAAAACGAGCATTGTTTAAATTACCTTTGTAGATTAAGAAGACCATTGAGGCCAGAGAAAGAGATTGGCCTGAAAGATCCTTTAGGTTTGACGACTTTATCCAAATTCCTTCACTATTTGCCAGCTCTGAGTGTATGTGCCATGGAGATTTGGTCAGTTAATCTGCTGTTTTTGGTCTCTGATATTCAGTAACACCCACGTATCTTCCACAAAAAGAAATTCAGTCTTGAAATCCTGTTTGTAACTGTTTTTCATGTCCGCTGGTTACCCAGAGTCATATATTCTTTTCATAAACAATGCAAATTCCAGGAATCATGCTAAGAAAAACAGATTGCTTTGGTACACAGTGCTTTTGTTATTCTTTAGTACGGAACAAGGACTTCTCTATACCACCAAATTTTGGTGTTGCATTCAGTAGAATAGGATAAAAATATCTTTCTGTGAAAAACAAGCAAATATATATATATTTTCTGGCTCTGATGAATTTAGTTGTTTATAAACAAATACACCTGGAAACAAGTGATTCTGAGCACTTCTTGCTCGTTTGAAAATTTATCTGGGGTACTAGTCTATGTCATCACCACTCATCTGTCAGTTTGTTGCACTATGGTACCTTGCCTGTTCCTGTGATGCTGGAAGCTCTGCCACCAGTATTTCAAATACCAGCAGGGTCACCCATGGTGGACAGGTTTCAGCAGAGCTTCCAGACTAAGATACAGGGAAGAAGGACCCGGCTGTTTAGTTCTGAAAAACTCAGCCAGTGAAAACCTTATGGATAGCAGCAGAACATTGTCTGATACAGCACCAGAAAATGAGCCTCTCAGGTTGGAAGTCACTCAAAAGACGACTGAGAAGAGCTCCCTCCTCAAAGTAAAGTGGACCTTAATGATGTGGATGTAGTCAAGCTTTCAGGACCTTTATTTGTTGATACGGCACAACTCAAAATGAGAAGAAACAGATGCAAATATCCATTAATAATCAGAACACGGATTGTTCAAAGTACGAATCAAGGAAAACTGGAAGTTGTAAAAAAATGAAATGCTTGAAGATCGATATCCTAGGCATTAGTGAGCTGAAATGGACTTGTGTTGGACATTTTGAATCAGACAATCATATGGTGTACTATGCCAAAAATGATAAATTGAAGAGGAATGGTGTTACATTCATCCTCAAAAGGAACATTCCAAGGTCTATCCTGAAGTACAACACCGTTAGTGATAGGATAATATCCATATACCCACAAGGAAGACCATTTACTATGACTATTATTCAAATTTATGCACTGCCCACTAAGGCCAAAAATGAAGAAACTGAAGCTCTTTACCAAGTTCTGCAGTCCGAAACTGACCAACCATACAATCAAGATGCATTGATAATTACTGGCAATTGGAATGCAAAAATTGGAAACAAAGAAGGATAAGTAGTTGGAAAATATAGCCTTGGTGTGGGAGAGCGCATGATAGAATTTTGCAAGACCAATGACATATTCATTAGAAATACCTTTTTCAACAAATAAACAGTGAATATAAACGTGGACCTCAGCGGATGGAATATACAGGAATCAAATCAACTACATCTGTGGAAAGAGACGATGGAAAACCTCAATATCATCAGTCAGAACAAAGCCAGGGGCCGACTGCGGAACAGATCATCAATTGCTCATAAGAAATTTCAAGTTGAAGCTGAAGAAAATTAAAACAAGTCCATGAGAGCCGAAGTATGACCTTAAATATACCCCACTTGAGTTTAGAGACCATCTCAAGAATAGATTTGACGCTTTGAACACTAATGACCGAAGACCAGACAAGTTGTGGGATGACATCAAGGACATCATACATGAAAAAAGCAAAGCATAAGTTCATTAAAAAGACAGGAAAGAAAAAATAGACCAAAATGGACATCAGAAGCAACTCTGAAACTTGCTCTTAAATGTAGAATAGGGAAAGGGAAAGGAAAAACATGATGAAGTAAAAGAGTTGAACAGAAGATTTCAAAGGGCGGCTCAAGAAGACAAAGTAAAGTATTATAATGAAATGTGCAAAGACCTGGAGTTAGGAAACCAAAAGGGAAGAACACACTTGGCATTTTTCAAGCTGAAAGAACTGGAGAAAATATCAAGCTTCGAGCTGCAATATTGAAGGATTTTATGGGCAAAATATTGAACACCTTAGGAAGCATCAAAAGAAGATGGAAGGAATAAGCAGAGTCACTGTACCAAAAAGAATTGGTCGAAGTTCAACCATTTCAGGAGGTGGCATATCATCAAGAACCGATGGTGCTGAAGGAAGAAGTCCAAGCTGCACTGAAGGCATTGACAAAAAACAAGGCTCCAGGAATTGACTGACTATCAATTGAGATGTTTCAACAAACGGATGTAGCACTGAAGTGCTCACTTGTCTATGCCAAGGATTTTGAAGATAGCGATTTGGCCAATCGACTGGAAGAGATCCATATTTGTGTCCATTCCAAAGAACGGTGATCCCACAGAATGTGGAAATTATCAAGCAATATCATTAGTATCACACACAAGTAAAAATTTGCTTAAGATAATACAAAAGTAGTTGCAGCAGTACATCAACAGGGAGCTGCCAGAAATTCAAACCGGATTCAGAAGAGGACATGGAAAGAGGGATATCATTGCTGATGTCAGATGGATCTTGGCTGAAAGCAGAGAATACCAGAGAGATGTTTACCTGTGTTTTATTGACTATGCAAAGGCATTCCGACTGTGTGGATCATAACAAATTATGGATAATGTTGTGAAAAATGGGAATTCCAGAACACTTAATTGTGCTCATTCGAAACCTGTACATAGACCAAGAGGCAGTCATTCAAACAGAATAAGGGGATACCGCATGGTAGAAAATCAGGAAAGTTGTGCGTCAGGATTGTATCAGTCACCATACTTATTCAATGTGTATACGGAGCAAATAACCCGAGAAGCTGGACTATGGGAAGAAGAACATGGCATCAGGATTGGAGGAAGACTTAACAACCTACAGTATGCAGATGACACAACCTTGCTTGCAGAAATCAAAGAGGACTCGAAGCACTTACTGATGAAGATCAAAGACCACAGCCTTCAGTATGGATTACACCTCAACATAAAGAAAACAAAAATCCTCACAACTGGACCAATAAGCAACATCACGATAAATGGAGAAAAGATTGAAGTTGTCAGGGATTTCATTTTACTTGGATCCACAATCAATACCCATGGAAGCAGCAGCCAAGAAATCAAATGATGCATTGTATTGGGCAAATCTGCTGCAAAGGACCTCTTCAAAGTGTTGAAAAGCAAAGATGTCACTTTGAGGACTAAGGTGAGCCTGACCCAAGCCATGATATTTTCAATCACCTCATCTGCGTGCAAAAGCTGGACAATGAATGAGGAAGACTCAGGAATTGATGCCTTTGAATTATGGTGTTGGTGAAGAATATTGACTCTATCATGGACTGCCAAAAGAACAAATAAGTCTGTCTCGGAAGAAGTACAGCCAGAGTGCTCCTTGGAATTGAGGATGGTGAGACTTTGTGTCATGTTCTTTGGACACGTTATCAGGAGGCACCAGTCCCTGGAGAAAGACATCATGCTTGGTAAGGTAAAGAGTTGTCGAGAAAGATGAAGACCCTTGACGAGATGAATTGACACAGTGGCTGCAACAATGGGCTCAAACCTAGCAATGATTGTGAGGATGGCACAGAACTGGGCAGTGTCTCTGTTGTACACAGGGTCACCATGAGTTGGAACTGACTCCATGGCACCAAACGACAACAATGGCACAAATCCTCAGACTGCCTATCAGGGAGAGACGCTGAAATTTTTAAAGAAAAGCAATGTTCTCACCTGAACAATCCCCTCTCTGATTTACTGTCAGCATTTTTTTTTTCTTTTATGGTTTTCAATTAAATTTTCAAGCAGCGCTTGAATTAGAACCCTACCCAGAAAAGCAAGTTTTTTTAAAAAAAATCCTCAGGGCATCTGAGTCACCTTTGGAGATTTCTGATGTCCTGGAGCAAGTTAATGCGGTGCATTTGCAGGTCTGGTTCCTCCTTTTAACAAACGATGTTGATGGGGGTTTTCTCTTCCTTTGCTGAGGAACACTGCTCCTTTGGCACAATGCCTGATGCAGTATCACTTGCGTTCTCTGAGACTTGGTTTCCCCTTCTGTAAAGTAAGATGAGTAAAGATCCCTGGGTGGTACAAATGGCTAATGGCTCGACTACGAACTGAAAGGTAGGTGGTTCAAATCCACACAGAGGTGCCTAGAAGACAGGCCTGGAGATCTGCTTCTGAAAGTTGACAGCCTTGAAAACCCTACAGAGCTCAGTTCTACTCTACACACGTGGGCTCGCCATTAGTTGGAATCGACCCATCGGCAACTAATAACAGCAACAACAAATCCAGGTGGTAGCACACTCCACTTTGCAGCTGCTGGCAGGAGCGAAGTCGGGAAGCAAGAGAGCAGAGCGTGGTCTTCCTCAACTAGAGCGAATCTCATCAACTCCTAGTGCTGACCTTAATTCTTTTTATTATAATATTACTCAAACATATGCAAATACAAATTAGCTATCACTCCCTTGTGTTTATAGCTCTTATACCTCTATAAAAATCAAGACAAATTTAAAGATTAAATGCAAACAAAACCAAGAAACCTATAAAAGTTCATTTCAGCACAGAAATTTAATGTGACAGATGATGTTGTTGTGACAAAACCAAATCACCCCTTGCCATGTGACTCTCGTGCCGACTGCTCCTCAGCAGGGTCCCTGCAGTTGGGTGTTCCGACTCCCACATGCCTGGTGATGACCTCACCCTCCCACCACCTTCCTCTATCTCAGCAGCTTTTCCCAATTCCAGTTCCAGGAATTCTGTTTGTCCAGGACAGCATGAAGTCATTCAGGCTTCATTTAGTAAAATGCATTCTTTACACATGAAGTCTTCCGTTCTTTTTTCCGAGTTTGCCCTGATCCCAACACAATCCCAGCCACAATTACAAGAGCAGTCACTGAATTTGCAAGGCAATGATCTGGTCACATGTTGAGGTCCTATAATAAGATTCTTAGAAGAGTAAGATTCTTAGAAGAATACTGTCAAAATAAAACAACAGAGCTTTAAAATTATTGTCAAGGCTTGGAGGAGTCCCAGCAACATGCTCTTTAACCCCAGCTTGAGAAACACTGGGACAGTGGTGAAGAATGTGGAGTTGGAGAGACCAGAGTTTAAGCACAGCCACTTAGAGCTATTAGAGTTTGGGCAAGTTATTTACCTTTCTAAACCTTGATGTTTCTGTCTGTAAATTGGGATTATCTGCCTCATAAGATTAATGGTTCCATATGAAATGAGTTAGTGAATCAGAGCAATTAACACAGTGCTTGCAACACATCGTTGTTGTTGTTAGGTGCCGTCGAATCTGTTTCAGCTCATAGAGACCCTACGCACAACAGAACGACACACCGCCCAGTCCTGCGCCATCTTCACAATCGTTGTTATGTTTGAGCCCATTGTTCCAGCCACTGTGTCAATCCATCTCATTGAGGGTCTTCCTCTTTTTCCATGACCCTCTACCTTACTAAGCATGATGTCCTTTTCCAGGAACTGGTCCCTCCTGATAACATGTCCAAAGTACGTGAGATGAAGTCTCGCCATCCTTGCTTCCAAGGAGCACGCTGGCTGTACTTCTTCCAAGACAGACTTATTTGTTCTTCTGGCAGTCCATGATAAATTCAATATTCTTCACCAACACCATAATTCAAAGGCATCAATTCTTCGGTCTTCCTTACTTCCGCTTTTGCATGAGGATGAGGTGATTGAAAATATCATGGCTTGGATCAGGCTCACCTTAGTCCTCAAAGTGACATTTTTGCTTTTCAACACTACAAAGAGGTCCTTTGCAGCAGATTAGCCCAAGGCAATATGTCTGGAATATAGTAAGCACTTAATAAACAGCAGGTTTTCATTAGCAGATGACACTTTCAAGCATTAAAAGAAGTATAAGATAGTATACAAATGCAAGTTGCTATTGTCATTTTCCCCTTCAATTTCAGCTCCTGGATCTAGTTCCACCGGGAAGTTTGGGTCATCATCATCCTCCAGTATTGTATAGTACTTTACAATTTGCAAAGCTCTTTCAGGTATATTAATTCAGTTAATTCTCACAACTCTATGGAATAGATAAAATTAACAATTCTTGAATACTGGCTTAAGGAATCTTTTAGAACTAATTGGCTAAATACCATGTAGTATACCAGACTGGATTCTGGAAAGGGGAAAAGAAAAAAGGGCGGGGGGGACATTAGTGAAAAAGCTGGAGAAATCCAAGGAAAGACTGTGCCTTGTTTAGCAGTAATGTAATGTTAACTTCTTAGTTTTGACAAATGTAACGTTTTTATATGATGTTAACAATAGGGGAAACTGGGTAAGGGGTATATAAACATTTTTGTAATATCTTTGCAACTTTTCTGTAAATCTAAAATTATTCCAAAGTAAAAAGTTATTTAAAAAAAGCTCATTGGAAACACTCTCCAGCTGATTTGAATATTTGCCTAGGGTGTCGCTGAATCACCCTGGCAGACAGGAATATCTGACATATAGGGAGTTGTGACCACCCTCACCTCTGCTTCCATATTTATTTCCTCTTAAAAGTTATAATTGAATTTTTCATTTTTTTTTATTTCATTATTTAAAAAACTCAGTATAGGAAAGTTGGAAGATATACAAGACTGAAAGGACAAAAAATGTACTACCCATAATCCCACCACCTAAAGACATCCACATGAGCATCTTGGTGTATCTCCACCCCATTGTTTTGGTTTTGTCTGATCATCCTGTGTCCCAGTTATACACCTCCCCATGCCTGCCAGAGCAGCTGAACGTTGCTTGAGGTAAGTTCAAGTTCATGCTGGGAGGAGGGGAGCTTTAAACTCATAGCCACAAGCCTCAATGGGCACTCAACACCTCCCTAGAGCGTCCACTCACCCACTACCTCATAATTTCTCCCTACTGAAGTCACACACACACAGTTCTCCAGTCACTGTAGCTGGTGACTATATTTCATTGGGAAAGAGTAGCAATCCAAGGAACACCCTCATCTTCCTGTGTCGAAAGCTACCAGACAGCAGCCCTTGCCCCAGGCCCTCTGCACATTTGTGTATCCTGGGCAGGAAGGACCTGCTTCTGTCCAAGCACCATCACGACATTGTTCTCTGGGTCTCAACCTCTCTTGACTTCTCAGGGACTTGTATCTCCTTCTTCCTCCTGAGTCATGAGTGTCATCCTCTTCATTGGATCACTTCTGACAGCGTAACAACCGCTCTGCTAGCTCTTATCTTGGGGGGAAAAGACCTCCCTCGAACCCACAGACCCCTCTATCTATCACCCTTTTCTCTGCTCGCTTCTCAACAGAACTGCTTGAAAGAATTGACAACAGTCACTGTCACCATTTCCTCCACTTGGTCCAGCTGGCTTCTGATTTGGTGTCAGGGAGATGTCTTAGTGGTCACACTAGCCAACTGAAGCTTGGAGTGATTTGCCCAGAATCACATGGCTGCACTATGGATGGTCTAACTCCATGCCCAGTGACATGTCCCTTACCCCATGCCTCCCCCACCCCAGGCACAGAGTAGTCTATGCTTAATTACATGTCTGTCTGGTTGTTACCATGTCACACCAAAATGGCTGGATGGATTCTCCCCAAATGTAGAAGATATGTTAGAGATGGGTTGATGTAAAATGCTGGCAATGCAGCCGGCACAAGTTCACATGGAGGGCACCTCAAAGACACAGCCCTGCACCCTTCAGGGCAGCTGAAGCTGGGGTTTGACCACAGGCTTGTGTGGATGAAGCCTACAATCAGGAGAGATGTGCTTTGAGAACTACAAGGATGCTGTGGACCAAGACAACAAACAGAGGCCTTAAGTCAAGTCAGACGTCTTGAAGATGCATCCAACAGCCGCATTAATTTCAGTCCAGCTGCTTCTCATACAGGCAACTCTGCGGTTCAGCCTAATGGAGGTGCGGGCTCAGGCTGGGTTTGGGGGAAAGCATGGGAACTCATACAATATTAAAGCTGGAAGAAGCTTGGAGAGCATCTCATCCTACACATTCAGTGCATAGATAAGGAAACCAAGGCCACACAGCCAGTAAGTACTGGAGCCCAGAAATATTTTTCTCCTTTATAGCATGGAACCTCTTATCTGTAGAGTATTATTAAAGAAATGCAGCTTTATTAGTCTCAAGCACATAGGGTTACACTGAAAAAAATGATTACCTGTCCAAAACTCTTAGGGAAAGAACTTTATTGACTAGATAAGTTACGTTTTATAGGCAAATAAGTATTTTTTTTCCAAGGGCACTTGAAAGTAATTTGCATATCTTCTCTAATATCTTGCTTTTTCTATGAGTTTTTTAGCATACTATCTCAGAAATGGACAAAGGTGAAGAGACTGGAGAAACCTCAAGAGTATGGCCCCTGGACATCCTTTTAACTCAGTACTGAAGTCACTCCTGAGGTTCATCCTTCAGCCAAAGATTAGACAGGCATATAAAACAAAATGAGACTAACTGGGCACATCAACCCAGGGGCAAGGACGAGAAGGCAGAAAGAAACAAGAAAGCTGATAATGGGAAACCCGAGGTTGAGAAGGGGAGAGTGTTGGCATGTTGTGGGGTTGGCAACCAATGTCACAAAACAGTACGTGTATTAATTGCTTAATGAGAAACTAGTTTGCCCTGTAAACCTTCATCTGAAGCAAACACACATACAAAAGTATAGACTCAAAAAAAAAAAAAAAAAAGGACAAAAGTGAGCTTCAGCCCAGTCATTGTGGAAACCCCAAATGATGGGGTCTTGTGTGTGAGGGTCTGTTGGCCATGAACTAAGTGGATTTCACTGCTCAGTGGACTTAGGATAAGTAACTATGCAGGAAAATGTGCAATACTTCCTAAGCAACCAGAAACTTGAGCTGAGCAAGAATGGGGAGATAAAACTATTCCACAGACTTATTCCCACTGGAATAAGATTTTAGATTTGTGAGTTTTTGTGTTTGTTTGTTTGTTTTTTCTGTGCTAATCAAACTGATTTTTTAACTCCACCTGCCCATTCCATCTATGGCATAGGGACAGAGGAGTTTGGTGCATCAACCCATCCGTCCCCAGGGTCGCATTAGGGAAGGTGGTAGGTGGGTGTGTATTGAGACATCGTCTGCACCAGAGCTTTGTATGTACTACGGACTTCCCTTCAACCTGCTGCACGTGTTTTGATCAGGCCATCAGGAAAGAAGCTACATAGTTCTTTGTTAATAATTCTTGTAAAAGTCCTTTTTAAGATACTTACAATGATGTCCTAAGAACCAATTCCCCTTCAAGATTAGATGCTGTGATTAGATGATCTTTTAGGTTCTGTTCAGGAAACCCTGATGGCGTAGTAGTTAAGAGTTCGGCTGCTAACCAAAAAGTTGGCAGTTTGAATCCACCAGCCACTCTTTGGAAACCCTATAGGGCAGTTCTACTGTGTCCTATAGGGTCGCTATAAGTCGGAATCGACTTAACAGTAACTGGTTTGGTTTTTCAGTTTAGGTTCTGCTCAAGCCTTCTTTCGACAGAAAATCAAGTCCCGATCTTGTCAACCTTCTCACAATAACAATGTCTTAAGGAAGACGACCATTTCTAATAAGCCCTCTCAAAAGGAGGGACAGGTCCACCTGGGAGTGCCAAAATGACATGTTGTTGTTGTTGTTAGGTACCGTCGAGTCACTTCTAACTCATAGCAATCCTATGTACAACAGAACGAAACACTGCCCGGTCCTGTGCCATCCTCGTAATCGTTATGCTTGAGCCCATTGTTGCAGCCACTTTGTCGACCCATCTCGTTAAGGGTCTTCCTCTTTTTCAATGACCCTCTACCTTACGTAGCATGATGTCCTCCAGGGACTGATCTCTTCTGATAACACATCCTAAGTACGTGAGCCGTAGCCTCACCATCCTTGCTTCTAAGGAGCAATATGGTTGTACCTTTTCCAAGACAGATTTGTTCATTCTTTTAGCAGTCCGTGGTATATTCAATGTTCTTCAACAACACCACAACTCAAAGGCATCAGTGCTTTTTGGGCTTCCTTATTCATCATCCAGCTTTCACACGCATATGTGGTGATTGAAAACACCATGGCTTGGGTCAGGCTCACCTTAGTCTTCAATGTGACATCTTCGCTTTTCAACACTTTAAAGAGGTCCTTTGCAGCAGATTTGCCCAATGCAATGCATCATTTGATTTCTTGATTGCTGCTTCCATGGGTGTTGACTGTGGATCCAAATAAAATGAAATCCTTGACAACTTCAATCTTTTCTCCATGTATCATGATGTTGCATATTGGTCCAGTTGTGAGGATTTTTGTTTTCTTTATGTTGAGGTGTAATCCATACTGAAGGCTGATCTTCATAAGTAAGTGCTTCAAATCCTCTTCACTTTCAGCAAGCAAAGTTGTGTCATCAGCATAACGCAGGTTGCTAATGAGTCTTCCTCCAATCCTGATGCCATGTTCTTCTTCATAGAGTCCAGCTTCTAGGATTATTTGCTCAGCATACAGATTGAATAGGTATGGGGAAAGGATACAACCCTGACACACATCTTTCCTGACTTTAAACCACAGAGTATCCCCTTGTTCCATTCAAACGACTGCTTCTTGTTCTACGTACAGTTTCCTCATGAGCACAATTAAGTGTTCTGGAATTCCCATTCTTTGCAAGGTTATCCATAATTTGTTACAATCCACACAATCAAATGCCTTTTCATAGTCAATAAAACACAGGTAAACATCTTTCTTGTATTCTCTGCTTTCATCTAGGATCCATCTGACATCAGCAGTGGTATCCCTGGTTCCACATCCTCTTCTGAATCCGACTTGAATTTCTGGCAGTTCCCTGTCAATATACTGCTGCAGCTGATTTTGAATGATCATCAGCAAAATTTTACTTATGTGTGATATTAATGATATTGTTCAACAATTTCCACATTCAGTTGGATCACCTTTCTTGGGAATAGGCATAAATACGGATCTCTTCCAGTCAGTTGGCCAGGTAGCCATCTTCCAAATTTCCAGTGCTGCATCTGTTTGTTGAAACATCTCAATTGGTATTCCATCAATCCCTGGAGCTTTGTTTTCTGCCAATGCATTCAGTTCAGCTTGGACTTCTTCCTTCAGTACCATTGGTTCCTGACCATATGCTACCTCCTGAAACGGTTGAATATCCACCAATTATTTTTGGTATAGCAACTCTGTGTATTCCTCCCATCCATAGTGGACAAGTTTCAGCTGAGCTTCCAGACTAAGACAGACTTGGAAGAAGGACCTGGCGGTCTACTTCTGAAAAACTCAGCCAGTGAAAACCTTATGAATAGCAGGGGAACATTGTCTGATATAGTGCCAGAAGATGAGCCCCCAGGTTGGAAGTCATTCAAAATATGACTAGGGAAGAGCTGCCTCCTCAAAGTAGAGTTGACCTTAATGATGTGGATGGAGTCAAGCTTTCAGGACCTTCATTTGCTGATGTGATATGACTCAAGATGAGAAGAACAGCTGCAAACATCCATTAATAATTGGAACGTGGAATGTATGAAGTATGAATCTAGGAAAATTGAAAATCATCAAAAATGAAATAGATGCAGAAGCATCACGCCGTCCCTCCACAGCAAAGATCCGAAAAACTAAGCCAAACAGAGAATACAACAATCCTGAAACCCTAAAACATCAAATGAAGGATAAAGAACTCAGCCAAGCACCAAATGGAGTGAGAAAACTGACAGAGAACGGAGAGCGAGGAGAGATTCATGCAGAGGTCCCCTACCAGCTAACGCAGCGTGGATCCACCATCTTGGACACCTATCGGAGACCAGTAAATGGGAGTATGAGAAAGCAGCCTCACGGAGTGTTCAGCGGGAGACAAAACAGCTGCTCCACACATAACCATCTCCCTGCTGCATCCTGTCTACCTGCACCGTGCACTTGACATCACACCACTAAGCAGTGCAGGCACAGCCTACTGGAACCTGCCCAGCACTGATTACCGACCCACCCTGGTGGCTGTAGTGAGTGCCACAAACAACCCATCCCAGTAGCTCCTCTTCAGCTAGACCTGCCCTGCTGTACCATATCTTAGTGACTGAACCAGCCAGTTGGAGAAGGAGGTGAAAAGTATTGAGCGCACAGACGAGCAAACAACAAAGAGCACACAGTCCACCTGCTCAGACATAGTCAAATTTTTTTTTAAAAAAAGGGATGAAACAAACAAATCTACAATCAATAAATGAGAGAAATAACTACTGAATGTCCCAAAAACAGCAGACAATATCAAAACATTTATAAAAACAGGAAAGGATGGTTACAGTAGGCATCCAAATTAAAACACCAGATGACTCTTCTGTGGAAGAAAATGCACTAGAAGTACCTGATAGGGAATTCAAATCTCTAATACTCGGAATTTTCCAAGAACTGAGGCAAAAAGCTGACAAACATGAGGAAAAAATAGACAAATTCATGGAAAATACGAACAAAAAATTGGAAGAATTC